>NW_012155284.1:12627597-12631693 GCF_000956105.1 Propithecus coquereli | reverse complement strand
CCTAATTTTAAAAAATGATAATTTTTTTAAAAAACCCTAAAGTGACCGTGGACATCTACCTCCATTTTGACAGAATAAAAAGCTTCTTTTGTCTCTAAAGTGTCCTTCCTCTTCTGCATCTTCAAGAGGAGTCCTGCTTCAGTGTCCATTTATGAGGTCCTGGGTCTGAAGTTATTTACAGGCTCTAACACAGGGAGAGGCAATTGTCCTTAACAGAGAGAATCATGGACTTGTGGAAAGAACTGGGCTTGAGATATGACTTCTCTATGACCTCTCACCTTGGAAAAATTATAAAATTTCCCTGAGTTATGGTTTCTCATAACTGTAAGATGGTAGATGGATTGAATGTTTGTGTCACCCCAAAATTCATATATTGAAGACTTAACCCTAATGTGATGCTATATGGAGGTAGGGCTTTGGGGAGGTAATTAGGGTTAGATGAGGTTATGAGGATGGGGTCCGTGTGATGAAATTAGTACTCTTGTAAGAAATGGAAGAGAGACCAGAGCCATCTCTTGCTCCACCATGTGAAGATTCAGCATGAAGACTGTCATCTACAAGCCAAGAAGTGGGCCCCCACCAGGAACCAAATTGACTGCCACATTGATCTTGGACTTTGCATCCTCCAGAACTGTGAGAAATAAATATTGTTTAAGCTCCCTAGTCAATGGCATTTTGTTATAGCAGCCCAAGCTAAGACAGATAGGAATTAAAATACCAGCCTATTTTATTGAGTTGTTAGGTCACAAATGAGACATTGTATATAAAATCTCTGTAAATTTTCAATAAATTTCAAATACTGTGTTATGACGTAGAGAGATGTAAAAGTGAATGAAACACAGATCTGGCCCTCAGAAAGTTCATAGTTTCTGGTGGAGCTAAGACCGGTGTGTAGGCAATTGTGGTACACAGTGTAAGGGGCCATATTCATTCATTTTTCAGTATTCATTTACTCTGTTTTGAGCATCTGAGATGAACCAGGTGCTATTCTATATTTTGAGAAGACAGCAAAAACAGAAGAATTCCCTGTTCTTATAGAACTTATTCTGAGTCTGGGAAGCAGTCGATAAATAAAATATTAAATAACATATCTGGTGGTGGGAAGTGCTTTGAAGAAAATAAAGTAAGATAATGAATAAAGAGTGATGAGAAGGACGTGGCTATTTTGTGCAGGGAGATAAGGAAAGGCCTAGTTGGGTCTGTCTGATAAGGGACATTTGCAGACACTTCCGTGAAGGGAGCAAATGAGCCAAGAGATGTTTGGGAGAATAATGTTCTAGGCAGAGGTAATAGCAAGAGGAAAGCCTCTGAGGCAGGAACGTTAATCATAAAAAGACTCTTCTTTCAGAGTTGAGATTATTTCTAGCTAAGGGTGACAATGATACCTTGGGGCCAGTCCAGGGAGGACAGAGGCCTTGTTAGAAAAGACACTTGTAAAAAGCCACCACAAATTTACATAGTAATAAATGTAACTGAAAGTATTTAAAGTACTTTTTACTTGTCTTTTGCTTAGATCATATTTCATAAATTCCTATCCATAAGTACATGTTTTTAATCCTTATCCTACCCTCAAGAAAAGGCATCAACTATCACTTTTTAGTTTCCTATAAACATCATGAACAGACATTATTATTATTAATATTTTCTCATTTCGTATTATTAATGTTATCATCTTCAGACACAAAGTAGATTATAGTTAAGAACCTGTACTTTGAAGTCAAGTAGACAGTAGTCTATGTCCCAATTCAACTGCTTACTAGATTTCTGACCTTGGGAATATTGGTGAAGCTTTCAGAACCATAGTTTCATTCATCTCTTTTTATCTATTGTCCTTCATGGATGTGGGGTGTGGTATTGAAAAATTGCTCCCTGGCCCTACTCTTTTCTACTCTGTCTTTATTAAATTATTCATAAATATCAAACCATAAAGCAGGTGCTTTAATGCTTATAATCTAAAAGTCACATTGTGAGAAATTTATCCAAAATGAATGGAAGTGAAAAGATGAAGAGAAGTTACTTGAATAAGTATTTATAAACCTTCCATAATATTTGTAAGACTTAAATACTTATCAGTCTTTACTGCATAAAAGGGGCTTTTGTAGATATTAATCTATTCATTCTTTAATGAACTTGTACTCTGAGTATTATTCATCTTCTTCATTTCACAGATAAAAAATATGACTCAGACAGTTTGTGTGATTTTGGCCAAGATCACACAGCTTGTAATTGGCAAGGCTGGAACTGTATCCAGATCTTCTGAATCCAATTCCCTAGGGGTAGCTATTGGTACAACTAGTACCCACAAAATCCATGCGAGACTGGAAAAGCTTCCAAGTGGATAAGTCAGTTGCATTATGGGCCTCCCTCCTACTTGGGGACTTTGCTTTCTCACTGAGGATTATTAAAGAAAGTTATCCAAGCTCTTCACAAAGCTTCAAAAATTCCTTGTTATGTGATAGCTAATGGCGTACACAAGGCTTCCTGCTGGATGATTCTACAGGCTCTAGAATTTAAACAGCTTCTGTGGCGAGTGTATCTCTGTGCTGCCTGGGCTCACCCCATCACTCGCCTGGGAGCTCTGCAAGGACAGGGGCATGTCTTACTAATCCTTGCATTCCAGGGCCAGCCCAGAGCCTGGCACATGGGAAGCACCCAGGTGGGGTTTGAGCACCAGCTGACAGGCACTGTGACGGTTGACCTCCGTTAACATCAAAAGCTAAGCTCCACTTGTGCTGCAGTGAACAGACCAGATATCAGCTCTTATCACATGACATCACATGACAACTTTTCACTTCCATTCCAAATCAAGCCTCTGACCTAGACAAGATGATGACAAAGCCCTGAAACCTCTGCCTCTCTATTTAATCCTCTGTGAAGGATTCCCATTATTATTCCCATTTTGCAGAAGAGGGAGTTGGAACAGAGAGTTGAAGTGACTTTCCCAAGGTCACAGAGAGCAAGTGGCAGGTCTGAGAAATAAGCCAATTGGACTTCACAGCTGCACTCTTAACAATGTGACCTTGGGCAAGAGAAGGACCCTCTCAGCACCTCAGCATTTTCTTGTCAATAAAATGAATGGTGGAGCAACTACTTCATTGGATTGTTAGGAAAAGGAATTGAGATAATGCATGAAAAGCTCCTGACACTTAGTAGGCACCTGAGATATCTCGGATCTCTCCTTTCCCTCACACAACCTGGAATTGAAGATCATGGCCTCTTGAGCGATCCTTTAGAAACACAAAGCTGAAATTAATCCAAACTATGCCAGAGCCAATGACAATAAAGCTGATTTGTTCAGATTTATTATTTTGTTTCAATAAAAGACCTGTCTCCAGTTTCCTCGGCAGCCCCACAGAGCCAACCAAAACTGAAAACACACTCAGTGATTGCAAACTCATCGATGAAACACGATAAGACACTTCAAGAACCAGGAAATTCCTTCTTAAAATGACTTGCTTCTTAGCCAAAGAAGATGTGGGTTAAACAACACAGCAGTGCAGCTGTGGCCTTCAAGGCGCACAGTGGGGCTTCACGCTCCTGCAGGGACTGGAAGCACACGGCTGTGTTTGCCAGCTGGCACTGACTCTCCGTGGACGAGATATGTGTGGCCTGGCCTTCCAAGTCCAGAGCAATTGCTGGCAGTACACTGTGAGCATGTCAAGCTAAGGGAATATTTTTTTAAAGGCCCATCACTGTTTTTCTTTTTTTAAATGGTAGCCACCAAAAAGTTATGCAAACATTTCAGCTGTGGAATATTTAATCTGACATTTGGCAGGGCTTCCTTGTTGATCCAAGACGTGAAGTATGCAGTATATGTCTAGCAGTTGTTTCATTGCTTACTCAAAAAAGATAAACTAGATACAATTGGATTGTCCTTCTTTTTGCTTTTTACTGGGTCCCTACCTGAATGCATCTTTGATTCCCAAGCAATAGGAGGACAATTATGCACCACAAGGGCAGAAAATGAATAGTTCATTTAACCAGGTGGGTAGATTTAATACTTTTTTTTTTTTTTTTGCCCTGATAAAAGCTTTGGGAGTCTCTGCAATTGTGGTTTTCTGAAGGGTTTGGCAGCTCTTCTCTTCGGGTCTGGGGT
>NW_012155284.1:12624712-12626497 GCF_000956105.1 Propithecus coquereli | reverse complement strand
GGAGTGCTGTGAGAACCAGCCTTTCTAGCAGGTATAATACAGAGTTATATATCCCAATTATTAATTTGTATTACAAATATCTACGTAAATACTGTTAATAGTTTTTCAAAGATAGTGACAGGTCATTTTTACTTTCTTTTTATAATTTCTCTCTCTCTTTCTCTTTCCCTCTCTCCAATACAATTTTGGACATTAAATATCTGTTTTATGTATAAATGGAAAAATGACAATTAAACATGCATTCTTTCTCCAAGGACCTTTGCAGGGAGTGTGCTAATAAGTCCTGAATGAGGTTGTTCTGAGAGCCCCCACTGTAAGGGGCACTCCAGGTCAGGAAACTCCTAGGGAGAGTGTCAAGCATCTCTTCTCAAAATGCCCAAACTCTTTGCCCACCTTTTCTAAGCCTTATCCATGTAAGGTCTAAATATCATGTCCCTATAATGAATTAATTACAATTAAATGGTTGTTTAATCTATAAGCCAAGAATATTTCATAGAAATTGCTTCCCAAAGATTTCTCAGTTTGAAAGCCCAAGGACTGAAAGAGTTTGGAGGCTGCAAGGGAAAAATCACTGCAGTTGGAACCCAGCTCTATGTTGCATTTAGATGCCATAGATTTCTTGAGGAAATCAAGGATCTTTTCCTGAATTTTTTTCTGACTCAGAGGGTTATTAACCATGGTAATGTGGAAAAGCAATGTCTAGAAGGTAGATCTTTGAAGAGATGGGACTCAACCCACTAGGAACTATTTCTGCATTACATATTATAGCTGTAAATGCATTATAATGAAGGGGAGAGGCTGGTGGCAGAGAAAAAATATAGTATGTTCCCTCATCAAACAGAAAATACATAGTAGTGGGAATTTCTTGATCTTGAATTTGTACTGGAATGACTGATAACCCAGAGTTTGCTGAATGAAACAGAATATTCTCTTAACTCAGTGAAACTGGAACTTAGTGAAGTAGTTCCAAAAATATACAGAAAAAGCTTACAATCATAAAATTCTTTGATTATAATGGATCATCGTTCCCAGCTATCTTCTCAACCAAAGGCTGCTGAATGGCTTGAATGGCTGAACGGATTGCATTAGTTTGTGCCAGCCAGGCATTCAGCCTAGATGTATGGGGAGACAGGAAACTCACCCAAGTAAAAGGAGAGGAAATGCAAGAAGAATCCATCCATGCTTTTTATTTATTTACTGTTTATGTGTTTATTTGAAAATAGCAGTTATAGATTGAATTGTCTCCTTTTTAGCTTGAGTAAAGGTAATATAAAAGAGTAAAATAAATATTGCATTAAAAAAGCATAGTTTTAGAAAATATTTATTTTGGGAGATTGAAATAAAAGTAAATAATAAATACTTTCATTTTAAAAGAATAAAAGAAAAGAAACATGAACTCTAAGGGAAAAAGAGATAAAAGATGAAATGATAAGTAGACAAAAAAGTACCAGTTTAGCTATAAAAACAAGTAAGTAACTTAAAATTTAAAACTGTATTATAAATTGAAATACAGAGAAAGAGATTGAGGGAGAAGAATTAACAATGCAAGAGACAATCAGTGACGTGGAGGACGAGCGGGAGGAAGTTCTAAGGATTACAGAGGGTAAGGACAGAAAGCTAGAAATAGAGACAAGGCAATAGATACAAAATGTGAAAACAGATATCCTGCATATGAATACAACTTAAATACTGGAAAAAAAAAGAGTTAAAAATACAGAAGAAAAAAAACCTAACTGAATCAAAAGAAGCTTTGACTGTACAGAGGAAAACAATATTATGCCACTA
>NW_012155284.1:12619114-12623767 GCF_000956105.1 Propithecus coquereli | reverse complement strand
GGTTGCGTATATTGCCCTTGCACCCCCCCTCCCAAGTCCGAGTTTCAAATATGTCCATCCTTCGGGTGGTGCGCATTGCACTCTTTGTGTATGCAAATATCCGTCCTCTCCTCCCTCCTTCCCTCTCCCCCCTCCCCCCTGCCCAACATCCAATAGATGTTATTCTTATATGTGCATTTATGTGTTGATCAGTTAATACCAATTTGATGGTGTAAACTCACTTTTTAAAAGACACACATTATAAAATATTAATAAGATTAAAACATATCCACAGTCCAGATATTGGTTTCAAAATACCATTCTGCAATGCAAGTAACCAGGGTTCCTTGGAGAAGTGGTTGATTTCAGAGGTAGGGGAGAATAAATGAATATCTCTAACTTCATGATAACAAATAATTTAATGAATAAATAAGTGATAAAGGATTACTCTTCCTTACAGAAGAATTCCAATTAATACATGTAAAAGGAATGAAGAAAAAAGAAAATCATCATAGACCACTATAATAATCACTGCAGGCAAGTTCCATCAATGATACTAAAGTTAGTGGGTAAAAGTTTAAGGAGAAACAGAATATTACATAGTCTCAAGGTATCGACTGCTCCTAGGATCTTAACTAATTACAGCGGAGAAACCTGGCAGTTAACACAGCAACCAAATAATAGCAGTTAACATCATCAGTAATAAGACAAGTCAACATCATGTAACCCTTGAAATGATACACTGGGAAAAGGCAAATCTCTTCTGTTTTGTTCTTCCAAATAAGCATAACCTTAATCTAATCCTGAGAAAATATCACAAAAACTCAAATTCAGCCATATTCTACAAGATACCTGACCAATATTGTTCAAAAATGTCAAGATCATAAAAGATAAGGAAAGACCAAGAAATTATCACAGATTGGAGCACATATGATAATTAAGTGTAATGTTTAGAATCCTGAATTGAATCCTGGAAAAGGATTAGTGAAAAAACTGGAGAAATCTAAATAAAGTCTGTAGTTTAGTTAATAGTTTTGGAGCAATGTTAATTTCTTCGTTTTCATAATGTTAATGTGGTTATATTTAGTTCACTAAATATAAAATGTCCAATTTTGAATCAAAATGTAGTTTATTATATCTCAAATAAGAAGCAGTACAATTAAAGTATGGGCCTAAACTGTCGACACTGTTTTGCCATCTTAACAGTAGCCGTTTATGCCAGCAGCGAAGAAGCCTGGAGAACAAGTGGTGATGAAATCATGAAAGGCGTTTTCCACAGCTTGTTGAGAATTGAATATTTTTCCTTGAGAGAAGTGATACAAAGCCTGGAAGAAGTAATAATCAGTTGGTACAAGATCTGGCGAACACAGGGGATGACAGAGAGTTTCCAAGTCCAGCCTCTAGTTTGAGCAGTGTTGTTTGTGCGACATGTGGTCAAGCGTTGTCTTGCAGGAGGATCGGCCTGTCTTCTATTGACCAGTCTTGGCCGCTTAATCGCAAGCATCCTCATCATTTCATCCAATTGGTTGCAGTAGACATCCGCTGTCATCGATTGACCAGGTTTCATGAAGCTGTAGTGGATAATATCAGCCCTGGACCACCAAACAGACACCAGTAGCTTTTTTTGATGAATATTCAGTTTTGGACTTGTTTTGGCACTTCGTCTTTATCTAACCACTATGCCCAATGCTTGCAATTGTCAAAAAGAATCCATTTTTCATCACGTGCAACAATACAGTGTAGAAATGGGTCACCTTTATGTCATGAGAGCAAAGAAAGGCAAGCTTTGAGACAATTTCTCTTCTGATGCTCACTTAATTCACGCAGAACCCATCTATTCAGCTTCTTTAACTTCCTGATTTGTTTCAAATGATCCAATATTGTTGGAATACTAACATCAAACCTTGCTGCTAGTTCACACACAGGTTGACATGGATTTGCTTCCATTACACCTTTCAGCTCATCATTATCCACTTTGGTCTTAGGCCGCCCACATAGCTCATTTTTGAGATTAGAATGGAACTTCTCAAACCATCATAGTACTGTGCGTTCATTGGCCATATCCTTCTCAAACACTTGGTTGATCTTTCGAGCTGTCTGTGCAGCATTGGTTCCATGACAGATCTCACATTCAAAGATAATGAGAATTTTTGACTTATCCATTGTTTCACAATAATTGCTCTAAAAAAAAATTGAAAGTTAATCACAAGCCAAAATGTGCATTTGAAAGACTGAGGACATACCTTCACAATAAACATAAAATGAAAAGTGTCAAAGTGAAATGTCAGAGATATCAACTGCCAAACTTAGTATTTAAGGACATCAGACATTCCATACTTAATAAGCTATTAATACTATAATAATAACATTAGAGAAAGTTGGATAAAGGGTCTATGGGAACTCTTCTATTTTTGAAATTTTCTATAAATCTAAAATTATCACAAAATGAAAAGATTAAGAAACAATAGAATCAGCTCTTAGTAGATTTGTAGAGACCTTAATACCCTTTGAATTTCCTTAGTATAATTGGTTAATAAGGTTTCTCTATATTTCAAGTCAATATATGCAAAATATTCTCCTGGAATACTCAATTTCTCCAAGATATACCAATTTGTGATAGTAGAATTCTATCTATTTTTCCTATATTTTTAAACTACTTCTTTTGAATAAATATATGGTACTCTTTATTTATTCTCATCCTCTTTTATTCCTTGATTTACCTGTTAAAGTTTTGTTTTATTGTTTTTATGAAATAATCTGTTTCATCATTTCTTAAACCCTGCTAATTATTTACATTTTATTAACATTTGCTTTGTTTGTAATAATTTGAAAATTCTAATTGATTTGTATTTTTTTTCTTCTCTTAGCTTACAAATTTGGACAGTTGGTTCATTTGGTTTCAAGCCTCTTACTAAAAGTTTTTGAGGTTACACATTACTGAAAGAGCACTGCTTTGGTCGTATTTCATAGGTTTAATCTTTCCTTCCTCATATAATGACTCAGTAGTTGATAACATCACATTGTTTCTTTAGTCTCTTCAGGCTGCAATAACAAAAATACTGGAGGCTGGGAAGTCAGCCAGTTCAGTTCTTGGTGAGGGCCCTGTTTATACCCTTGCATGGTGAAGAGAGAAAAAGAGAGAGAGAGACAGAGAGAATCTCTCTACTGTCTCTTCCTACAAAGGCACTAATTCTATCATGAGACACCCTCATGACCTAATTACCTCCTGAAGGCCTCATCTTCACATACCATTACATTGGAGATTAGGGTTTCAACATATGAAATCTGAGGGGACACAAACATTTAGCCCATAGCACATTGATTATACATTGATTATACATTGATAAATATATCCAAATTATTTTTTGCTTGCTTATTTGTATTTTCACTGGTTATTATTTTTTTTTATTTTTCACTGGTTATTATTTATATTTAATTTAATTTTTCTCTGTAACCAACTATAGGTCATAGGTTATAACCTATGGTTATGTTATGTGGGTATACTGAAGTCAAATAAGAAATCTTTATTTTGTGGAAAAAGTATATATGCCCTATACAAACACAACCCATACATATGTATACATATAATACATACAGTATACAATCTGGATATATGCTCCTTATATAGATACACCTAAAATTAAACCACAAAAAAAGGTTGAAAATAAAGGGATTCCAAAAGATATACCATGTGAGTACCAACTAAATGAAACTTGGTTCAATAATGTTTGTATCCGGTAAGATGAAAACTTAAATCATAAAACTTCTGTATATTTTGTGGGATATAGAAAAACACATTATTATTCAACTAGAAATATGCAACAATGCTGAAGTTGTATGCACATAGCCCCAGAATCATACAATATGTAGAGTAAAACTTAGAAAAATTACAAGGAGAATTTGCAAATTCACAATCACGGTGCACATCACAAGGAGACTTTACAAATTCTGCTAGTTAAAGCAAACAAATTTGATTATAGAAGAAAGGACTTAAAATTATCAAACTGTAATGTATATCCACAGAAAAAACAAAAATTATTTACAAGCTCATATAAAACATTAATAAAAATTAATCACAATGCTAGTTTGCAAAGAAACTCTCACCAACTGTCAAACAGTGCATATCATAAAAAATACATTCTCTGAAGATAGTACAGTCAAATTAAAAATGTTAAAGAATAGAAAAAATAAAATCCATAGATTTAGAAAGAAAACAAACTCTTGAAAATTTGTGCTAAACAGAAAATCCTACAGAAATTATTACTTAGTGCATATAGAACAACCATGAAAGTACTACATATAAAAACACAAAGAATGCAACTAAAGTGGTAGGGTACTTTCAGCACTAGGATCAATTTATAAAACAAACATAAAGATGCTGAAAATAAATGAGTAATGCTCAATTCAAGTAGCCACAAAAGAAAAAAATTCATGTAAACCCAAATAAAGTCAAGGAAGGAAATAATAAATGTAACAATGCATTTATGAAGTAGAAAATAAACAAGCAAAAAATAAAGATAATAACTAAAAGTCAAAAGCTGGTTCCCTGGAAAGAGTAAAAAATATACACATCTCTTAACAAGAGTGATCAAAAACTAAGAAAAGGCACAGGTAATTTATAACAGAAATAAATTAAATAGGATAACTATTGGTAATAATTGAAATTAAAAATAT
>NW_012155284.1:12603250-12617064 GCF_000956105.1 Propithecus coquereli | reverse complement strand
CTGAGCCAAACTGTGTCTCAAAAAAAAAAAAAAAAAAAAACGCAGAAAAAGAGAAAAGAGTCATTTGGCTCATTGGACAAAATAAAACTGGGGCATGATCTGATCACCTCCATCAGAATGGGAAGATTGGGAATTGAATCTGTCCAGTTGACTCTTTGCCAAAGAACACATCAGCACTTTATGCTGATGACTACACGGCATGGTCTAACTTCACATTTCATTAAATTACAAAATGTAATTCAATATGACTGAGGTAATGAGGCTTAATGTGTTGGCTTGGTACACATTAAAAGATGCAAACCATTGGCAACCACAATTCAGCTATGTGGGGTTTAATCCACCATGCTAGCAAGAGCCTACATGACTTTGAAATCTTTTTGTCTGTTTTTAAATTCTGAGATAGTAACTTTATTGCTTTAGAAACATCATAAATTTCCAACTCTAATATTTACTAGAACAATTTATAATTGAAAAACAGCCAACTACTTTTTCATATTCAGTCTTTTTTTTATCAACTTTATTAAACACTTCAGTATAACTAGGAGCATAGTTCCATAGAATATAGTCTCAGAAACCCAATTACCAGGGTTCAAATTCTGGCCTTGTCATTTTCAGCCTTGTGACTTTGGGCAAGTCAATTACATTTTAAGTGAGCTGTATTTTCTTCAACTATAAAATTTTCTCATTGAATTAAAGGCATTAATACATGTAAAGTACTTAGAACAATATCTGGAATTGGGTATGTGCTTAATAAAATGTTAACTCTAATTAAATAATTCATTCTTTTAATGTTTTGGTAGCAGTCTCTGGGACAATCCTGCTTAGAAGCCCGGGCAGCCCTAAACACATATAACCTTGTTTCCTAAAAAGTTGAAACCTGTAGTCCTTAAATATAAGCTGGCTGACACAGTTCATTATAACCCGGGAGTTTAAATTTAGGTTTCAAAGTTATTTTTGTTAGAGTGTAAAAGTGAAAAATCTTTTAGCATTATTTTAAAATGATTTTTGGGTTACTTATGCTCCAAAAGCCCAGCCCTGGATAGCCGATGTGAATAGCACCACTCCGAGTGTGCTCGCTGAGACCTGTCTGCCCACCTCTTCTGCCAGGTCAGCAGCTTCACACCCCCTCCTAGAGACGTGAGAGACTCTCTGGGCAAAAATTTGCCCGTGCAGAGAAAAAATAGAATCCTGAGAACCAGAAACTAGTATTCATTAAACTGATATATTCAGTCATGAGTGCATTCAGATAAATATCAGATATTTCATTGCCAACCACTGTGTTGGATTTTAAGTGCAATGATGGGCAGTGAGTGATGGATAGCTTTTAAACAATAAATAAGAGAAAATCTCTAACTAAAAAAATCTTTTAATTTAGAAAAGGAAATAAGAGCTTTCCATAGTTGTTTCCCATTCTTTATTTTTATACAAATTTTTTTTTATTTCAGCATATTATGGGGGTACAGATGTTTAGGTTACATATGTTGCCCTTGCCCCCCCCAAGTCCAAGTTTCAAATATGTCCATTCTTCGGGTGGTGCGCATTGCACTCTTTGTGTATGCATATACCCGTCCCCTCCTCCCTCCTCCCCCCTGCCCAACATTTAATAGGTGTTATTCTTATATGTGCACTTATGTGTTGATCAGTTAATACCAATTTGATGGTGAGTACATGTGGTGCTTGTCTTTCCATTCTTGGGCAAAATTTTTTTCTTTCAGCTAATTCATGGCACACCAATATATAAAATTTTATGTTATATATTATTACATTACATATACGCACACAACTTGTATTATTATAAAATATCTTTGTTTCTTTGCTAAGGTAAAACAATATCTCATTTTCATTTTAATTTACACTCTTTGATTACTTGTGAGGTGGAATGTTTTATTGTCTATTTGTAATTCTTTTGTGAATTTCTTATTTGTATTTATTTCTCCCTTATTTATCAGCCTGCTGCAAAGTTGTTATAGTAGGATTTCTTTCATTTACTTCTGGATTACTATTGTAAACTATATTTTATATTCCAAATCTTTATCTCTCTTCTGTCATGTTTTATAGCAGTTTCATTGATTTATAGTTCACATACCATAAAATTCACCCATTCAATGGTTTTTAGTACAGTCATAGACTTGCACAACCATTATCACAGTTTTAGAACATTTTCATCATTCCAAAAGAACCTCCATACCTATTAGTAGTCACTCCCCATTTCCCTTCACCACCAATCCCAGCCCTAGGCAACCATTAACTTACTTTCTGTCTCTGTAGACTCAAGTCTCAGAGGTTGCTAGTGGCAGAGATTAGGCTAGACTGTAGCTTTTGTGACTCTTTGTCCAGTGTTCTTTGAACTCTCCAAAGCATTCCTCCAAAATTCATATGTTTAAATCCTGACCCCCAATGTGATGGCATTAGGAGGAGGGGCCTTTGGGAAGTAATTAGGTCATGAGGGCTGTGAATGGGATTAGTGGGACCCCAGAGAGCTCCCTTACCCTCTTCCACCATGGCCATCTGAGAACCAGGAGGTGGGCCCTCACCAGATGCCAAATCTGCTCGTGCTTTGATCTAGGACTTCCCAGCCTTCAGAACTCTGAGAATAAACATTTGTTTTTCATAAGCCACCAAGTCTATGGTATTCTGTTATAGCACCTAGAAACAAACTAAGACACACTGGTTCTTCAGTTAGCGAAATACTTCCCATTTAATACACACACTTACAAGCATCCACTCTTCTTCGCAAAAATCTCCCTTGAAATGCTAAGGTCCATTAATTGACCTCAAGTTAAGACATCCTCCTCATCACAGCCTACTGATAGTTATGTGGTTCAGAAAAATATATGATTTCAGTGTCACTTGATGTTGCTTTATTGTCTTATTTTTGCTTTTGATTATATTTTTAAAAATTATCTCAAATGAAAAACTTGGGGGTGGGGTTCATTCCTCTGACTCAGTTAGTTTTACCCATTGTATTCTACTGTGCGACCCCCATTATCTGTTATTTTCCAAGTAGTACATCTCTGTCTAGGACCATGGCAGACACTCTGCTAGGTGGATTCTCTCTGCTCAATGTCAATAGACAAAACAAAGATCTTCACCCTTCATACCCATGCCATCTGCCCACCCCTACTTCTTCCTTATCACTCAGTATTATTCCTTTCAGACTCCTGAATAACCAGCGAAACTGTTCATCACTGTCCAAGAATACATATCTATTTTTCCTTCAACCATTTCTCTTTCAACACAAAATGATGATCAGATGCATTGCCCCAAACTCTGCCCATTAGTAGGATTTTTCCTCACTGCCCTTTTTCTGGACCATCTATGAATTAGACTGTAGTACAATAATAGTCCATTTTTAGCTTGTACTCACATTCTGAATTTATTCATCTATGTATAATGTTAGTCTTTTCTCCCCTCCTTCAGCTGGAGTTAAGGACTCCCATACAGCCACTAGGTATGAGCTGAGGGCCAGAAGCCAGTGAAATAGATGACATGGTGGTCTGAGCCACTCGATTGTGCAGCTTAGGTGTGTTTCTGGTTTGGAACATTTGGGACCCAGGATGCACTTGCATCTTATGGTGGATTTTTACTGAGAATGCCTGATCTCTGGCTCTATAGTCAGACAGAACTCAGCTATAATAGAGAGCTGTGGCTTCATGGTCACTTCATGGCTCAAGTCATAAGTGTGATCTCTACCAGGGCCTAGTAACATAGAAGGAGCTATATCTGAATGGCATATATGGTTCTAGACCTCAGATGGCATGGTCTCACTCCAGAACTGTATAGACTTACATCATGATTTTCCTATAAGGGCTGGCTTATTTATATAAGCTCCACAGAATGTCACTTGTTGTGACAGATGTCTCTAGTACCATAGCATCTCTGCTGAATTTTATGGTTCAAGGTACAGGTATGATTCTACCATGGCCTATATTTGCACTTTGGGTTCCACTCAAAGCTCTCAACGTTTGTGTCCTTCAACAAATGGATGGGAGCATTATTCCCAGGTATGAAATATGCTGCCTCTAGAAGCTGTGCTTCCTTTTTTTGTGGCAAGAGGAGAAAGGTGCAATAATCTGGCCTTTACTTTAGAGGGATGTCTAAGCATCCTCTGGACTCTTAAAAACTTTGCTGATATTGAGGGAACTCAAATGTTTATAGAGTTCATCTCACACTCAGAAACAAGTATTTCACAATGGCCTTCAAATCCAATTCACATGCCTTCAATATAGTGGACTGATGTTATGTTCTTAGAATGTCCACATGGCTTTGGTCCCTTCACACCACATTATGACAGATGTTGTCACATACCACTCAGTTGCACCCTTCGGGATCAAGGTGCTCATATTCTCAGCTCCCAGGATTGTTGGCTGCTGATGGCTCACAGCTGAGCCTCTACCTGGTAATCGCCCAAGGACAAAGGGAGCTCCTCCCTCAAGTTTACTCATCTTCCCCAGAGGCAGCCTCTTCCTGTGATGGGTTCAAGTAGCCTCCTTGCCCCAGTTTGGGACACCTCTGGAGCACCATCATAGTGTCATAGTGCTACTGAAGAAATGACACAGTCCTGTGGCAAAATCTTAAATGTTGTTCTTCCTATGTGAATGAGAGTTGCTTCTAATACTCCTTCTTGATAGGGACAGAAAAGAATGCATTTCCCAGGTTATGTTCTTGAGATCATGTCCATGTGCTCAAGCAGAAATACCACATCTGGCAGTGTGTACAGTTGGGGTAATGCTTGGTGGAGTTAGTGGTGCACTGTAACCTGCCAGGATTCATCTGCTTTATGTAGTAACCAGAGTGATGAATTAAGTAGGGATTATGAAGGTAACCACCACCTTGGTCTTTAAGGGTAACACTAACCTCTGACCTTCTACTCAAAATGCAAACATCTTTTTGATTCTCTCTCTGGGACAGAGGAAGAAGCAGTTTCATAAACTTCTACTTTGCCTTCCCCTCTTTAACAGCTATTTCACCACAAGCCAAGGAACCAATGTAGGGTTTCTACCAACTACTAAGCATGTCCCTCCAAAATACACACTTGCTGAATGGGGAAATGATCACCAATTGAACCCTCCAAGAGCCAGGCATGGGGCATGACTCCATTCATTACCTCAGATACCACCATTCTAACAGGGGCTATGATGATGCTTTAAGTCCTCAGCTATCAATGTTAACATAAACTTTTGCCAAAGAGTTCTCAAAATCTTTGGTTATTGCTTTTCCCTAGCATATAGTTACCCAGGGAAGTGGATGTTGTTCTCTTCTGATGGGGGTTCATTCCTATGCACTCTTGCTATGGTGCTGCAGGGTCCTTTGAGATGCGGGCTCAAATTTGGAAATGGATCTTTATGAAGCAGAGTGATTAGGGTTGAGAATTCAACCTTCTCTGGAGCTCTGATACCCTTATAATTGGGTACAGGGTCTGGTTCTTAGATCTTCTGCCTTTCAGTTACTGGAGATGAGTCTCTTTATAGTGCGGCTGATAAGACCCTCTAACTTTCATGCTTTGTCTCATGTTGAGGCTTAATCTTCCTCAGTATTGTGCTGTCTTTTCCCAATACATCAATAGCACCGGTACAGCCATCCAAATTCATAATTTTATGATTACTGCTTCCCCCATACTTCTGAAACTCTTCTGAGATATTGCACCAACCAGTGCATTCATTTTGGCTGGTACCACATTTCAGTTGGCCACTGGGAATAGCATTAACAGTAACACCCCTGCAGCATACTGGGGGCTATTAATACTTTACCTACCCCTAGTAACAGGGCCCTCATTACCAGCTGGTGGGCAGGTAACCAGGTTCCAAAATTCTAACTTAGAATCTGCTTCCTGGTACCACTCCCAATAACAACTCTTTTTTTCTGATTCCCCAGTAAAAAATCCAGATCCTGAGGTAGAGATTTGTATGCAGTAAATTTGCAGGGGAAATGAGGGAAGCAGGGCTTGTGAGGAGAAATTGAACCACAGTGTGGTTGCAACAGAGGTCTCAGCTGGTCTCGCTGGGATGTATTATGGCACCGTGATGGTGCTTCACAGGTGTCCCAGATTGAGGCAAGGGGGCCACTTAAACCAGTCACGGGAAGCAGGCTGCCTCCAGGGAAGGTTTGTTAACTTGAATGAGGAGCTCCCTTTGTCTGCAGGCACGCACTAGGTAGAGGCTCAGCTGTGAGCCATCAGCAGCCAGCAATCCTGCTAACTGAGGAAATGAGCACCTTGATCCTGAAGGGCGCATCTGGGTGGTAATGGCAGCATCCACCACATCAAGATTCCAATGAATGCTACAGCAATTTAGTCTTCTGTTGAATTTCAAAACCAGACAATTTATTGAGAAAATAGGCTAAAGACAAGGAACTTGAAATTTAATGGAGTAAGAAAATATCCCACTGGTGCAAAACAAGCAAAATCTTTGTTCAGAGATAGATCCTATTTCTTTTGGTCTAAGAATTGGCACACACTGTTGAGAAGGGAAATATGCTTTTGAACATTAAATATGTGGTCTGCAGGCTCTGGGCGTACAGGTTACTGGGGAGGGCTAGAGAATTTAGGGGTAAGCACACACTCCTCTGGTTGTCCTCTACCAGAAGTTCAATCGCATTTGTCATGTATCATAAATTTCTATAAGGGATTAAACCTTCTTCTGTCTTCATTTCTGCTTCCTCCTTCAGTTCTCCTCCCTCCATAGCATTTATCTCCATGTTAGCTTGTTCAGGTGCTGTCAGGTGCCCTGGAAAAACTTTTCCCACTAGAGATTGGGGCTAGTCCATAGTGGCTGTGATTTCTTTCTTTTCCTCCCTTGGGTGGACACACAGGGGGAAAAAAAAGAGCATACCAAGAAACTGTAAGGAAACAGGTGATTAAGGAAATGGGGAATTTAGATTCTAGTAACATTTTAACACTCTATGAAAGTCGGGGAGATGTGTTATGTCACCCATTGGGAGAGAGAACTACCAAGTACTCAGTAACAAGTCCGTGGATCTGTCAACCAAAATATTAGTAAGATGCTTCTTTTGTCAAGATCTTGAAGATAGGAGGGGAAAATCTGAGTAATGCAAACTTTGTGGTGTTCATAACTGTGGGAGAAAAGTCTCTGAGACATTATTATGAATATAGAAATATTTCAAGTCCTACAAATGCATACACATTATACTAATAAGAAAATGCCTGCATATTGAACTAACGAGGGTCATTTATTTTTGTCTCATACACACACACATTCTCCAGAAGCAATAGAAAAGTTGACAGGTCAACCAATGACACTCTAAAGACTCTAAAATTTGTCTGAAGTCATAAAATAAAAATAACCACTAGTCTTTGTATGATGAAATGTACTAGCCTCTGATAGCACAGATCTCAGTGTGAGAGTACCTTCGCCTTTATTAGTTAAAGAATACTCATGTAAACAAAAACCCTAATGCAGTAAATCAGGGGTTGTAAACTCCCATTACATGAATTAAGTCTGATTCATCAATATGTTTTTGGCCTCAAGTATCTGTTTGATTAAGATTCTGAAGAAATCTGAAGCCCTAGAAAGACCGGGCTTGTGCACCTACGTGGAGTGTGGACTCATCACTTCTCTTCAGTCCTTTCCCTCATGCTACCCTCTTCCCACTTCATTTAGGGATTCGAATTTGCCACTCCAGGAAAAAATATAAAAATAGCCAATGAGGCAATTAATAAATGGAGGCTACAAAAAGTTAGGGATGAATTACCTTGCTGCTTAGCTAACCCTAAAGATATACCTAAGAAAAGCAAACTAAAAAACTTGCTGCACAAGGTCTCTTATGTAAAGCTACTAATTTGACTAATTACCCATATATGTGATTAATAAATTAGGCAATATATTCAGCTAAAGAAAGACAATGCCCTCTGGACATCCATGTTGTAGAAGCTGTCACTTCATGACATAAATAAGCTGTACAAGCAAAAATACATAATTAGTATTTTTTTCTAAGAAAAAAATAAGAGAGTCAAAACACTCATAAACAATTATAGACAAGTTCCTTAAAGTTGTGAGATTAGCTGAGGCCTATTAACCACAAATATTAAATGAACACTCACTTTGTAATTATAGTAGGAACACTCTTGTTAGCTGAGAGCCGATTCTGAGAACTAGTAGTGAAAACCAACACAATTAACAGAACACTAGAGAGTTGTGCCGAGGGGTATGAACTTGGGAAACACAAGCTCTGTTGGACTGTGGAGACTTGAGAGAATCCTCAGAGTTAGAACATTCAAAGTGGTCACTTCCAAAGGCCTGAGCACAGTTAAGCCATTGGTGCTGTGTATCACGGGGGAGGCATCAGGTTCCTGGCGAGCTGGACTGGAATGAAGGAAGCAATTACCTCATGACATTTGCCATGCCATATGGCAGGTGGAGATTTCTCAGAATGCCATCCAATGTCACCTCAGCACAGAAACTCTGCTAGTGAGAGTCACTTGATACACCAAGCTCATGAAGGAGTTCAAATTCCCATGGACGATTATATTATCCAGGGGAAAAGACAAGACCACAACCTGAGAACTCTGCAAGAGCCAAGCCAAGAAAGAAATGCTATAAGCAGTGAGAATGGACTGGAAATTAGAGGCCCAGAAAAAGTCATAGAAATAACAGTTGATAGTTACTGAGCTCAAATGAATCAGCTGAGGATGTGAGATCTAGGTCAGACTGGTGTTTAATATTACTTCTGTTCCTATTATAATTTTCACCAAAAATAAGCAAAATTACTATTTATCATGTAATTATTATGTGCTAGGCACTGTGATTTCTGCTTTTGCTACTTTTGGATGCTTACTGAACATTTATTTGCTGAATGCAGTGACGAGTTAATTCTTCCAGCCGTCCTGCAAGGATTACGGATGAGAAGGAAGTTAAGCATCTTGCTCAAACCATCACTGCTAATAGACAAAAGAGCTAAAATCAAATCTAGGTCTGCCTCACTCAAAAATCCCATGAATCTTCCACTCTGTTGCCCAATGCAGAGTGGAAGCTGATTTAAGAGTAAAGTTCTAAGTCATCAATAACCACTCAAAGAGTAGTATTGAAGTGGGGTAAGAAAGAGAAAGTGGCTGAGAGACACTCAGCAAGGAGAGCCTGAACACTGTCTGGAGACATGGAAGTGATATGAGGGGCAGTGACCCTGACAGATGGAAACTCAGAAAGGTGGACATGCTGTACTTGACTTATGTACTTGCCCTCTGACCTCAGACATTAAGAATCTGCCCATCGTGAGGCCTTGTCTCCCCTAGGATATTGGCTCAGTATCTCTGGCTGTTGCTCTCTATAGAATGTTCTGTTTCTGGGGCTGGGCAGGTCAGGGAGAATGAATGAGAGGTTTGTGCAATATAATTGTGGATTCAGGTGCAGGTCTGTCTTGACTCTGGCTGGCCCCCTGGTTGTGTCTCCTAAAGTCTGGGGTCTTTTTAAAGTATTCTCTCACTGTGAAGAATAGGCTCACAGGAGGGCTGGTCCCAGCAGCCAGCACTTTTCGTCTTGGCATCTATCCCTGTGGACTTTCATCTGTAGCCAACTGTGGGGCTTATGAGCTGGGATGGTGGGGACCCATCTGACATTATGCCTGCAACTCATTACCACCTCCTACTCCCTGCTTGAAAAATTTTCAAACAACTCTTCCAATAACAACCCAGAAAATACATATATTCTCCAGAAGTAATGGCCCTGCTTGTCCCAGCCAGACAACATTTTGCCTTCCCCCGTGCCAGTGTAGACATCACTGCAGATCATATAAATTATCATGTCAAACAATTAAGCCATTATGCAATGGGGAATAAGAGTTGCTCTTCTACCAATGCCATCTTGCTAATGTCAGCCAGTGTAGGATAGATACAAGACAAATTTGAAGCTCAGCCAGTGGACTGTGTTTTATAAATGCAGCTGCTTCTCAATTATCCTGACTGATGAGGCACAGAACTGCCTGAGAACAATGATAGATAAGTCTCAAGCTGTTTTCAGCAAAGTGCATCACCTGTAGGAGGGTTATAACAAAGCCACAGGAAGAGTATGTGTCCCTTGATATAAAGTGGGGACACCTAGACTGGATTTTTAGCGTACATTTCTAAGTTACAGTGATGTTAAATACTGAATTGCAGCCAAAGCAGATGGACTTAATTCCAGAAAACCAAGGAGGCTGACAAAGAGCCCAAGCTAACAGATTGCTGTAGTCATGTAAATAGGTCAAGTAGGACCTCATGTACGCTCCAGGGAAAGCTCTGACACACACACACGCACACACACACACACACACGCACACACACGCATACACGTTTGTAGAGAGAGATAAATATATGAGAGAGAGAGAGGGAGACATTATATAGGTACATATAGATATACCTGTATATACTTGTATCTATATCTATATGTATAACTAAGCAGGAAGTGATATTACTACATTCATGTCTTACTCCACAGAAACATTTCTGATACAGGCTGCATTACTGTGGTATGGGTGAGGCTGTGTCTATACCAAGGTCCTAATATTTGCAGTAACCAAAGCTGTTTGGAAGAAGTCTACATTAGCATCAACAATCCCAAATTCTATACAAATATTGCTAGTGTTATAGAAAAACTATTTATTTTGAATCTAGAATACTGACAAAGGAAAAGGCAACATGTTAAAACAATTCTTGGTAAAATTCCAAGCATGGGAACATTTCACCTACTTCATCATGGAAATCTGTTGCAATTATTACTAACAAAATCAAGTGTCTTCTATTAGTGAAGTCTGTTCCTAAGGAACATACATTGTTTCCAAATTACCATGGCTTCCTCCACTCTTGTAACCTACTGTAATTTTTTCCACAAGGGTTATTAAGTAATTTCATTTGTCTAAAGCTGTCCAGAAAGTGTCCCTTTCAAATACTATTCTTTCACATTTTTATTCAGGGTACAGTGATTGAATGATGCCTCATTGTTAGACCAGCTTTATTAATCCCATTAAATAATGCAGTAACAAGGGGAAGTTGGGACTTGGGGCAAATGTATGAAAAAGGTTTCCAGATACAGTGGAGTTGGATCATGATGGTCTTTCTCAGATGCCGATTTTTACTTGGCATGACCCAAAGTAACCCTTGATGGGCATCTGTGCCCTGCAGCCTGCCACAGACTCTGAGTCCTTGCCTCTATTCTAGACCCCAGGGAAGCTTACATTTATCCAAGTTGCATTTCAGAGCTTTAATACTTACTTACTCTCTTAGATGCCTTTGAAAGGACTCCTCTACTGAGAAGGAACTGCTAACCCAAAGCCCCAACCAAGTCTCTCATTCTCTGATTCCTCCTTGCCTGCCTGGCCTCTAAACTTGGACTTGGAATATGAAAGTGGGAATTCTGCCAATCAATCAGAAGAGGCTGCTATAAGGCTACATGCAGTTGAGTAGGGTAATTTGTTCAGTTATCACTTATCATGTCTTACTCTACAGCTTTCTAAAGGTTAAAGTAGTTAAGCATATGAAGAGTTGGCTATGAGGACAAGAATTATAGCATGTCTTGCCCTCAGAGTTTGGGAGATGAGGTGTAAAGAAAGATGTGTCTTTGTTCTTTACGGTGAGTTTTCATTATTTAGTGTGTAATGAAAAGTTGGGCATTTAGTTTATTCTTTTCCCCGGCTTCTCACACTATTTTTGTTAACTCTAGGTTATAGCCTCGTCTCATGAAATAAACTTATTTACTGTGACCAGTACTTTTTTTAAAATAATGAAACATATCAGGAGTGAGGACATGTTCTTTCACACATATACTAAGCAGACATATTAAACAATATGGGGAATGCATTTTGTTTTGTTTTGTTTTTACCACAGGTTGAGGTTAAAAAAAACAAAAAGAAAAAGAAATAAAGGCCAAGGTTTTACATCGTGATTCACGCACTCAGAAACCTGCAGGAGCCAGGCAGGTAACATAAATTTGCACTCAGATCAGGTACTAGTCAGAACGACTCTGTAAGTACCATGGATAACTGGAAAGTGCATGCCTCATTTAATCTAGAAGTATGATTCAATATTTTAAAGCACGAAATTCACCATGCAGGCCTAAGAGAACACATTGGCACAACAGCTCCTGAGGAAAACCTTCCACACACTAGATGAGGACCCTCTGTTATTTGCTGTTCTAGCATCATGTACTTTCCATTGAACCATTTATTACTATTTTACCTAATGATCTGTGTGACTCTCTGACACTATCCACAAAATGAGGACTTGCGCCTGTCCAGATCACTTCCATGGCTCCAGTTCCTCATGTGGTACCTGGCACATAATAGGCATATAATGAATATTTGTGGGATGCATGCATGAGACCTTGAAGGGAGATATTAAGGGGTACAAGCTTACTAGTGAGTAGTAAAAACATTCTTTTCAGAAATTATTTCATAGTTGATGAATTTATCTGGCAAGCACATCTTGAGTACCTGCCAGGTTCTAAGCATTGTACACTGGAGATGGAAAACAGGTTATGTAACAGTCACTGCCCTCATGGAGTTCACAACCTAATTATTCCATGTTTTTTATATTTTATTTTTAGCATTTAAATATTACTAAAAAAGATAAGTGTCTTTTTTAAGATATAAAAACATAGTTTCCAAAGAATTTGTGAAATGTGGCATCCAATTTATTCTCATTCTGGTTATCATCTTCACACTCATTACTTTCATTAGGATTTTATTTTCCATTCACATAATCTGATGGAATCTTGCAGAAAATAAAATTAGAACCACAATTAGAACCATGTTTGCACAGTACCTGTCAAATCAAAAGACAATAAAGGGCCAATTTGGAATTAAGACAGCATCAATGCATTGACATTAAGTGTAACAGGCTCTAAATGCCTTTTACCTATAAATAAATTGATTTGGAAAGGAGCCAATAAGTATGTTGTCCAATTATGAGATGCAGTTGGCTTCTGAAATGAGAAAAGGTAAAAGCAGAAATGGAAAATATTTTATTTTTGCCTCAGTTTTCTACAAATCTTTTGAATGTACTTGCTTGAGAGGACTATTTGCCAATATCTATTCAAAACTATTTTTAAAAACTACATATAAGGCCTCAAAAAACTTAAAAAGATTGAAATTATACAAAGTATATTGCCCAACTACAATAGAGGAAAATTAGAAATGAAAAAGAAAGGAATTTGGGAAATTCATAAATATGTGGAAATTAAACAGCATACCCTTAAATAACCAGTGAGTCAATGACAAAAGTCACAAAAGTTAATAGGAAATACATTGAGCAAGTAAAAATTACGACAGAAGACACCAAAACTTATAGGATGCAGCTAAAGAAGTACTTATGGGGAAATTTATATAATAACTGTAAACACATATTAAAAACAGAGATCAATCAAATCAATAACTTAGTCATCTACCTTAAGACACCGGAAAAGGAAAAGCAAACTAAATCTAAAACAAGTGAAAGGAATCAAATAACAATAATTAAAGAGGAAATTAATGAAATAAAGAATATATAAACAATAGAGAAAATCAACAAAAGAAAAAGTTGGTTCTTTGAAAAAGTAACAAAATTGACAAACTTTTAGCTAGATTAACCAAGAAAGACAGAGAGAGAAGTCAAATTATTAAAGCCAGAAATGAAAGAGGTGAACTTACTACCAATTTATGGAAATAGAAAGGATTATTGCTATGAACAATTATATGTCAGTAAATTAGATGATGTAAATGAAATGAACAAATTCCTAGAAAAATACAGCTACTCAAATTGACTCAAGAAGAAATAGACAATCTGAATAGAGCTATAACAAGAAAAGAGATTGAATCCGTAATCAAAAAACTATGCACAAAAAAAAACTTAG
>NW_012155284.1:12596865-12602521 GCF_000956105.1 Propithecus coquereli | reverse complement strand
GAAATGCAAGACTTGTGCACTGACAACCTCAAATAATTATTGGAACAAATTTTAAAATACCTAAGTAAACGGAAAGATATTATGTTTACCATGGATTGGAAAACAATGTTACTAAGATGGCAATACTCTCTACATTAGTCTATAGACTCAATGCAATCTCTATCAGAATCACAGCTGGCTTCTTTTCAGAATTTGACCAGCTGATTCTGAGATTCATATGAAAATGCAAGAAACCCAAAATAGCCAAAAGAATCTTGGAAAAGGACAAAGTTAGAAGATTCACACTTCCTGATTTTAAAACTTATGACAAAGTAAATGTAAGGAAGACAATATCATATGGGCATAAGGATACACAGACAGATCAATGGAATAGAATAGAAAATCCAGAAATAAACGCTCACACTTACAATCAATTGATTTTAGATAAAGGTGCCAAGATAATTGGATAAGGATATGGAATGAAGAATGGGCAAAAAATAAGAATAGACAATTCTCCAAAGAATATATATATAAATCACTGAGAAACACATGAAAAGATACTCAACATCATTATTCTTCATGGAAATAGATATAAAACTACAATGAGATGTCACTTGACACGAGTTAGGATGGCTATAATCAAAATAACAGATAACAACAAGTACTGGCCAGGATATGGAGAAATTGCAACCTTTATACACTGCTGGTGGGATTTTAAAATGGTGCAGCCACTTTGGAAAATAGTCTGACAGTTCTTTAAAAGGTTAAATGCAGAATTACCATATGACCCCAAAATTCTACTCCTAGGTGTATACCCAAGAGAAAAGAAACCATAAGTTTACATAAAAGTTTGTGTATTAATATTCAAAGCAGCATTATTCATAATAGCTCAAAGGTTTAAACAACCCAAATACCATCAACTAATGAATGGGTAAATGAAATTTAGTACGTCCACAAAGAAATATTATTAGGCAATAAAAAGAAATGAAGTACTGATGTATGCTATAATGTGAACAAACCTGGAATACACATTAGGCTAAGTGAAAGAAGCCAGATACAAAAGACCAAAATTTGTATGATTCCCTTCATGAGAAATGTCAGGAGTAGGCAAATCTATAGAGTCAGAAGTAGATTAGTGGTTTCCTAGGTCTGAAAGGGATGGGAGGATGGAAGAGTGATAGCTTAAAGGGTATGAGATTTCTTTTTGGAATAATGAAAATGTTCCAATTGATTGATTGCAAAACTCTGAATATACCAAAAGCATTGAATTGTATACCTTGGTTGCATTGCATGGCATATCCATATGAATTATATCTCTGTATATAGCTGCTATAAAAACCTTCACATGTATCTTTCTACTCAAAATTCTGATGTCTGCCCTAGAGAAACATATGTTCACCATGAGTTGGGTACAAGGCTATTCACTTTTTGTGATTTTTTTTAAAAAGTTCATCAATGGGAAATAGAAATAATGTACAATAAATTCATACCATGAAATATTAATTTTTATCAAAGAATGTAATAGATCTTTCTGCATTAACACAGATCAATCTCCCACATTGTTATGTATGAAAAGCAAGTTGTCAAAAAATATATAAAGTATAATCCCATTCATGGAAAATATGATGTCTTCATATGTACATATGCATATGAAAATACACAAAATAAGACTGATGAATGTCTATCAAACTGTTAAGAGTAGTTTCTTCTGAGGTTAAGAGGTTGGTAGGCGGATGGGAAGTAGAACAAGGGAAGCAGGATGGGGGAACCTTCACATTCCACTCTATAAACTTCTGTATTGTTTGCATCTTTTCCATAAGAAAGTATTTATGTATTACCAGTATGAAACAAAAACAAAGAGAAAACTAAATAAGATGGATGTAACATGTGGATCAAGTCCCAAGGTGGTGCATGCCAGTAAATTGTGGTCATGAACTTGCTGAGCTAAATGAGCCACAATATTAGTGCAAGACTCACATGTTATTGGCACGCTCGTTAGAGCAGAATATTATTCCATGTGACATTTATTTTGGTAGAAGAGGGTGGCACGCTTTGACAAATATTCTGTCTGGTACATGTTCAGGCCTTTGTATTTGCTATTCCTCCTGCCTGGAATGTTCTTCCTGCAAATATTCACATCCACCTCTCCCCACTCCTTGAGATCATCACTCAAAAATTTTCTTCTCAGCCAAGTCTTGCCTGGACACCCTGCTGAACTTCTATTCATTCCCCTGTACTTCTCGGGCCTGTTTCCTGCTTAATTTTTCTCCACAACACTTCCAACCATCTGACACCCTACAGAATCCATGTATTTACTTGTCTAATGTCCATCTCCTTTCAGTACAACCGGAGTCTGTGAAAATAGGAACATGTGTCAAATGCTTCACAGCTGCAACACTAGACCTAGAATAATATCTGGCACATTGTATATGCTCAATAAATTTTTGTCGAACTAATGGAAGAATAATTTAATAATGGCATTTGAATCAAGAGCTATTGACACAGATGGGATGGAAATGTGTTGTCTCTCTGAATTCTCACCATCAAATCTTTTCCATTGAGTGAATTGATTTAAAAAGTAGACATAAGTGGCAGACAGAAGAGTTCCAAATTTTCTTCAATTAGTCAAGACTATTGGCCCTTCTCCACCCATCATTCATCATCTAGACACACAAAGAGGAAAAACATGAGGGCAGAGAAGCTGTTTGCCTTTCTTTCTGCTTCTAGTCAAGCTAAACCAATCACAGAATCACAAATAAATTTGGAATTTTTATATTTAGAATTAGCCAGCTGGGCTCAATTTAGATGATACCGATTTTGTTGGCAGCATCCAAAGCATCACCATCAAGACCCAGTCAAACATATGTCTTTTTTCTCTACAACCGGCCTGGTCAGGGTGTTGACCTTGGCCATGTCAACGTCACAGAGCTTCTTCACAGCCTGTTTGATCTTGGGCTTGTTGGTCTTGACATCCACAATGAACAGACATGTGTTATCTTCTATTTTCTTCATTGCTGACTCAGGGGAATTTGATAATGGCATAGTGGTCAAGTTTGCTTCTCCTGGAGGCAGTCTTCTGAGGATACTTGGGCTGTCTACAGAGCTGCAGTGTCTTGGGCCACCGGAAGGTGAGTGACATGAGGATCTTCTTTTTTCATGGCTGGGGATGCCTCTCAGCACTGCCTTCTTGGCCTTCACATCCTTTGCCTTTACATTTTTCTTTGGGAGAGACAAGGGCTTCCTTCTTCACTTGTGGGACCATCTTAGTGAAAAGTTGTGTGTTTAAATTTAGTTCTTTGCCCACAGGAGGACTATTTGAATGTATTGTTCAGAACTAATTTTGGAAGATCAAATATAGAGAATAAAGAGGAGGTTAAGAGAATTAACATAAAAATTTAAAAAAAAATCTAAAGAACAGTACCCATGGGTGAGATGTGAAGTGTTCATTGATTAAGAGCTAGAAAAACTGATTTCTTCCTGAAGATCCACAGGAATTTCATAATAACAGAAAGGAACACAGAGTTGTAAAATCATGAGGCACCATTTGGTCTTACACATTTCTTCTACATCTTCTCAGGTGCACTGATTTAGGTATTCCAAAATGAGTGAAAGACAAATTTATCTTGTCATTATTTAAAATTTCTCAGAGACTCTGAATTCTGTTAGAAAAACAGGACAGTTTTCTTATTTTAGAGCCCTAAGCTCTTCAAGTCTCATTTAAATCTCTCTTGTTTCAATTTAAATTTGATGCCTCTTCTATAGTGCTCAGAGTAAAGAGAGAGACTGCCCTTCCTGGGAAAGCTGAAGTTTCCCACTATCCCTGTAGCTCTACGGCAGGTTAGGATATGGCTGCACATAATGTGATTTATACTTCAGTGCTAAACACTGCATTCTGTAAATATTTCTAAGAACTATTATAAAGTGCAAAGGTTGCTCTGCCAATCAGGTCCTGAGTGAGCTGAACACCCCTGACCCTCTCATAACAGAGTACAGGTTGCCTACAGCTCTAGCTATTAGAATAACAGAGCAGTGTTCCTAAACAGGTTTAGGTAGTGAGAAGGGGCCCCATGATTCACCCCTAAAGTAGTTTTAATGGACAGGTTTTGGAAATGAGGCTGATTAGGGTCTGGCTGAGTGAATGCCACATGCTGCTCTGTCCCATCTGAATTGCTCAGAAGGAATCTTGAGCTGTGTGTGTCTGGGTGGGGCAGCTCAAGAACATGGGGTCAGAATAGGAGCACAGCAGTGATTTCCAAAGTCCTTGGTCAGCTGTGTGGAACCTAATGTCTCATCAGTGCAAGTTTCTTGAAGTCAAATCACCAGATCAAGTTTGGAGAGGTTGGCTGTTGTTTGGGCTGGTTTGTCCTTTGGGTTTTGTACAAATTTGAAAAGAACAGACAAGAAATTGGTGTTTTTCTTTTATACCCTGTCTCACCCCACTCCCTATCTTATTAGATTCTACTGTGTCAGCTGAATGGAAGAAATATATTATCCACTTCTTGTATTTCTATAAGCACATATTTTTATTCATACCTCAAAGTACTAATTATTCCAAAAAAATGATGTAATATTAATAAAGATGAAATTTTGAGATTGACACTACCAATGGAAATATAAAGATTATTTATTATTTCTACTACTGAAGTGGTTTGCATTGTACTCCTGGTCCAAAGCCTTAGGGATAATTAAAATTCATTGACTACACAAGTGTCTCATGAAATGTGTTAGATCGTTTTCTGATATGCAAAAATGTCCTGACATGGTTTTTGAATGCACGCTGCTCATCCCCAGCCAATTATCATACAAAATGCAACTATTTCTCTTTGTCTATCACTGGAGCCTGCATAGACCACATTAAACTCAACTGAATAATTCTGGCTTGATTTTCATGTCTGATACTATAGTAATGTTGTGAGGCATTGACTTAGCAACAGGGGTAAATGTTTGTTTTAAACATGATTTCCTTTCTTCAGCCTCTTTGGAAATATGCCTGCATGAGGAAGCACTCCTTCAGTCTCTTCCGAAAAGTGAGCATGTGTTTTCACACCCCCCCCCACCTCCCACTTGTTTTCTCTACCTCCCTGTGCTGATTTTGATGGGATGGGGGTTTGTGCCAGCAAAATTCCAAAGGGTGGACAAACTGAGCTGCACTTTTATTAATGCAATACTGAAAACATTGCTACATTATTGTGGAGAATATAATTTGTGTCTTCTCAAGCTTTGTATTAGTTTGCTATGGCTACTGTAAGAAAGTACTACAAACTGGGTGGTTTAAGCAATGGAACTATATTGTCTCACAGTTCTGAAGGCTGGAAGCTTAAAATCAAGATGTCATTGGAGCTGATTCCTTCTGAGGGCTATGAAGGAAAATATATTCTATACCTCTGTCCCAGCTTCTAGTGGTTTGCTGCCAATCTTTGGCATCCCTTGGTTTGTAGATCTCTGCCTTCATCTCCACATGGTGTTGCCCTGCCTGTGTGTGTTTGTGTCCAAATTTTCCCTTTTCATAAGCACACCAGTCATATTGGACTAGGGGCCCATCCTACTCCAGTCTGACTTCATCTTAACTTGATTAATTACATCTCTGATGACTCTATTTCCCATTCTGAGATATTTGGGATTAGGATTTCAACACAGGAATTTGGGAAGGACATAATTCAACTGAAAATAGGCTTTG
>NW_012155284.1:12580624-12582105 GCF_000956105.1 Propithecus coquereli | reverse complement strand
AATAAGAAAACAAGCAGCCCATAAAAATGGGCTAAAGGTCTGAGCAGATACCTCACTATAGAAGATACACAGATATACATATGTGAAAATGCTTGAGGTTATCTGTTAGTAGGGAATTGCAAATTGAAACAACAATGAGATGCTAATACATACCTACTAAAATGAACAAAATAAAAAAGAAAATAAAAAGTTGGCAATATTAATTGCTAGAGAAGATTCAGAGCAACAGGAACTCTCATTCATTGCTGGTGGAAATACGAATGGTACAGCCACTTTGGAAGACAATTTGGCAGACTCTCACAATGCTAAATATAGTTTTTACCATATAACTCTACAATTGTATTCCTAATTTTTTATCCAACTGACGTGAAAACTTATGTCCATAGAAAATCTGCACACAAATGTTTATAGTAGTTTTATTCATAATCTCCCCAAACTGGAAGCAACAAAGATGTCCTTTAGTTGGTGAATGGATAAATAAACTGTGGTACATCTGCACAATGGAATATTATTCAAAAAAAAAAAAAGCTATCAATCCATGAAAAGACAGGGAGCCTTAAAAGCACCTTACTAAAAGAAAGAAGTCAGTCTTAAAAGGCTGCATACTGTATAATTCTAACTACATAACATTCTAGAAAAGGTAAAACTACAGAGACAATAAGATGATCAATGGCTGCTAGTTCATTGGGGAGAGAGAATGTATAATTTAGAGTGGAGCACAGGGCATGCTTTTTGGCTGGTCAGCCTATTCTGTATGATACTGTAATGGTAGATACATGTACCATGCATCTGTCTAAACCCACAAAACTTCACAGCACAAAGGGCAAACCTTAATGTATGCAAATTTTTAAAAAATCATTTATTAGATCAGGGATTCCAGGAGAGCATTCAGAATGTGACAAAACAATCTAACAGTATTATAAATGTATACTACAATGTCACTGAAAGGTGTGAGGGATAAAGGAGAAAATCTAAATAACTGTGAAAATGACTGGAAAGTGTAAAACTAAAGGCAAAAGAAGTGTACATAGACACTGTTCTGTAGTTGATAAAGTTGATTTCCATGCGGGTTTGGGTTCACAATTCTGACACCCTTATACATACATCCTGGACAGCAGACAGTGGAAGACAGTTTTCTCATTATTATAGTTGTAGTCTATAGATAAGCAAGAGGAGAAGGCTCGATGTGGTAATGAATTAGAGCTGGAGATATCACAATAAACTCATGTTTAGTTTAGTATAGATAGGGATGATTACACATAGAAATATTTGTAGATCTTTGTGTATACATAGGTTAATATACACACATATATTTTCTTGCTCTGTCACCTGAGAGGCCCTAGAAGCGATGACATCCAAGCGGCAAAGAGCACGCCTAATTTCTAACACCGTTCTCCAGTAAAAGAAACCAGGGCTCCTGGAGAAATGGCTGATTCTAGGACTAGGGCAGGAAATATACAAAATGAGTCTACAACATCTTG
>NW_012155284.1:12574548-12580574 GCF_000956105.1 Propithecus coquereli | reverse complement strand
AATTCAACCGAAAATAGGCTTTGAATAAATAATAGACTATGTAATTCAATTAATATATATTGAATTATAGGTTCAAAAATAATGAAGTAGAGAAGTTAGTTTTCAAGACTAGCATGACATTTGCTTTTCAACTCCTAGTAACCCCCCTCAAAAGGATGCTTCTATCTTGCTCTGCCAAATACCGAGAAGAAGAGTTACAGCTAATGGAGTGAGCCTCACTACTTGCAGAACTTTGATCCAGCCTTTCCTAGTTCAAGTTATAAAAATGACTTTATTGCCAAGTGTTGATTGACTCCAATCACTACTTCCTTCACTGCTGCTATTAATTCTGATAAACATACCAGAGTATGTGCTTAATTAGAGGGACACAGTTTTTCTTGGGGTCTGACTTGGATCAATCACAAGTTAAGTATTAAACCAAGCCCAGGCAACTTCCAAGGTTTGCAAATTCCTGTAATGCATTATCTTGAAAATTTAAAATGCAGTGCTTCTAATCTTCTAGACCTTAAACAATACTGTAATAGGATAGTGAGTTGGATAGTAAGTGTCATATTGAAAGTCATGGCTCACCAGAACCTCATTAGTTATTATAAGATGCATATAGACTAAAGAATCCAGAAATTAGAGCTGGAACTGCACAAAAGATGGTAGGAAAGGAAAGGAAATGTCCAGTCCAGCAAGCAGAATCTAGTATCTAAAAAGACCCTGCAATAGATAGCAGGTGGCATGCCAGGCTAGACTGCGGAGGCCCGACTTGAAGTCATGAGAGTCTGTGGTAGAGCTTGGCCCTGGGGAGTCCGGGAGCAGATGGTGATCAGAAACACAAGCAAGCAGTTGGAATCCAAGAAGTCAGAGCCAAGCCTCCGTGTTTCTTATGATTTCACTCTCAAACATGGTATAAACCCTCCTTGACACTTTCACTTTTCACTCCTTAAAATGTCAGAGGCTTTGATCTTTCTCTGCTGGAGTCCTACCACTGTGGCATTGCTCTCATTCTTCTCAATGCCCCTGCCTCCTACTTGTTCCTTTACTAAATCCGTTCGCTTTGTGCTTCAAGGAAGAAACAGTGATCATAACAGGGGTAGATTCAGTAGAATGGTGAGGATAGACATTGATTAGAGGGGGTTGAGAAAATAATGGAAGATAAGAACAAGAGGGTCTTGCCATGATAGGAAGCAGACCACCTACACTCACTCTGGAAGTCATTTCACCTCGCTCCTTCTCTTTGAATATCATCGATACTTTGGTGTCTCCTCAATTTGTATCTTCAAGCCTGACTTCTCTCCTGCACTCCAGTCTCCAATTTCCAATGGCCTGCTTGAGCTCTTCACTTGTATGTGTCCAACAGAGTCAATCCCCTGCAAAACAGCCACGGGGATTTTCTAAAAATGTAAAGTAGATCATGCCATTTCCTCCCTCCAATGAAAGCCCTCCAATGACTTTCTAAAACACTTAGAATAAAATCAAAATTCCTTATTATGTCTTCAAGATCACATGTAATCTTCCTCCCTAATCTCACTTCTACCACTTTCCAGTTTTTTTGCTATGTTCCAACCAGCCACACTACTGGCTTAGGTTTGTTTGTGGAGCAAGCTAAGTACACTTCTCCGAGTGTGAATTTGCAGTTCATTCTACTTGGAGCAATCATCCTCCAGATCTTCACACGGCTACCTTCTTCTCATCATTCATGTCCAAGCAAATAGGTCATCTCCTAAGAGCAGCCTTTCCTGAATACACAACCTAAAGTGACAAAGTAGTCTCCATCTACTCACCCAGTCACGTGGCCACATTAAACTGGTTAATTTGTTTCATGCTATGTATTTCTATCTGAAATTCATCTTGCCTATTTGTTTACATCTATGCTACCTGTTTGTACACCCAAACTTCCTTCTCCAAATGGACCATAACTCAAGGAGAATATGGATCACAGGGGTTTTTTATTTTTATTTTTTGCTCAGCATGGCCTTTCCAGTACTCCAGGTCACATCACGTACCTAGTAGGGACTCAATAAATACTTCTTGAATAAGTGAGTGAAAATAGGTCCAGAAGTCAACCATTTATTACCACTTCCACTGCTACTGCTCCCGTGTAAGCCACCATCTTCTACTGCATCAATTACTAAAATTATCTCTGGCTGCTTTCCCTTCTGCTTTCACCTCCCTCAATCTATCCTCAACACAGCAGAGTGAATTCATTATAAAGGAAGCAACCACTTCTCTGCTCAAAATCCTCCATGGCTTCCTACCTTAGCATGAGAACCAAAGTCCTTATATCCTGATGCTTTGCCACATCTCTGACTTCAACACCTAATACTCTCTCCCTTCCTCACTATACAACACTCACACTGACCTCCTCATTGTTCCTTGAGGACCAAGCATGCTCATACTTCAGAAAGTTGACATTTGCTATTCCCTCTGAGTGGAATGTTCTCCCCTCAGCTAGCCACATGGCTCACTCCTCTACTTCTTTCAAGTCTTAACTAGAAAATCACTTTCTACAGAATGGGAGAAAATTTTTGCATGCTACAAATCCGATAAAGGGCTGATAACTAGAATCTACTTAGAAATCAGGAAAATCAACAAGAAAAAATCAAACAACCCTATCAAAAAGTGGGCAAAGGACATGAACAGAAACTTTTCAAAAGAAGACAGAATAATAGCCAAAAACCATAGGAAAAAATGCTCAACATCTCTAATCATCAGGGAAATGCAAATCAAAGCCACAGTGAGATATCACTTATCTCCAGTGAGACTGGCCTTTATCAAAAAGTCCCAAAACAATAAATGTTGGCATGGATGTGGAGAGATAGGAACACTCATACACTGCTGGTGGGACTGCAAACTAGTGCAACCTCTGTGGAAAGCAATATGGAGATACCTTAAAGAGATACAAGTAGAATTACCATTTGATCCAGCAATCCCATTGCTGGGCATCTACCCAAAAGAACAAAAGACATTCTATGAAAAAGACACCTGCACCCGAATGTTTATAGCAGCACAATTCACATTGCAAAGATGTGGAAACAACCCAAGTGTCCATCAATATATGAAAGGATTAATAAAATGTGGTATATGTATACCATGGAGTACTATTCAGCTTTAAGAAACAATGGTGATATAGCACCTCTTGTATACTCCTGGATAGAGCTGGAACGCATTCTACTAAGTGAAGTATCCCAAGAATGGAAAGACAAGCACCACATGTACTCACCATCAAATTGGTATTAACTGATCAACACATAAGTGCACATATAAGAATAACATTTATTGGATGTCAGGCATGGGGGAGGGGGAGGAGAAAGCAGGGGACGGGTATATGCATACACAAAGAGTGCGATGCGCACCATCCAGGGGATGGACACTCTTGAAGCTCGGACTTGGGTGGGCAGAGGGGCAAGGGCAACATACGTAACCTAAACATCTGTACACCCATAATATGCTGAAATAAAAAAAAAATCACTTTATCAGATAAAACTTCAAAGACTGCCATAATATAAATGTTCAACATAAGCTCCAATCTTAAAGAAAACAATAAAGAACCAGTAGAAATTCAAACATTTAGCTCAATTTTGTTTTCATCAGAAATCCTCATACCAATTATTCAGCATTAAAAATTATGCTATTTCAGCCCTGGAGTAATGAGTTGTCTATTCAAGATGTTGACTATATGCTGAGATATGCCCCTTGAGAAAAACCCTTGAAACCATTGGCCTGGTCCTTATTGACATCATTAGTGTCATGGAGAAATGATTATTTTCCCTCTCCTCATTTCAAAAGCTCTTATGACAACTTTCCCCTTAACATTCCCATACATCAATGGAAGAAAACAAGGTTTTAATATTTGCTGCTCATTTATTTGCTCTTTGGATAGAAAAGATGTGTGCTTAGTGGCTATAACTTGATAAAATTAAGTTTTTTAAAATTCCCTTCAATACTAGATCAAGATCAGGAAATATTCTGCCAATTGTTTTCTTTGCAAACACTAGGGTTCTAGGACTCAAGTACTTTAAGTTACTTTACTGTCCATAGCAGCATACATAGTTGGTGTCCTTTGACCCTGATCTCAGCGTAGCTACCTCATGATTCATATTTCACTATTTGTTAACTCTTGATGTTTTTTACTAGTAAAATTTTCGCTTTCTATATAGCATGGCTTTTCAATATTAACATAATAAAATATGCTGCTTATATCTCCTTCATATATGTTCCACACATACTGAGAAAGGATTCACATTCTATACATTAATAATTTCAGCCAAATGTAAAGCACAGTGTAAGCTAGCAACTATACAAGCTCTAACCTATTTTATGTAGTGATATTATTATATTATTATTGATTTTTTAGCTTCTGAAACTGGAATTGACAGTATATTCCCTGGAATCATCAGAGCTTTATGGATTACACTTGAAGAAACACTGTTACATTGATGGAGAGCCAATAAAGCTGTTTTCAAAATTATTCTTAAAATATATTTAAAGGAGATGAATAGGGCGGATGAGGAAACGAGAGAGCAATGGTGGAGTGAAGGAAATGGCATGTTCCTTTATACACACTCACTCTTCCAGTCAACTTCACCAAGGCAGGAAGTGATGTCAGGAGCAACCCAAATCCAACCACGAGGTGATGCCTTTCTTCCCACTCTGTCCTCCCAAAGGGATACAAGAGATAGAGAATCTAGCACTGTCAGGTTGATGGCCCCAATCTTTCTTTGTCTGAAGTTCCTCTGAGAATACAGTGCATTCTTCTTTTTCTCTATGACTGCCAGCCCCCCACATGGAAACTCTTGGGCAGTGGTTTGCACATTTGGGAGGGAATAGTTTAAGCTAAGAGTAGGAAACCCCACTATCTTGCATCCACGCCTGGCATGTATTTTTAACATGAAAGAGTAAACCATAAAAGTATAAAGATCAAATGTATAATTTCCAAATCAATGAAAGAGAAGAAAGAATTAAGGAAATAAATTAGTCTGATACTTGTTTTGAGAAGAGGGAAAAAAAACGGAAAAATACATGGTATTAAAAGCATAAAATAAAGTGATAGAAACAAAAACTGCCAAGAATAGAAGATATTTAACTAGCACCATCAGCAAAAAAGCAGAATACCTGATTGAATTAAGAAAACATGATCCTTACTTTTCTGTGAAACATTTTTTTTTTTTTAAGAAAATAGGATCTAGCTATTTGATATTTACAAAAGTTATACTTTGCCTTGTTCTGGTGGTATTTAGTCTGCTTGGGCTTCCATAACAAAATAGCACAGACTACATGGTGTAATCAATAGAAATTTATTTTTTCACAGTTCTGGGGGCTAAAAGTCTAACATCAAGGTACTATCAGTGTCAAGTTCTGGTGAGACCTCCTGCCTTGTACACAGCCACCTTCTCTCTAGGGTGTTCCATGGCCTTTCCTTGGTGCATGCATACAGAGAGAGAGAGGGGTGGGGGTGTCTCTCTCTGGTGTCTCTCCTTGTAAGCTCACTAATCCTGTTGGCTCAGGGCCTCACCCTCATGACCTTATTTAACCTTACTCACTTCCTTAGAGACAACATCTCCAAATGCAGCCACACCGGGGGTTAGGACCTTAACATGAATTTTGGGGAGACACATTCAGTCCATAGCCCTGATTTTCCATAAACAGAACACAAGACAAGGATTATAATGCTAACACTTTTTTGGTAAATACAAGTGTAGAACAAGAGAACAATGAGGGAAAAAAAAGACGTAAGGCACTGAAGAAAAATAATAAACTTGGAGGACTCATTTTACCTGATTTTAAGACTTACTATAAATTGACAGTAATCAAGGAAGCATGGTATTGCTGAAAGAATAGATAGATGAATGAAAAAGACTAGAGATCCCAGAAAGAGATCCACAGAAATATCTGGTCTTTGACCAAAGAGCAAAGGCAATCCAATGGAGAAAGGATAGTCTTCTCAGCAAAAGGTGCTGGATGTCATTAAGTGGACATCTACATGTAACAAAAAAAAACCTAGACACTGACCTACCTTCCACCAAAATTAACTCCAA
>NW_012155284.1:12558936-12560447 GCF_000956105.1 Propithecus coquereli | reverse complement strand
ATATGAGGACACTGTTCTCAGGCACTGGAGAGCGGACAACACAGGGCTCTGATCCCTAAGAGAAGAGGTAAACATGAGGTGAGCCCCACGTTCACCGACCTCTCTGCCTGAGGGCACTTTCCAAACTGTGAAACAGGGAAGTAGAGACCTGTCAGAAAGTAGTAGTCTGCCAGGATAGAAAATGCAGGTTTTGGAGTTTGGGGGTGCTGAGGCAGCTGAGATTTGTGGGAGCAAGTTACCAGGAGGAAAGAGCTGTGTAGAGAAAGAACCCCAGAAACCTCTGGAAAGGGTTTCTGGACTCTCCAGCTAAAAGCTAAGTTGCACATGCACAAAGCAAGACTCTGGAGGACCAGGCAAGGAACAGCTTCTGGGGAACCGTGAGAAAAACAGAGACTCCAAGAATGACATAGTACTGGGAAATAAATCAGAGTAGAGAGCCATCAAAAACAGCCCAGGCACTCAACTGAAATCCCAGAAATACCATACCTTAGAAATAGAGCTGCTATAATAGAGTAAGGGCTATTATAGACTCATCCTTATATGGCTAAAATCGATCTTAAATAGGATTAAGCATAAAATCCAACATTCCTTAAAGGAATACTATATAAACCAAACTCTGACAAATGTAGCACCCATAAAGTTGAGCATACGATAAAAAATTACTAGTCACATGAAAAAGCAAGAAAGTGTAACCCAAACCAAGAGAGAAAGACAGTCAATAAAAACAGCCAGAGATGAGATAGATGTTGGAATTAGCATACAAAGACATTAAAACAGATATGAGAAAAATGTTTAAGGACTTAAAGGAAAAACTGGACAGAGAGAATGGATAGAGTAGCTCAACAGAAAAACATAAATTACAAAAAAGATCCACACAGAAACTATGAAACTAATACAACATCTAAAAATTTTTATAATCACTATATAAACTGAAAAGTATTTTGGGAACCACAGAAGAAAATATTGGTAAATTTGTAAATAGGTAAAAAGAAATTATCCAAATTTAGACAAAGTGTGGGGGAGAAGCAAAAATAAGTAAACAGAGCCTTATGGGACAAGAAGCAAACATATGTAACATTGGACAACTAACTAACATATATATCACTGGAGACCCAGAAGAAAATGGGAAAGAGAATGGGGCAGAAAAAAATATTTGAAGAAATCATGCCTAAAACTTTTCTGAATGATGAAAATTATAAACCCATATTTCTAAAAGGCTTTAAAAACCCTAAACAGAATAAACACAAAGAAAACCACACCTACGCACATCATAATCAAGTGGCTGAAAAGAAAAGTTAAATACAAATCTTAAAGGCAGCCAGAGGAAGAAATAAGGGAAAAATGATTTTTACAAAAATCTGTTAGCATCTTATTAGAAACAATGTAGCCATAAGATAATGGAACATTTTAAAGTGCTGAAAGAGAAAAACAACAATAAAAAACTGTTAACCTAGAAGTCTCTATCTAGTGGAAATTTCATTGAAAAATAAAGACAAATAAAGACATTTTCA
>NW_012155284.1:12505975-12557089 GCF_000956105.1 Propithecus coquereli | reverse complement strand
GAAAAGTTGGAAGCCTTTCCTCTAAGGATCAGAACAACACAAGGATGCTCACTTTCACCACTCATATTCAACATGGTACTAGAAGTCCTAGCCAGAGAGCAATCAAGAAAGAGAAAGAAATAAAAGGCATTCAAATTGAGAAAGAGAACATCTAACTGTCCCTATTTACTGATAATATGATCTCACATCTAGAAAAACCTAAAGATTCCATCAAAAAACTTTTAGATTTGATAAATGAATTCAGTAAATTTGCAGGATACAAAATTAATGTACAAAAATCAGTAGTATTTCTATACAGCATTAATGATCTAGCCAGTAAAGAAATCAAGAAGGCACTCACATTTATAATAGCTATAGAAAAAATAAAATACCTAGGAATAAATTTAACCATGGAGGTGAAAGAGCTCTACAGGGAAAACTACAATATACTGATGAAAGAAATTGAAACTGACACAAATGAAAAACTTCCCATGCTCATGGATTAGAAGAATTAATACCTTTAAAATGACCATATTGCCCAAAGCAATCTACAGATTCAACATAATCCCTATCAAAATACCAATTTTCACGGAATCACAAAAAAAAGATCCTAAAATTCATATGGAACGAAAAAAGAGCCTGAATAGCCAAAGCAATTCTCAGCAAAAAGAACAAAGCTGGAGGCATCACATCATCTGAATTCAAAATCTATTACAAGCCTATATTATTAACCAAAAAAGAATGGTATTGATATAATTATAGACACATAGACCAATGGAACAGAATAGAGAACCCAGAGATAAAGTCACATATTTAACGCCAGCTGATCTTCAACAAAGCTGACAAGAACTTACATTGGGGAAAAGACCTCCTCTTCAATAAATGGTGCTGGGAAAATTGGGTAGCCACATGCAAAAGAGTGAAACTGAACCCCTATTTCTGATCAAAATCAACTCAAAATGAATTAAAGCCTTAAATGTAAGACCCTAAACTATAAAAACACTAGAAAAAAACCAAGGGGAAGTTCTCTTGGACATCGATCTAGGCAAAAAAATTATGATTAAGATCTCAAAGGCACAGGCAACAAAAACAAAAATACATAAATCTGACTTAATTAAACTACAAAGCTTCTGCACAGTGAAATAAATAATCAACAGAGTAAAGAAATCTGTTGAATGGGAGAAAATATTTGCAAACTATTCATCCAACAGGTGACTAATATCAAGAATTTACAAGGAACTCAAACAAATCACCAAGAAAACAAACAAACCCATTAAAAAAGCGGGCAAATGACATGAACAGGCATTTTTCAAAAGAAGATACATAAATTGCCAACAAGCATAAAAAATGCTCAACATCACTAATCATCAGAGAAAAGGAAATTAAAAGCACAATGAGATACTATCTTACTTCAATTAGAATGGCCTTTATGAAAACTTCAAAAAACAATAGATGTCAGCACGGATGTGGTAAAAAGAGAATGCTTATACACCATTGGTGGGGATGTAAATTGGTACAGCCTCCATGGAGAACAGTATGGAGATTTCTCAGAGAACTAAAAGTAGATCTATCATTCCATCCAGCAATCTCACTAGAGTATCCACCCAAAGGAAAAGAAATTATTATATCAAAAAGATACCTGCAATCATATTTATCATAGTATAATTCACAATTGCAAAAATATGGAATCAATGTAAGTACCCATCCACCAATGACTGGATAAATAAAAATGTGGTATATATGTATACACCTTTGAATATTTCTCAACCATAAAAAAGATTGATAATCATGCCTTTTGCAGCAACTTGGTTGCAACTGGAGGCCATTATTCTAAGTGAAGTAACTCAGGAAAGGAAAACCAAATACCATATGTTCTTACTTGTAAGTGGAAGCTAAGCTGTGTGTACACAGGGGTATACAGAGTGATACAATGGACACTGGAGACAGAAGAACTAGGCCAGGAGGAGGGCGAGGGAAGAAAATTACCTATTGGTACATTGTACATTATTCAGGTGACAGGTACACTAAAAGCCCAGATATCATGACTATACAATACATCCATGTCACCAAAAACCACCTGTACCCCTCAATCTATTGAAAGGAAAAAAAGAAAAAGAAATAGAGGTAAGGAACAGAACACAATTACCAAATATCTTTTAAGGCCATGACCCATTAAACCTACTCCTTGGTTTTCTGTCATTTCATGCTTAGGCTCTAAGGCTCTTGACCCTGTGGCCTAGTAAAACCGTGCTTATTTTCATTGCTGGTATAACAATTTCCATTTTAATGATAAGAACATCGGAAATCTGCTTTTAACTATTTTTGTTTCCAGTCTATCTTATCTTTTTTTTTTTTCTAGTTAATGGCACAACAAAGAAACTAGAATCTATTTCTTCCCAAAGTACTGGATATTATGACTTTGCTTAGAATTCTTTTGATGATATTCTTTTCTTTTTCTTTTTCTCAGGTATACCTTTTAATAGTAGTCAGAAAAATTATGACACTGATTTTACTGATGTTTGTTTTCTGTGACTAGCATGGAATCCTTTTTGCAGGATGTTATCTGTAACTTTCCCTGTAATTGTGAGTCTGACTAAGGGTTCCTTTAACTATAGTTTGAAAAGCCCTTGGTCTGTCATTGGCTCCTATTTTTCATTTTTTACTTTATTCAGATTAATCACAAGATAATGATGCTTTTTTTTCCCCTAATGGTCCTGGATTATCTCTGCCAGTTGGCTTTTGAGTTAAAGATGTAGAAAATATTATCAAGTAGAATCTAGATGGAGTCCCCAGTAGGCAAAAGTACAAAAAGTGAAGAGCACATATTGCCATCAATGATGCTTTCTACCTAGTCTAATCTAATTCCTTCCGGTGACCAGGCATCTAGAAATTCTCCAAAGTTCAGGAAAATCAAAGTACCTGTAAAATTCATCTGGGTTGAGGTGACAGATTCACTAAGTATTAATATATAAAGGTTTTCAGACTAGAGCATTCTTACAAAATAACCATCCCTTCTAAACTATTTTCAAGCCAAGAACTATAGTCTTTTTTTAAACAAATTAAAAGAATTCATCAGAAATTTGAGAAAACATTCACGCTGAAAAGCCACTGCCCTTCAAATGTCTGTGACCCTTTTTAAAATCTTTGCCAAAATACATGTCTAAACAGCCTCGACTAAAATAGTGCCCAACAACTCTAATTGCTTTATAATTGTAAAGAAACCACTAACAACATACATGTGTTTTCTTTACCAAGGAAAAGCACTAGAGTTCAAGAATATAAAATCCTGGGTTGAGGGATTTGTGGTAAAAGGAAACTGTTCTTGGACTTCATATTATACAAATCCTCACCATTTCGTTTCCAACGAATACTGCCAGATCTTGGGGTAAAGAATCAAAGCTTTGTTCTCTCATTAGAACAGGCTTCACTGATTGCTTAATGATGCCCTTTTTAATTTTTCTTTCATTATATTTTGCTTCTTTTCATAAAAGATTCTATAGTTTACTGGAGTTTAGTATGAAATCCCATCAATATTATTGTTTCATTTTTTTTAATATCAAAGATTGCTGTGTGAGAAAAGTTACCTCCACTGCCAGTGCCTTTTGCACATTACTGTTTTCATTGTTGAAATGGTGGCGAATGCTATGGTAAAAATATTCTTCCTTCAGTGGCTGGCAAAAAATTGTCAAGGCACCTATGAGCTGAGACAAAGTTTTGAAAAGGAAAAGAACATTCAAGAGCCCAAACATGCCTGAATTTTAATTTTTTCTTCGGCAAAAGCAAAATTTCAGAACAAATAACAACACTCCCTTAAGGTTTAATTCATCATTTTCATGGACTTTAATTATCATTGACATCCTGAGGAAGGATGGGAGAGAATGTGTTTACAGTCGTACATGTTTTCTTTTACTGTCCACAGAACACTGAAACCACAATGTAAGACCAAGAGCACCTTCCTGCTAGTTAGGAAGGACATATTTGCAATACAGTTGTCCATGTCAAAAACACTGGCATCGCTGAAATAGCCCTGGCGTCTTTAAAATCAATCAAGCAATCAGTGGGAATTCACTACGTGCCTTGAGCCACGCTCATCTCTGTAGATGCAAACACACAACCCTTTGTCCATGAAGGAAGTGAGGAGGAAATATGACACATATTAAAAACAAGAGAATAATGACAAGTCAAAGAGTCAAAGAGCTGTGTACCCAGAAAGCATTGTTTTGACCCAACTTACTTTTCTTGAATTAGACCCTGGATTGATGCCAGCAGTCTGCTTTGAAAGATTTCTAAGAAACAACTTGAATGAAATTCACTGCATTATTTATTGTAAAGTTGTTGAAACATCATTTGCCTGATATAAATGAATAATCTTAAAATCATAGAAATAACAAACAAGGAGATATGAAATACAGACAAAAATGCTAATGGGGTTAGAGAAAAATGGGGATATCCAAGGAAGTCTTGGAAGAGGTACGACTTGAGCTGCACCTTGAAAAAAATAGGTAAGTTATGAACATAAAAAGGGCACTAGAAGAATCAAAAGTGAAAATATTGTTATTTGTACATTAATTCAACATTAACCCATGCCACACTATGTACCAGACACTGAAAATACCACAGCACAAAATGGGCAATGTTTCTGTCCTCACGAAACTTACAATCTAGTGAAGATATATAGCTCATATAGCTAGCAAGATAATACCATGAAATATTTAACTCTGGGCATTGCTTTCGTTCCTGCACTTCCTGATTATAGCATCAAGCAGACTCAGGGTATTCATACCTCCTAACGGAAAACTAGGATTGTTATGGCAGGAACAGAAGAAAACAAACAGTAAAGATTCATTGTTTTTCTTTTTCATTCCTTCCAAGCCAGGAAAATCAAAAGAGAGGCCCTAAGGGGAGTGGAGTGTAGGAGCTTCTCTTTCTCTCTCCCTCTCTCTCTCCCTGTCTCTCTCTCTCCATCCCTTCCCTCACCCCTCTCACACACACACATACACACACACGTATATGTGCACACACCCCACAGAAAGAGAATAGACTGTAGATGAGGTTTACCTTTGCTGAAGGGAGAAAGAGAGGTGCTGAGCTGGTACTTTGGAGGAGGCCAGCCAGGGACTCGAGGGAGTCAAGCAGAGAGGAGGCTGTCAGGGTGAGAATGCCAGAGACTAGTGTTCTCGTGTGATTTTTACAGTTATGTATGTTTGACAAACATCATTTCATCAAGTGTGGTCAGAGCCAGGGACCATCTGGTGCTGCACTAGCACCTACAGACCTCTAGACTTTGGGCTGAGAATGCCCATTGGCCCTGCAAAGGAAGCAGCTATTTTCATCATGACGACAAAAGGGCATTCCATTGGTAGCTTCTTACCCACAGACCATCATGAATCATACAACTGAAGGATGCCTGTATCTCACTTAGGAAGTAGCTGAGACTGTGAACTGCTCAGGACACGTTAACCTCCTGGCACACTCGAAAGAGGGTGTGAGTTCTTGAATCCTGGAGGAAGGACGATGATATGGAAGACAAGACCCCGTCACTAGTTCTTGGGTTGCCTGAATGGTGGGAAAACCCATTCCTGTTACAAACATTGCACTTGAACACTCAGGTGTACGTACACATACACATGCTGGAGAAAGGACTGTTAGATTGAGATTCAAATAAAATTTAACAATGGAAAATTTCAAAAATTCACCTTGTAATGCCTGGAAATGTATATGGGATAAAGAACGGTTGATCTCAATGTTGCTCAAACTTAATCATAAGAATCACCTGGGTCAATTGTTTAAAATGTTGGTTCCCAGGCACCTATCCTGCAGTATCTGGTTTGGTAGCTTTACCCTAGCCCTAGGAATCTGTTTTTAACCTGAGTCTCATGTGATTTTCACAGTTATGTATGTTTGAGAAACACTGTTTCATCAAGTATGGCCAAAATGTTGCACATCCTCCCCTCTGGCACTCCCACAGACCTCACCAGCGATCTTGGTGCTGGCTGAGGAGTCTGCATACAGCTCTGGATTCTCTGCAACAGAATTTCGGGCAGTCCCCACCAACCTCTCAGAGTTGCCATGTGGGAGAGGACACAGCCAATGTATTAGCCCAGTGTAAATTTATGGGTGATAGACTCATGATGTGGAATTCACCTTTTTGAACTGCTCACAGGAGGCATTGAGTGTGTCGTCCAAAGGCCAAGCCTTGTGCTGCGGTGAAGGACACACTTTTCTGCAGATGGTGACTCCAGTTGTCACAGTCAAGTGGCACTCGGGAACCTACTTTCAGGCACTGACCTTGCACATTCCTTCATGAAAATGCCAAAATTAGTAGAGTCTAAGTTAGGATTTGCTTCAGGCAACAGAGAAAGTTTCACAATATACTTACCTACAAGGCAATAGAGAGCATTTTGATAGAACTCACAGTTCCAGTTGACTCCAGAGTGGAACCAAACTGTTTAGAAAATGGGCTTATTAATTAGCTAGCCAGTCTTTTTGCTAATGAGGATAATTAGCTGATGCTCTGCTGAATTTACGCTGTCATGTTTTCTACTTTTGTTTACAATGAGAGTTTTCATATAAGCAGGTGCTGCTTTGATTTTTCTAATCAGTCTAACAAATAGGTTGTGGCTCCATTTGAAGTCAGATAGACTTATATTCCAATCCCATTCAACCACTTTGTATTTATCTGTGTGACCTTGGGCCAATGTCTTAACTTCTTGCTTTCTATTTTCCTTTCTGCAAAGTGGGGATAAAGTTAGTACCTAACTCATGGGTCATGTGTCAGAACTTAACCAGATAATGAATATAGAGCACCTCAACTGGTGGCTGGCAGGTCATGTTGTCTCAACATGTGAAAATTTCTGTCACTATTCCTAATCAAAAAATCATCCTTGCTGTCAAAATCTGTCCATCTGATTGTATATGTGTATGTTTGTGCGTGGCTTTCTTCTTCAGGCTGTTCGTGTTATGTTGCAATGCCTATCTAGAGTGTGGACTGTAGAATATTTCCTAGTTCATTCGATCGAAACACCCTCATAATATTTTCTTTCTACTGATTTACTATGTAAAGGCTTTTTCATAGGGGCTTATCCTGATGTAGATTTCTTTGGAACACTTGTTAGTGTGCAAAATGTTTTTACCTTGCAAAAATATTAATATCTACAATGTTAGATTTCTCTATATGTCCAGAAAGCCAAGTTGCCACATGCTGAGTTGCTTCCTTGACAAAGCATTTCTTGAACCTAAGACTGAATCGAGTCCCTCTAATAAATGCTCCAATAACTTTTTTCAAAGCACTTCACAGTTTGTAATGGTCTATTCTTTTGTGTGATTATTGGCTTAAGAGCCATGTTTTCTTTTTCGAATTCATTTTAAACCTAATTGTAATGGACAATGGATCTACTTTGCTCACTGCTTTGTTTCCAGCATCAAGTGTAGTGCCCGTGACAGAGCAGGTATTCGAGGACGATTTGTTAAGTGCGAACACTACTAGTGCTCTGACCAGATCCCCTAGGATCCTTTCAGTGTTGTTGTGTGTCCCTCCCCTTCTCTACCCTCATCTGCTGCCTGCATTCCCTTCCAAGTTTCTCTTGCATATCTTCAAAAAATCATTTGCACACAGATCCTTGACTCAGCGTCTGCTTATGGGGATCTCAACCTAAAACATTAAGTAAATTGAAAAAACTACTTCCAATATGTAGGAAATCTCTACTCAATTACCGTGTCCTCCAAGGTTTATAAAGAATAAGGGTACAGGGGTAAGGTTTGCATTGTGTGTGCTCCAACAGACAGCAGATATCACGCAGAGATTCAACAATAGAATAGGGATGCTGGAATAGTTCTTTCTATTCTATGGGTAACAATGACTATGTACAATGAGGGGAAAAGAAAATGGGAAGATGACAGGGGTTTTTTGAGGTAGAAAAGTGAATCTCTATCAAAAGCATCTTCAGTGCTGATACACAGCATGCTTGAGAGCACTGATTTCTTGGAAAATGAGGATTAAAAAGTCTTGGCCTTTAGCCAAGTAATGGAAAAAAATGCATATGTTTCTTAGGTGTGCCTAAGCCATTTTTAAAAATCCTTTGAAAAGCTAAGCAATAAAAACATGGGAGGAAATGGCCAAAAAAATTTCAGCTTTGTAACTGTGAAGGCTGCGTGTAAAGGAGAATAGGGATATTTGCAAGCTGTCAGAAAAGACCAGGGTGTGCACGAGTGTGATTATAAGTGTGAATGTTTGCAGGAGATTACATCCATGTTAAAATCATTTATTTTTGACAGCAAAAGAAAAACATAGAATTTCTTTAATGTGAAGACATTTTGAATAAAGCCATGGAAAATGTCAGAGGGATTATGCATTAACTAAATCAGAATACTGCTTATTCCCATTACCAGGACAAGAATAAGAAATAAGATCCCTGTATAGGCATTTATATATGATACATGTATAAAAACATTCATTTAAATGAAAATGCCAAATGTAACTCTCCGCTTTAGGCATAGCTAAAATTATACACCATAATCTTTGCATTAGAAAACAAATTTCCCTGGCTTAAAACACGACTTTATATAGCCTAAAGAATTTGGCACCACTCCAAATTTTAGCTAACCTGTAAAATATTCTATGGGAATGTTAATTTCTGAATTCGATTCTGTTCTTTCTAGTCTGCTCCATTGTTCTATTTGTTTATCTTTACGTCTATGCCATTTTGTCTTCATTAATGAAGTTTTATAATAAATCTTAAAATAAGGTAATCTTACCCTCCAACTTTGTTCTTCTTTTTCAGAATCACTTTGGCTATTATAGGTCATTTATATTTTATATTTATATGAATTCTAAAATTCATAGGGAAACTTGTCAATTTCTATTAAAAAAAAGGCTGCAAATATTTCAATTTTACTTTTACATGCAATCCTTATAATTGGAGTATTTAGAGCACTTTCATTTGATACGATTATTGAGGTGGCTAGTATAATTCTATCCTCATGTTATTTATTTTATATTTATCTCATTCATTGTTTGTTCTCCTTTTCCTCTTTTTTTCTCTCTCTTTTGGATTGGTGGATCATTTTTCATTATTTATCTCTTTTGTTGGCTTATTGGCAGTAACTCGTTGATTTGTTATTTTAGTGGTGACTTTAAGGTTTATGGCATACATTGTTAATTCATCACTCTCTACCTCCAAGTGATATTATGCCATTTTATGGACATTTAAGAAGCTTACAACAGTATACTTGATTTTTCCCTATCCAGCCTTGGTACTACTGGTGTGTTTTGACATGTTTCCATATCAATCATAAACCCCATAGTACATTATTATTTTTATTTAAATCGCCAATTGTCTATTAAAGTTATTTAAATTACAACACAATCTTGTATATTTACTCATATTAATCCTATTTTGGTGCTTGTCATGCCTTCATATTTCCAGGTGATACCATTTTTCTTCTGCTTGAAAGCCTTCCTTTCGCATTTATTGTAGTGCATTTCTACTGCTTGTGAAGTCTTTCACCTCTTGTATGTTTGAAAAAGTCTTTATTTTGCCTTTGTGTTTGGAAGATGTTTTCCCAGAGCATAGAATTCTTGGCTGACACTTTTTTTTCTTTTGGATGCTGGGTGCTGTCTTCTTGCATTGTTTCTGATAAAAACTCTGCTGTGTTCCTTGTCTTTGTTTTTCTGTACATAGCATGTCTATTTTGGTCGCCTTTATGATTTTCTCCTTATCATTGTTTATGAGCCATTTTATTATGATGTGCCTTGGTTTAGGTTTTTTTTCCCTCTCTCTCTCTATTTGTGTGCTGGTTCTGGTGTGGCTTCTTGCATTTATAGATTTCATCAAATTAAGGAAAAAATTCTACCATTATTTCTTCAAATATTTTTCTATCATCTCCTCTTTTTCAGGAATCCTAGTCACACATGCACTAGGCTGCTTGAAGTTGGCTCAGAGCTAACTGACACTTTTCACCTATTTGGATTATTTTATCTGTGTGTTTAATTGAATAATATCTATTACTCTGTCTTTAAGTTTACTGTTCTTTATTCTACCATGTCTGATTTGATATTTATCCCATCCAGTTTACATTTTTGTATCAAATATTATAGTTTTCAGATTTAAAATTTTGATTTGGGCCAGGCGCATTGTCTCATGCCTGTAATCCTAGCACTCTGGGAGGCCAAGGTAGGAGGATTGCTTGAGCTCAGGAGTTCGAGACCAGACTGAGCAAGAGCGAGACCCCGTCTCTACTAAAAGTAGAAAAATTAGCTGAACGTTGTGGTGTGCGCCTGTAATTCTAGCTACTTGGGAGGCTGAGGCAGGAGGATCGCTTGAGCCGGGGAGTTTGAGGTTGCTTGAGCTATGTTGACGCCATGGCACTTTATTCAGGGCAATGGAGTGAGACTCTGTCTAAAAAAAATTTTTTTTTAATTTGGTTCTTTTTTATATCTTTCATGTCTCAATTTAACATTTTGAACATATGGAATACAGTTATAACAACTGTGTGAAAGTCCTTGCCTGCTAATTCTAACATCTGTGTGAGTTATGGGTCAGTTTTAATTAGCTGATTTTTCTTCTCATTATGGGTCATATTCTCCTTACTTTTTCCATACCTGGTAATTTTTTATTGGATGCCAGAGATTGTGAATTATATCTTCCTAGATGTTGGATATTTTTGTATTTTTATAAATATTCTTGTGTTTTGTGCTGACACATAGTTATTTGGAAACTGTTTGATCCTTTTGGGTCATTCTTGTAAGATTTGTTATGCAATACCAGAGCCATGTTTAGCATTATTTCCTACTACTGAGGCAAGACTGCTGTTAGTACTCTAGCCAATTGCATGTGCCTTACAAAGCTTTCCACTTTAGCTGATGGGAATAGTCACTTCCTGACCCTGTGTGAACAATGGATACTGTTCTTTCTAAACTTTTTGGTGGTTCTCCCCCCAGCCACAATCCCTTTCTCCCCATGTATGTGCTGATCAATACTCTGCTGAACTGAAGAGGCAACACTCTGTGGTTCTCTAGGGTTCTCTTTCTTTTTTTTTTATTTCAAAATGTTAAAGAGGTACAAATGTTTTTGGTTACATGGATCGTTCTTGTTATGCTTGAGTCACAGCTATAAGTGTGCTCGTCACCCACATATTGTTCATTGTACCCATTAGGTGGGTTGTCACCCTTTCCCTCCTCACCTCTCCGGCTTGATTTCCACTGAGTTTTACTTCCCTCTGTGCACATGTGCACTCTTCAGTTAGTTCCAATTTAATAGCGAGTACATGTGGTGTTTATTTTCCCATTCTTTAGATACTTCACTTAGGATAATGATCTCCAGTCCCATCCAAATTGTTGCAAAAGGCATTAATTCATCCCTCTTATGGCGGAATAGTAATCCATGGTATAAGCATACTACATTTTGTAAATCCACTCATGAATTGGTGGGCACTTGGGTTGATTCCACATCTTTGCAATTGTGAATTGTGCTGCAATAAACATTCGAGTGCAGGTGTATTTTAATAAAATGACTTCTTTTCCTTTGGGTAGATATCCAGTAGTGGGATTGCTGCATCAAATTATTGGTCTACTTTTATTTCTTTAAAGAATCTCCATACTGTTTTCCATAGAGGTTGTACTAATTTGCAGTCCCACCAACATTGTATAAGCATTCCTTTCTTTCTGCATCCATGCCAGCATCTATTGTTTTTGGACTTTGAATAAAAGCCATTCTAACAGGGGTAAGGTGATACCTCATTGTGGTTTTAGTTTGCATTTCCCTGATGATCAGTAACATTGAGCATTTTTTCATACGTTTATTGCCATTTATTTGTCTATCTTCTTTTGAAAAGCTTCTGTTCATGTCTTTTGCCCACTTTTTAATGAAATTGTTTTTTTTTTTCTTGCTGATTTGTTTGGAGTCTTTTCTGGTTCTATACAAAGCATAGAATTATTGTTTCTAGATCTGCAAAAAAAAAATGACATGTCTACTTTAATGGGGATTGCACTGAATCTGTTAATCACTTTGGGTAGTATACACATTTTAACAATGTTGATTCTGCCAATCCATGAGCATGCTATGTTTTTCCATTTGTTTACATCTTATGCGATTTCCTTCCTCAGTGTTTCATAACTCTCCCTATAGGTCTAGAGGTCTTTCACCTCCTTGGTTAAATATATTCCTAGGTATTTTATTTTCTTTGTTGCTATTATGAAAGTCATTCAGTCTTTGATTTGATTCTCAGCCTGACTGTTGTCGGTATATAGGAATGCTACTGATTTGTATACATTGATTTTGTAGCCTGACACTTTGATGAATTTATTTATCAATTCCAGGAGTCTCTTGGCAGAGTCTTTGGGGTTTTCTAGATACAAGATCACATCGTCAGCAAAGAGTGATAGTTTGACCTCTTCTTTCTCCATATGGATACTCTTGATTTCCTTCTCTTGCCTGATTGCTCTGGCTAGGACTTCCAGTACTATGTTGAACAGAAGTGGTGATAGTACCCAATGTTTTTTGATTCCATTTCTAAGTGGGAATGCTTTCAAATTGGAGGCATCACTCTGCCAGACTTCAAGTTATATTACAAGTCTATTGTAACCAAAAAAGTATGGTCCTGACACAAGAACAGAGACCTAAACAATTGGATCAGAACAGATAACCCAGCTATAAAACCACCATCATATTGGCATCTGATCTTTGACAAAGCAGACAAAAAAATACACTGAGGTCAACACATAAGTGCACGTATAAGAATAACATCTATTGGATGTTGGGCAGGGGGGAGGGGGGAGGGGGGAGGAGGGGGGAGGGGACAGGTATATGCATACACAAAGAGTGCAATGTGCACCATCCGAGGGATGAATACACTTGAAACTCGGACTTGGAGGGGAGGGGGGGGACAAGGGCAACATACATAACCTAAACATCTGTACCCCCATAATATGCTGAAATAAAAAAAAAAGTAGATAAACTTAACTCATGTTTAATATCGGGCAGCGGGGAGGCCGGAGGGGACAGGTATATGCATACACAAAGAGTGCAATGTGCACCATCCGAGGGATGAACACACTTGAAACTCGGACTTGGAGGGGAGGGGGGGGACAAGGGCAACATACATAACCTAAACATCTGTACCCCCATAATATGCTGAAATAAAGATAAATAAATAAATAAATAAAAGAATCCCTATTCAACAAATGGTGCTGGGAAAATTGGATAGCCACATGCATAAGACTGAAATAGGATCTACACCTCTCACCACTCACAAAAATTAGTTCATGATGGATAATAGACTTAAACCTAAGGCATGAAACTATAAGAATTCTAGAAGAAGAGGTAGGAAAAACTCTTATAGATATCAGCCTAGGCAAGGAATTTATGAAGAAGACCCCAGAGGCAATCACAGCAACAACAAAAATATATACTTGGGATATGACTCAATTAAAAAGCTTCTTCACAGTCAAGGAGATAATCAACAGAGCAAACAGACAACCTGTAGAATGGGAGAAAATATTTGCGTGCTATACATCTGATAAAGGGCTAATAACCAGAATCTACGAAGAACTCAAATGAATCGGCAAGAAAACATCAAACAACCACATTAAAAAATGGCCAAAAAACATGAACAAAAGGTTTTTAAAAGAAGATAAACTAATGACAAAGAAACATATGAAAAAAGGCTCAACATCTCTAATCATCAGGGAAATGCAAATCAAAACCACAATGAGGTATCACCTAACTTCAGTGAGAATGGCTTTTATCAAAAAGTCCCAAAATAATCACAAAGATGTGGAAACAAGCCAAGTGCCCATTGATACATGAGCAGATTAATAAACTGTGGTATGTGTATACCATAGAGTACTACTCAGCCATAAAAAAAATAGTGAAATAATACCTTTGTAACAACTTGGATGGAACTGGAGATCATCCTTTTGAGTGAAGTATTGCAAGAACAGAAAAATTCAATGGAAATCAAGCAGGTGGGAGGAGGGAGGCGGAGATGAGTGAATTCGCACCTAATGAGTACAATGAGCACTATCTGGGTAATGGACACACTTATAATATTGACTCAATCTGTACAAAAACAATTTATGTAACCAAAATGTTTGTACCCTTGTAATATTCTTAAATAATAAAATAAAATAAAATCTTGCATGTACAAAAATAAATAAATGAAAGAAAACTCGATGTTTCATATATTTTGTTCATTTTTTTATTCATGTCAGGCAAGAGAGAAAATTGAGTCCTTGAACTTCTGTTTTGACCAGAAGTGAAAGTCTTAGCATGTTATTTAATTCAGGTTTATCTCCATTTTCCAGATATGAAAACTAAGGCTTACTTAGAGAGGTTAGGTAAATTAATCAACATAACACACTTGGTAAGGGCTGTAGCCAAAATTTGGAATCAGGTTGTCTGACAGGGTCTTTGTGTTTTTCAATACTTTACTTTACCCTAATTCTTGGATATTTCAAACCTGGGCATGATAGAAAGATCATAATGGCATCATAATGGCAACTAAACTGCAACATATTATTAATAAGAGAACCTCATTCTCTAACCATGCCAGTTAACAGAGCATTTACTGTAGGTCTTTGGGTGATTTTTCAATACTGAGACCCCCTACAGGAGTTCATGACTTTAACTAATTTTCATATGTATTACTCCACAATGCAATGACATCCTATCCTAACTGACCTTTCAAAAATGAATAGTCTACTGTGTGTGTATAAAAAGCATTGTTCCATCAAATTATTTCACACTTCTCTTTGCCTTCCCAGTACACAATGGGAGTGAATATGACCAGAGGAAATTTGCCATCTGCAACATAACACATGTCTTCTTTTTCTACAGTGACTAGGAAACTACAGTTCTTTCTCTAGATTTTAGAGAAAATATGCTTCCATACATACAGAATCATGTACACAAACATACTGGTTGCAAAATAATCTTGGTCCTTTACCCTCTGTCAGCAAATGCAAAGCTGAAGTTTCACCAAATAGTCTCACTTCTTTCTAACCCTATGGTTTCATTCTTTTACTGAAATCTATAAAAATATATATTTTTCCTGAAAATACAGGCATTGCATTAACCTATATTTATTCAAAAGTTTGAATTTTTTAGGAGCCTTTCTGGTATAAGCTCTCTATTAATTACATGACTGTATTAAAATGAAGTGATGAGTGAGCCAGGGGCCTTTCTCCTTCTAGTTATTCCATTTTTTTAGGTTTTGGGATCTGTGAGAAATGAGCAAGATTTAGAAGTTCAGCTAGAGAACAGAGGAAGGTAGAGTCTTCACACAACTAATAGAGTTATGAACTGCCAGCATAGTTATGAGGTTCCCATAGATGTGACCTCTTTTAGAATATAGCACTGAAGGCATTCCTCATTAATATGAAAAATAATGAATGTATACTACACAGTACTTGGAGGAAGAATTGAAACCTGGATTGGAAAATAACTGAATTAAGTTCCTTTCTTGCTATGTGATTTTTCAAACATCTTAATTTCTGGTTGCAAAAGGTTTGGGGCCTGTTGTTTGGGGGATCTGCCTGTAAAGGTGTGTCATCTCATTGACAGGCTTCTTGGTTTGGCTTGATTATGTGTTCTTTTATTTTGTAGGTTGTTATCATTTTCAAAGATACTGAGCTGAACTTTGATGCATTGATCAGAAAAATTCATTTAAGTAATTTCTTAAAAAAGAAATGCATGTATCTACTAGATTTCAGGTGAAGATAAGATAAATAACTTATTTTGGAATTCACTGGAGGAGAATCAATGCCTCCCATCATGACTGAGAGTCATTTTTTAGACTGTGAGCTGCTGTATATGATTTGGAATGGTTCTGTGTGCTGAATTAATTCCAGAGACTTGAATATACAGGTCAGTGAACACACAGAAATTCTTTTAGTTCTAAAAATAATCATAATGTCTTTTCTTTGCATATGATGTCCTAATTTTGAAAACATAAGACCACATTCTTAAAGGAGTTTACACTCCAGCTTGGGAAACAAAACAAAAATATATAGAACAATTAAGTGCTGAACTAGAGTTCAGATGATTATGTAGACAATAAGAAAATAGGAGGAGAAATCCATATAGAGTAGTTGAGGGAAGCTTTATGTAGAAGATACTTTCTCAGTAGAGACAGGTCAAGATAAAAGTTCTCACAAATGATGAAGACCAGCAGGGCAAAGGCAAGGAGTGGGAAATAAGAGTAGAATATGTGAAAGAACGTGACCGTGAAGAGATCCTCTTGGGGGGCTGGGAAGTAAGTTGCCATCAGTTGATGGATGGCCTAGAAAGCCACACAGAATTGATGTCCAATACCAAAGATAACAGAAAGCCATTGTAGGCTCTTAAGCGACGATAACTGTAAGTATGGTTTTATGAAGATTAGCCTGGCGGGAATATGCAAAGGGGATCAGGGGGGAGATGAAGTGAGAAACCATGTTGAGACAAGTAGTTCAAGTCAGAACTGTGTCAGGGGTTTTGGGAAAGGACCAGTTAACACTCTGAAGGAAGAAATGAGGGGGCTTGAATGTTCCACCTCTCACTGTTCTCCACAATCCCAGTGGGGGATTTCAGGAATGGGGAACAGGTAGTGGAGGACACAGGTGTGTACCTGCCCATATGTCTTGTGTAGACATTGTGCTATTCAACCTCTTTGGATATCATCTATGTGATTAACCTATCTTTCTCCAAGAAGGGATTTAAATGCATGAATTCTAGGACATTGATACTCTCTCCATGGAATGAAAATTTTAAATGGTACAATTGAAACAATCATGAAAAAACAATCATGACAAAATACAGGAAAAAGCCTTGTTCAGGAAAGAAAGAGAGGCAATAGGGAGCCAGAGAAGAAAAACAAAGGAGAATAGTAATGAAGAAAGAGGACAAGAAGCAGACTGCTCAGCTTCTCAGGGCTTGGGTTGCCTCAGTGAAGCACCAGTCCCTAAGGACACCTCTGTCTGCCAGAGGAAGGGTAGAATTCTAGAGCTTATAGACCTTGTGTTTTCTTTGAATTCTTGAGAAAACTGATGTCCAAAGAGAATAAATGTCTTTCCCAAGATTAGATAATCAGTGAGTATTGGAGAAAGGGTAAGAACACATGTCCGTAAGTCCTGCTTCAGGTCTTTATTCCTGCCCCACACTTCCCTCCCTAGAAAGGATTTGTAGTTTTATACCACATAGTGTTAGGGACTGCCTACTTTAGACAACCACATTCTTGTCACTTAATTGGGCTGTCCTGGTCCATATTTCTTTCAAACGTAAAAGTTGAAGAATATATAAATTAATAAGAAAAGCTACTACAATATGAGAAAAAGGAAAAAAATACAAACTTAAGAGGAATGAGTAATAAGAAATTTTTTAAAATAGAAAAGTATTCCCAAAAAAATCTTAAAAAAGGAGAACACTTCAAAACTTATTATTACAAAGCTACAGTAACCAAAATAGTGTGGTACTGCTATAAAGACAGACATATAGTCTTATTAAAAGAAAAATACAAAAATAAGAAACCAAAATCCCAAAATAGAGTACTTCTGTCATTTACATAGAAAAATAAAACAAAGATAGACCCTAATATGTATAATATGTGATAAGAAAAGCATGAAAAATCAATAAGAGAATTCTGGTTTCCAGTCTGACATGCAAGAAACTTGGAAGTCATCACTGCATCCTAACATGTAAAAAGATGAACAAATCAAAAAATCAATAACTCTTCTTAGGTCTTTCAGAGAAGTGAGATCACAGAGCAAACCACTGTCCCTCAAACTGAAGAGATAGACTGGCAGATACAGAAAATCACAACTTACCAGAGCAGAAACCTCTCTAGGAAACAGTACTATGTAGAAAAACCTAAACTGTAATTGATGACTTACTGAAAACTCAGTATGGCCAAGTGTGAGAGCTAAAATCTCAAGGGGGCCCTGTCATAGGGGGACCCCTAAATCTTTGTGAGTTTTACCTCTAGGAGCTCTACCAGGTTCTTGCAGTGAATATCGGAGTGAAATCCCCTTGTGCTGCTGGCAGAGGGAGGGGGAACATGGCCATTTTGAAGTATCCCAGAGCATTCTGTTCTTAACAAGGCCTAACCTACTGGAGTCTTATCAGAGCCTAACGAATCCAGGGAAAAAGAAAATACCCAACTCCAGCCTTCTTTGGTCATCCTGTCCCACCTAAGGCGTGGATGGGTGGACTGAGATGTACTTGTAGGCTCACTAAAAGACTGAGACCTAATCATAGGACTAGAGAATGCTTCCTCTCCTTTTCACAGCTTACAGACACATCACTAAAAGCCTATTTACAGCAGTTTCTTTGGCCAAATACATCATGTCATGCTTTCAACAAATAATTACAAGGCATACTAAAAGCAAAAAACACAGCTCGAAGAGACAGAGCAAGCATCAGACCCAGATGAAGATATGGCAGGGATATTGTAATTATCTGACCAGAAATTTAAAACAACTATAATTAATATGCTAAGAGATTCAATGGAAAAGGCAGACAAATGCAAGAACAAATGAGTAACATAAGCAGAGAAATGAAAATTCTAAAAAAAATCAAAAAGAAATACTAGCAATCAAAAACACTGTAATAGAAATGAAAAATGACTTTGATGAGCTCATTAGTAGACTGAACACAGCTGAGGAAAGAATCTCTGAGTCTCTATGTCAAAAGAAACTTCCAAAATGGAAAAGCAAAGAGAAAATAGACTAAAAACAGAAAAAAATGGAACAAAATAGCAAAGAACTGTGGGACAACTGCAAAATGTGTAATAAACCTGCAATGGGAATACCAATAGGAGAAGAAAGAGACAAAAGAACAGAAAAAATATTTGACTAATGAAGACTAAGAATTTCTTCCAAATTAATGTCAGACATCAAACCACAGATCCAGGAAGCCCAGAGAACAACAAGCAGGATAAATGCCAAAAAACAAACAAACAAAAACTACATACAGTCATTTCGTATTCAAATTGCAGAAAATCAAAGATAAAGAAAAAATCTTGAAAGAAGCCAAAGGGGGGAAAAAAGCCTTAACTACAGAGGAGCAAAGATAAGACATCTCAGAAATGATTGAGAGCAAGCAGCAAGTGCAGTGAAATATTTGAAGTGCAGAAAGAAAAAAATACCACCTACCTAGAATTCTATGCACTGAGAAATTATCCTCAAATGTGAAGGACAAATAAAGATTGTTTTGGACAAAAAAACATTGAGGGGGTTTGTTGCCAGTAGACCTGCCTTGCAAGAAGTGTTAACAGAAATTCTTCAGAGACAAACATAATGATACAGGTCAGAAACTTGGATCTACATAAAGAAAGAGCATTAGTGAATGAATAGGGGAAGCCTCGTTGACATCCAGCCTGCCACAGCACAGCCAGCAGCGCCCTCAAATGGGACAACCATGTACAGGGCCACACAGTTCAGAGCGACATGGTAGGAGCTTCCCGCAGCAGGGACTGCAGCTCTCTGCAAAGGTTTCTCTTCTGCGTCCATGTTCGCTAACCTAGTAACAAATCCATCACACCCAGGAAACCTTCCCTGGAAGGAGGAGCAACCCATTGACACCCATTTGACTAAAGGATTCAAGTGAGAGAAATAAAATGTTAAGTTAAGGCAATATCCAACAGATTATGGCCACCGAGTTTGGTTGGTTTGTTCAGAGCCGTGTAGGAGAAAATACACACACACAATCTCTTTGATGTAACAGCTCGCAGCACATTGTGATAGAAAGGCCCCCTACACAGAACCAGGGCATGAGACTCATCTGTCCCTAAGCAGAGCCAGGCTGTGTTGATTTCCGTTTGCCATTCTGTCCTTTTATGACCCCTCACTCCCTTTTTAAAGTGTGCAGTGGATAGCATTGGTGCGTCTCCCTACTTTCAGCCAAAGCCTTAGATCAGCCATGTACCCCTTGGTGAGAGTATTCATTCATTCACAACAAAAACTGATTGAGTGCCTCTCCAAAGCATGTTCATGTATTACACTGACATTAAAGCATGGGACAGCAGTATGCTGTTTCCAGTTTGCAGGCAGGAAACCTGGGGAGGGACAGATGTCTTTCCATGGGCACCTGAAATCACAAAATGGCCTGGGCCTGGCAATCAATGCTTAGGTGTCTGTAAGGCAATGGCCTGTCCTTATTTGGAACAAATTTCCTTGAAGAAGTTCTGTGTTTCTGAAAAGGAACAGTTTTGTGGCCCTTCAGCACTGTTTGTTCTTTGTGGAACTGAAATCACCCACCACAGAGTTTCCATGCCAAACAGGTCAGACACCTGACTCTAGGTTTAGACTAGGAGAATAACAGCAACCTGGAGCACCTGGCTTCTGTGTAGGAGGAGCTGCGAGGTGAAAGTCAGCAGTCTCAAGACTCTCTCTGTTAGCTTAGGGCTAAGGGAAACATTAATTCCACAGTGACTCTCACGGCTGTTTACAGCCATGAAAGCAGCCCCAAGCAGAAGTGTGCTGGAGTTTATCTGTTGGCAGTGGTAGTGTCTTGTTTGTATTATTAATAAAACATCTTCTCTAAAAGCAAAAAATAAATAAATAGTAAGGAAAGGGATGAGATACAAGAAACGGTGGAGTTAGTGATGGCAAGAATAATAATAATAATTTGATACTGATTATCGTAATGATAGCTAACCCCATTTGGCATTCGGAATGTATCAGACACTGATCCCTGTGCATTGCATGTTATATAATAACTCAGAACACTTCCCTTAACAAACTTATGAAGTAAGTAGTATTATCATCTTTAATTTACAAATGAGGAAACTGAAATAAAGAGATTAAGTTCATAGTACAGAGCTCTCAATACATAGCTAGTAGATTATATATTTAAAAATTAATTTCTTATCCATATCATATACAAAAATAAATTCTAAAAGATTTAAAGAGTTAAATGCACACAATGAAATCAGAAAAATAACTAGAAGATAAATTTTTGAGTAATTATATTATGTCTAATGGGGTTAAGATATTTTGTAAGCAAAAATACAGTGGAAGAAATCACAAAGGAAAACATCGACATCTCTAAACACCTATTTTTTAAGTTCTAAGTGTCTGAAAGCATACAAAATGAAGAAGTCAAACATGCCAAAGGAAAAAAAGCCAATAATACTCTTAACATTACATCCCTTAATATGTAAAGTGCTTATAAGAGTCAATAATAGAAACAGCAATACCTTGAAAGATAGGTGGTCAAAGAATAGGAATGGACAATTTACACATGCAAAAAAAAAAGTGATATATGAAAAATAATAATAACCGCTATTATAGAGTTTTTACTCTGGATCACCAACTGTGCTAAATAATTTTATTATCTTGTTAAATCTACAAAACAATTGTGTACTCTATGCATGCCCAATATCACAAAGCTAGTAAGTGATGGGAATAGGAACTCAAGTTGCACCAACTCCAAACTCATCATTTGACTGTGATGCTATACTTCTTCCAGTAGTGTGCTGAAGCCAGCTCATTCCGACTTGCAAGGGTCTACTGAATACACCTCTTCCCAACCCTATGTTCAATGACGTCATGTTGGTAACTTGAAATGGGCCATGGTGGGAGAAGTCACATCACGGAAATCAGCAAACGCTACAAACGACTACCTCCTACTCCCCCTGTCCCCCCATGCCAGGCCAGAAAGCTAGTTAAGTATTTACCAGCTCACCACTTACTATGTCCTTAAAACCACCTGGAATTGGGTCATATTCCAAGACCTAAACATGGGAACTTTGTCAAAGCACAAGTAATACAGCTGACTTGTTTTAACTGTCAACCTAATTATTCAAAGAAATGTAAACTAAAATTTGAGTTAGGTGCCATGCTTGCCTACAAATTTGCTAAGATTAAAAGAGAATGATGGTAAACTAAATTGTGATGCCAAAGGCATGTAAACTATTTCAGCCTTTCTAGAAAAGTATCTGGTAGTATGTATCAAGCTCATATATTTTAGTCTTGTAATTCCACTACTGAAAATCCAGAAGAAATAATCAGAAATGCATATGATGACCTGTGTATAAGGATGTTCGTTTCAATATTGTTTGGAGTAAAAACTTGGAAACTCCTAAAATAGCCAACAACAGGACAACAGCTAAATAATGTATGCAATAATCATATGCTGGAATATAATGAGGCTATTAAAAATTGTTGTTTTGTAAAACCATGAACAAAATGATTTATATATCATTCTATATATATATATTTCTATACATAAATAATATATATATATATTATTCAGGTACATAGGTCTTTTTTATATACCAAAGTAAAGTTTTGTATTTTTCTTCATATAAGACCTATGCATATTTGATATGTGTCTGTGTATACATAAATGCATATATGTATATAATATGTATACATATTGATGTATATACTAAGCTGTATTTTTTAAAACACTAGACAAATGAAATCTATTTTATGCTTAGGTGTATGAAGACTGAATATTGTAAATATTCTAATTCTTCACAAGTTGATCTATAAGTTTAATAAAATAGAAACATAAAATATAAAATACAATTCAAGTAGAATTTTTCTTTTTTGAACTTGTTTAAATGATTCTACAATTTATCTGTAAAATTGTGTGGGATTATGAATAATTTTCTCATTTAGGGGTTATGTATTGCAAATTTTATATAATGAGCATGTATCACCCTATATCTGAAAAATAATAATATAATATTTAAAATACTTAAAAATACTTAGGAGAGTATTAGAATATGTTGCATATTTAAAATACTTAGTAAAGTTTTTAGAATATGTTTAATCTTTTATGCATGTGGCTCTTTGTGATGAGGAAAACACAGGAAGTATAAACCAAGTACCACAGATCTCAAAAGGGGGAAACTTTTTTCACCTGGGGACCTGGGGGAGGTGGAGAAGCCTCTATCATCCACATGTGTAGTGACTATTTGAGCAACACACTTTAATCCCGACTATAACCTATTCACTGAGAATCGAGATGGCAAGCCTGTGTCCTCTGGGAGTTCCATTAGTAACATCACTCATTATTGAGAGCTAATTGGGCACACTCCCCATTCCCTGAGGCTTTATAGCTCCCACTGATCTAGAAGCTGTTGTCTTCGGTGTCCAACTTTGCATTCTTTTAGTGAAACTGCTTCTTTCAACTTCGGGAGGACCAAAAATTAAAATGTTTGATGGTATGGGAGTTCCAAGTCATGAGAACTGAGACAGTGGCCTTAGGATTCCTGTCTAGATGAGTTTATTTTCCTCTAGAATAAACATTGAAACCAAACGTTAAGTTTTGCAATGGAGGCAATCTTGTGTACAGGAAACAGCATGGAATTTGAAATCCAAGGACCTGGTTTGAGTCCTATCTCCCTTTCCACCTAACTGAGTAATGTGGAGCAAGCCAATTAACTATACATTTTTTTCTCACATCATTTATTCACTATTCAGTCAACAAATATTAATATTTATCACTCTTCTACCATACATCAAACACTATCTCTCCAGACTAGAAAATAGTAAAGACAGAAAAAGCCTTATGCCCATATGTATCCTACATTTTAGTTGCAGACACAGCCAACAATATAAAAATAACAAAATAAGGAGTTATATAATTTTTAGATAGTTAAAAGTGCTTAAAGGAAAATAAGACAGAGTAGGCTGATAGAATGTGTAGGGATGGAGAGGGGTGGATTGGAGGAGTGGGTTGACCAGATGGTCAGAGAAAACTGGAGGTTGTGATGTTTAAGCAGAAACTGAACAGGTAGTTAGCCCTGAAAAGACCAGGGGGAGAACTTCAAGGCAGGAAGTACAGTTGCAAAGGCCCAGGGGCAAGGGCAGAACTACACAAAGGCCTCTGTGGCTAGAGCGGGCGAGCAAAGGGAGAAGGGGGTAGAGAAAAGATTGGGGTGGTGGCACCAACCGCAGCGTCAGAGCTGCCGTGGAGATTAAAAGAGATGCTGTGTGTGAGGATAGCCACAGAGCAGCCACTGACTTGCTCTGCAAATACTACAGGATTAGAAGGAGTGGGGCCCTGGTGTCTTTGTCATCATCATGGTTTGATCAAGGAGTAGACATTCTGTGTTTAGACAGAATGCAATTTGGCAACTGAGATTTCCCTTTGGAAGTCTTGCCAGCACCAGTCCATTTGGGGTTCAGCAGAGGCCACATTATGTCCTATACAAGGTGTTTATTTCCTATGCAGAACCCATCTGGGTTAGCAGCTGGCCAGCGTCAACAGCTGGCTGGTTCCTTCACGCATCAGACATTTGGCACGTGAGTGTGCACTTTTGCCATTTACACTTGTAATGTCATGTACAAGAACAAAGACCTTGTAACACAAGAAACTGTTAGAGAAGCTTTCATAATGCGTGGCACAGTACAAAGAAGGTGGCTTCAAGGAAAGTTTCATTTCTAAATGTATTCAGTTGTGTATGGGCAACAGTTATCATTTCACCTTTATCAGGCCCTTCCCATCTGGGCCCAATTGCATGTCTTGCATCAGATGGAATCTCTCATCTGCTTAACATTTGGAGACGTATGATTGCTAGAGAATGATGTGGGAAACCAGACTCAGTCACAATCCCCCTTTCCCACAGTCTAAAAGGGAGTAAGATCCACTTGGTTTAGCATTTGACAACATAATGCAGGGTTGTCAAACTTGCCTCTCTTCCCAGACCATCACCTCCCTCTTGCTACTCTGCTATTAGTCTTGACCTACTTGCTCTTTCTCCTGTCACTGCTACTCTGCCTACCTCATCCTGCTGTGCCAGCTCATGCTATACTTTCCCGGGGCGAATTCTCTGCCCAGAAGTGTGGGAAGAGGAGGGAGGGACTGCTGTGCTCATTTTCTGGGGCTACAGTCGTCTCAAAGTCTCGGTGCAGAAATACCTGCCCATCCACAAGCCTCTAGGCACCACGATCGTAGAACACAGACTCTTTCATAAACCTTGGACTAACCAAGTGCATGTGAAACCTACACAAGTTCAAGCAGACTTGAGAGTTTTCCAAATATGCTTTCTATTGTTAATCTGCACATTCATCTGCACATCTGGCTTGGAAAATCTGAAGCCACAAGATCAGCTCTTCTTAGAGTGACTGCTTTGCTGCTGCAGTAAAGCCACATGCAAGCATGAGACTCTAACAGGCAACTCCCCTTTCCACTGACTCCCCTCTGGACCAGAGTTCTTCGTGAGGGAGACTTGTTGAGTTTCAATCACTTAGATAACATTTAAAGAGGATCTTTACAAAGTAGGAGATGAAATGTTAGTCGCATGCCCTAGATACTTCGAACCTACATTTCCTAGGATGTGTCCCTGAACAGAAAATAAGAGCCAACTTTGACATTTGGCAAAGCCCATCTAGGCAAAGCTTTGGGTGCTGAGCGAGAAATTCAGACTGCCAATTCAATCTTCCAGGTCCCACCAAGTCCTGAATAGGAAATAGAGAGTTAGCACACTGTGACCACTAGATTTTGGTTGCTAATTGGAAATGTCATCAGAAAATTTTCTTAAAACAGTCATTGGGTGAGATATTTGGGTTCTGCTTTAATTGTCTTCTTTTCTTTCTCTGAGAATTGATGTGTTAATTTCCTGTGGGCTGGCCCTTGAATCTACTAGCTCTTGTTTTAGTCATGAACTGAATCAGGTTTATCTGGGATTTCCAAAATTATACTCCTTGAACTTACAGTTGCTTTATACAGATGAAATATGATAGAACAAGTTTTAAGGGTAGAATTAAAATGTCTACAGGTGGGCAATCTCCTAACAAGGTCACCTGCTTCTGAAGGACAGGCATGGAAGAGTGAAGGGTCCATATTTCAGGCTGCTAGTGTGGGCTCCCTATGTGTTTGCTGTATATGGAGGCCCTTCCTGCAAGATTTTTTTAAATGCCTACAGATTGTGGCTACTTTCTCTTACTCTCATTCTGCCACCTATTTTATGCCCTTCTTGCAATTTTATTCTCCTGGTCTACAGTGGGACAGCCAAGAATTCAAGTTCTGCCTTATAGGTATAGAGGCCCAACCCCAATCCCTGTAGACACTTCCCCCTGTTCAATTCATTCCAACAAACATTTACCAAAAGTTATCAGTGAGACTACAAAGATGAGTAAGTTTGGGTTCCTGCATTGTGGGTCTTAGAGTTCAGTAGAAGAGACAGACACTTAGCAAATAATTTTAAAACAACATATTAAGTACTGACCTAGAAATCTTCCCCTTATGCTATGGCAATGTAGAGTAGAATGACCGCAGCTAAGCCTGGAGGTTCAGAAAAGACTTCTTGTGAGAGGCTATTGTGAAATTGGGTCTTCACAGATGAACAATATTAAACTGAGTAGGAAAGGTGTTTCAGATGGAAGGATTAGCACAAGCAAAAGCAGAAGGTCATAAAATAGCAGAGGGTCCACAGGGAATCATAAACAGCTGATGCTGTTTAAGCATGGAGTGTGAGTCAAGAAGTAGCAAGAAATGAAGCTATGTAGGGTAGTGGAGGGGTGCCAGGTGCTAAGAGCCTTACAGGCCCTGCAAAAGAACCTAAATTCTATAGGTGATGCATAGCTTTTGAATATACTTAAATAGGGAATGATATGATCAGACATAAATTTTTGGCAGATAATTTTTGAAAATTTTTAAAGTATGGATTCCAAGGGGATAATACTGAAGACATGGAGATGAGTCACGAGGCTACTGGATCCAGGATAGAGATGATAAGTGGGGAAAGAGAGAGAGGATACAATGGAGGGATTGTGCACTTGTGATTGGTTAATGATAGGGTGGGGGGGGAGAGGATAAAATGGAAGGATTGTGAACTTGGCCACTGGTTAATTGATTGGGTATGGGGGAGGTAAGGAAGAAGGATAAATTGAAGTTAACTCAGGTTTCTGCATTGTGATGGGGTGGATAATGGAGCTATCACTGAATTTGGCATTATAGAAGAATGAGTGTGCTTTGCAGGAGTGATTGCCATGGAAGACACAGTAGAGCACAAAGCACCTACGTGCTAGAATGCATGGATGCTACATCCAGTAGTGGTTTGCAGGGATGGCATTAGAGATTTCAAGGGTAGGATTTTTAAGGTGCAGAGCAGCTCATCCTGGAGCTAAGCTAAGTCCTCTGAAAAGAAGAAAAAGAAGAAAAATTCAAATTTGGAAATAAGTGGTGTTCTTTCCCCCATGCCTACTTTCCCACCCTCATCCCTTAACATCTTGCAGCCACTACTAGAATAAGTTTCCTATAAGTCCAAAATTCCACTTACAATACCACCAAAATTTATTCTTACAGCCTGCATCTCCCATTTCCAGTTTTTCCCAGAAATTTTCATGCATAATTGGTCAGAATACAATTTCCTTTTCCATCTTGTTATAACTCCCACTTCTTTAAATCTCTCTGTGATTCCATCAGTGACTAAATACATATTTCACTTGAGAATTGGAACTTACAGGGTTTTGAGACTATAATATGAAACAGTTACATTTGCTTGTTCAAGGAGAAAGCTCAGTGCCTACAGCCTTTTGTCTCTTTTGGCTTCTCTTCCCAACCTCAATTTCCTTTTGAAGATTTAGGTCATTCTGTTTGAAAATAAAAAGGACACTTGAAAGAGAAATATTAAGATTTATTGCCAGAGATATGATTAGGCAGGTAGATAAATTACAACAGTTTGAGTCAAAACTGTCCTTTGGACCAGCACTATCAAATAAATACACAATGTCAGCCACACAAATCTATAGTCTTCAATTTTTACAGTCACATTAAGAAAATGGCGCAGTGGCTCACATCTGTAATCCTAGTACTTTGGGAGGCCAAGGCTGAGGACTACTTGAGCCCAGGAGTCTGAGGTTGCAGTGAGCTATGATGATGTCACTGTACTCTAGCCCTGGCAACAGAGTGAGACCCTGTCTCAAAAAACAAAAGAAAAAAGAAACAGGTGAAATTTATTTTAACAATATATTTTATTCAACTCAATATATCCAAAATATTATCATTTCCTCATTTGCTCAATACAAATGTATATTAATGAGGGTCTTTTAATATGAAGTGGTCAGAATCTGGTGTACATTTTACACGTAGAGCGTATCTCAATTCAGATACTAAATTTGCATTAGAAACACTTGATCTGTACTTAGATTTCATAAAATTTAAGTTGAAAAGATACATTCATGTACTCAAGTTGTTCCAGACATACTTAAAATGTTCTCAGTTGCGTTTGCCAGATCTTAAGTGTTTAATGGCCCCCTGTGGCCACTGTGTTGGACAGAGCAGCTGTAAACCTGCTGTAGCCTTTCTTTTACCCTAATCTTCCAATGCTGCAAATAAACTTGGGCCAACTGAATATTTGGGGAAGATATATATGAAAGTTCTGCAAATCACCTAAGTTTTTGAGATCTCAACTAGAAGCTCTAGTTAATGGAGCTATCATACTAGCTCAGCGGGCTTCTGAGGCTCTTTAAAGAAGGCCTGAAGGTCGTGCAATGGTGCAGTAACAGAAAACAAAAGCATTTGGTCAAGGCAGTCAGAAGGTATCTGGCAGGTGTCCTGTAAAATAAATTTGATTAAATTTCAAAACACTGATTTTGTTGCAAAACCTTTTTATAATGTTACAGTAGCCTTAAAGGTAAGTTTTAAACATGAGGGTAGGTTTTCGTGGATGGTTGGTTGTTTGTTTGACCTTGTGTCCAAATACATGATCTTAGAAAAGTCACCAATTACCATTTTCTCCTGTGTAAACCTTAGTTACCCTCAGAAGTTAAGAATTCTTATTAGTAAGGTGAATGTGGCTCAAGGTTAAAGCTCACTGTCCCCACAACACACACACACACACACACACACACACACACACACACACAGGGACATGTGTGGCTTCAGGGCAAAAACTTTCCAAACACAGGCCAGTAACAGAAGTGTTTGGGCAATATTGCATGCAGCGTCGGTTTAGCAGTCAGAAAGACTGTTTCTTATGCATCAAATATTTTAAGCTGTGGCCCGGTGGAACAAGAGGTGGAGAAGCAGGGGCTCATTCCTTTCCTCTCCTCCTTGCTCAGTGAACTCCAGGCGGACGAGCCTGGCAAGAGTTCAGCCTGTACCTGCGCTGACTGTGGGCGACACATGGGTCTGGAATGGGAGGGGAGGCAGAGGGGATGACAGGTGGGCAAATCCAGGCTCCTTCCTAGCCATGGCCACCTCCTGGCACAGCCCTGTGCCTCCTACATCTTTTGAGCTCCAGGTTCGTTTCCTTTTAGTGACTATTTATTTAGCAGATCTCTTGTCTCCTGAGTGTTACAACACATTCTGGGAAACACTGGCCTTTCACTTCTTTCACTTCTTGCAGTGTTTAGGACGAGCTCTCAGGGTCTGCTATCTGCTGTCCTATCTCCCCCTCCTGGAGCTCATCGTTTCCTAATTTCTTTTTTGTTTTTCCTCTAAGCTTGAGCTCACATTGTGTTTAATATTAACATTTAGACAAAGAAAAGCATTTCAGCTTTTTGACTGCGGTTATCCTGGCTTTGAAAACAGTCAGTTAAACTTAGTAATCATGTATGGAACACCTGCTCCGTGCTAGAGGCCTTGCGAGGTGCTTTGGTGTGGGATGTACCATGTAACACTCAGGTGGGGGCGGGCAGGAACCAGAAAATGCTGACCTTTCTTTCCTGTACAAACCTGGTGACAGGAATACTTAAATGGCCAGATATTCCTAAAAGACAAATTGGTAACAGAGTATATATAAATTTTTCGTTGTTTCCAAAAGCCACACTGGTGATCTAGTTATTTGTATTCTGATCCTATTACATCCCAAGTGGATATTTTATGAAAACAAAGCCAAAACTGGATGTAAATCACAAAAAAAATCTTGACAGCCCTTTGCCTTGGATTTCTGGCTGTTCATCATTTAGTGAAGACTTTGGCTAAGAAGTCATTTTCAGACACTTTATTAAACGTGTCCTATAATTTATTTTTACCCCATTAGAAGCATGGACCCTGGGATTTAATATATCCTACTCATAGAGAATATTTTACCATTAAATGCCTAAAAGTGATCTGGGAGCAGGCAGAATCAGAACCATTGAAAATACAACATGAGCATGATTTCACATTAAATCAGAGACTGTTTTAGGAGGGTAGGTTGGGAGGTGGTTAGTGGCTGGCACCAAAAGAAGAAAAGGAAGAAAAAGGAAGCCCCTCCTGGTTATAGACTAGACACAAACCCTAGAAGGGAGAGACAACATTCATTACATCAGCCTCTGCCCACACTGTCTCTATCGCCCGTTTCTAAATTCTCCTCTCCAAAATATTCACGCCTACTTCTGGTGTGAGACTTCTGTGAGAAGGTTATTTTTACCTTCTTATTTTTACTTTCTGTGAGAGGTTATTTTACCTTGTGTGACTCACACAACAGCTGGCAATGCTCTGGAACGGGCCGACGCCTTCCGTGACAACCTAAGTGGCCACCTCTGGTCATCTAATCCACAGTCCTTTCCTGACAAGAAAGCATCACTGGTGGCTAACGAGGCAATCAGAGTAGGAGTGAAATAAAAGTAAGAAAGAATTGGAGACAGTTTGGGGGTGGGATTGACTTGCACCACTTAAAGATATGGACAGAGAGAAAGAGAATGTTTTGTAATGGAGAATAGAGACCTGAGTGAATTTAATAAGGGCACGATTTACCCCTGAGAGAAACACACAGCTGAAGAGGAATTATAAATGGTTTATTAGAGCACCATCATGGTGTGAATCAGCACTGAAAGGCAACACTGAAAGAAGGAAAGGAACGTAGCAGCGTTATGGGACAAAATTGGATTCTAAAATAGGTTCTAATGGTGGCTCCTTCCCCAGCTGTGTGATCTGGGTAAATCAGTTAGCCTCTCTGAGCTTTGGACTCAGTAACCTCATCTGCAAAATAAGAACACTAACTAAGATGATCTTTTAGGTACCTTCAACGCTAACATTTTTATCTTCCTTTTACCTTTTATGTTCCTAAAACCTTGAGAGGAAGAGTTGGGAAAGTATTCACTAAAATCTAAAACTAAAAGGCTTGGATTTTCACCAATGATCATTTACACGGTAGGGGAGGGAAAGTGGGAGGGGTGCCTGTGTTGGATGAGTTTTGCTGATTCAATAAACAATGGGGGAAAAGAACCCTCTCTTCCATGATCTTTAAAAAGAATAACAATACTACCCTATATTTATATTCGTGTTAACCTTTACAAAACTATAGCCTTGTTTGACATTTATAGCAATTAGGTGAAATAGGCAGGGAAGTTATTATTTGTACCAGTGACAAATTCAGACAGTTTAAATGACAGTCTTAGAGTCATAGATCTGGTTAATGATAGGACTGGGTCTAGATATTGGGTCTCTAGAACACTGGGGTTGGGTACTTGCTTTTGAGCGCTTTTCTGCATGGTCTTCCCAGCAGTATCCAGAAACATGAGGAAGCCGCCTGGTTCTCACCACCCCAAAGGCTGTCAAAAGGCATCTGCAGCTTCTCAGATTAAACCACACTTTTCTTTGGTCAAGTCATAACTATCTCTTAGTAAGAGCCTCCAACATACAGTGCAAGCACCCTGAAATAGACAAGATGATACATTAGAATATAGGGGGAAAACATTAAGAAAAATGCTATTTATATCTATTTTGCATCTCTTTTAATTTATATTTTTGTGTTTAATAAGGTCCGTAATATATCAGCATAAAGTATCAAAATAAGCAGTATATGAATATATTTTACAAGTGGGGTATATGTTATACTGATTTAATCCATGATCAAAAATATTTGGAGACTATGTTTTAGAAATTGAGGGAAAGACCTGAATGATGATCCACGGGCTATTGATTAGAATCCCTCTTGCTCTTGTCCCTTAAAATGACTCGAGGAAAGTGGGAAGGGGTGTGGAAAAAAAACAGGTTCCAGCAGAATCTTGCAGAAAATCCAGAAAAGTAAATGAACAAATGGAACTGCTCTGACCACACTGGGGCAGCTGGTCACATGCTTCCCTCCGACACAAAGGTCTCTTTGTTTCCCACACACATACTGCAGTCCTTTGTCAATCATAATCAACAGTTCCATTCAGCTGTTCTTGCCACCACTTTTCTCCTGTCTTCTAGTCTGCCAGGCAATAAATGTAAGGCAAAAACTTCACAAGACCTTTAAGAGATAAGGTTGAAAGGGAGAAAAATATGTCCTAATCAATGAACCTACAAGTCCTCTCTGAGGGGGGTGGGGTGGGGGGTGTCTATGCTATCCAGAGAAAATAAGTGGTTATGGTATTATTCATAACTTATAACTTCGTTGCAACTAATTTTCAGTAATCTCCAAAGATCCTTGTACTATACTGGGAAAGTTCATAAAATAGGGAAGAAATAACACTGAGGAAGGAGGAAAATTATTGCCTCTTGCCTACGGTCTCCAGGAAGATCAGGCACCCAAGATTATTGAATTATTGACATAGAGACTAAAATGGAGGGGCTTGTAATACTAGATAAATAAATAAACATTCATTATAATGGCACATAGGAAGTCATCTCTCAGGGTTAATATTTGGGACTGTTTCAAGGAAAGAGAGATCTATAGAAGGGGATATAATGTTTCCTCACATATAAAACATTATAGTACAGAAGGAGCCAACCTAAGGATTTTGTTCACCGTCTGGCTGTGTTACTAAACTGCTTTCTTTACTTGCAACTGTTGGCAGACATTCAAGCCACTGGATCATTGTCATGGTGTTTCATAACCAGCAGAGACCATAGAGATCGCCTCATGCAAGTCTAGTGGGCGTAACACAGACTTGCCAGGAAGGAATCTGAAAGCTTCTAAGTGTGAGAGTGTGGTGCTGTGGAAAGTGCTGGATGGGGCTGGGGGAGGAAGGGAAATGTCTTCGGCTTCTTGTTCTGCTTCTGTCACTAAATCCCTTGGGTGGACTTCTTAGTCTCATAAAGCAAATTTATTATAGAGAAAATTATGAGAAAATTCCGTTCTCCTCTGTAGCATTTATTTATTCAGCTAACATTACTGTATTAATATTTACTATGTGCCAATACTACATTAAATGCCAGAAAGACTAAGATTAAAAAAATGCTACTTCACAAAGCATACACAGTTTGATTAAAGAGATAAAACACATATAGCTACAGTTAACTTTGAATATAAAGCAGTATGTGCTCCAAGACAAATAAGATACCAAGATATAATACTAAAATAATCTTAGTAAGTGCTATTACACACCTTGAAGGAAAAAAGAAAGTTATCTTGTCTTGCAAAAAAATAAACGAATGAAGTCATCATGGCTTCTCTCTGGCAGCCTCTTCTACTTTGCCTCGACCTGGCAGCCATCTTTGCCGGATCCCACTGGCACAGAGGTGAGAAGAGTAGGGTAGAGCAGACAGCCCAAAATCACAGAGCTGTGACTTCTGCTCCTATTTTCTCTGTTCTAGGGCACGTAGCAAGGCAGTCATTACTGTATCTGCTGGAAGCACAGAGAGAGGGACAGAGCTACAGAGAACAATGGTAAACAATTGGTAAGATATGTTAACAAATGGAACCAAATACTGTCTGTAACAAACAGTAGCTATTTTTGTATGTGTTGTCTAAATAAAAATAAGGTGAATTAAGAAAAAACTGTGCCCAATTGAAGGAAGACTGCTGCCATTTTCTTATTTAATGAATCCGTTATCTTATTAAGTATGATATAGAATTAACTATTTAGAATAGCTGCCTACCATGTTCTTCCAGGAGAGGGATTTAGAAAATGAATTTTAAAAATCACTGTGGTGACCCTGTTTTCTTAGTAAAATAATCATGACACATGGTCTAATAAAAACCATTTTTCTCTATCTTTGACTCTGTCTATACGCAATGTCTGTTAACAGTATAAAGGTTAAAACCTACCTAATGAATCACATAACTGAAAAGACTTTCTGAAACTTACACTATCTAAAAAGCTAAGACATGTGAGTGTTATTCCTATCACTCATTGCATTTTTAATTTAATGGAGCCTAAACCAATTAGAATTTTGAGAATTTAAAAAGAAATGAGAACCAGTTAATTGATTTTTGTTATGTTGTTTGTTTTGGATTATATACATTTATGAGTTTTCATTATTACCCTTTCCCCTCTTTCCTCATTGCTGGATTGGACTTCATTGATTAAATTTCTATTCTTTTTAGAATAGAAATTTATATTCTTTTTAATGGCTATTTTTAAAAATTTAGCATACAAACTTCACTAAAAAACTTATCAAAGTCCAAATTTATTAAACATCTTTACTCTTTTCCCAAACCAAGCAAGAAAATTAGCTACTAAACAACTTCTACTTATAGCCCCACCATTTTCCTTCTTTTATCATTACTATTATTGTTGTTAGTTACCAGAATCTTCTTAACAGTCAATAGTTAAGTATACTAACTGGTCCAATAAATATAGCTCTATAACAAATTGCTCCAAACTTAGTGATAAGAAAATCAGTATTTTGCTCATGGACCCACAGAGTGGGTCAGGAATTCAAGCAGAGCACATTAGGAACAGTTGTCTCTGTTCCACATTGCATAAGGCCTCTGTTGGAGTTGGGCCGTTGGCTGGGGGCCTCAGTTTCTCTCCTTGTATTCCTTTCCATGTAGTTTTTCCGTGTGGGCTAGTTTGGGCTTTCTCAGAGCATAGTGGCAAGTTTCCCAAGAAAGAGTTGGGACAGAAGCTAGCTTGCCTTAGCCTTGAAAGTCACACAGCACCACCTTCATGGTATCCTATTCATTAACACATTGACTGTCATGTGAGTTGTCTTTAACTCAGACTAGTTTTGACCCCGGGGCCTCATGAAGCAAAACCCTGCAGTTGGTTCCTGAAAGTCTTACTTGTTGATGTTCTTGTTGTTACAATTTATATTGACAATTAAATTCCAAAAACATGGATTCTGTTGCATGTAACTCACACACAAAAAACAATAAAAAAAATAACAAATTAGAAAGGATTATTTGGTTTTAATAAAACACCGTGGCCCCAGGGGAAAAAAATTTTTTTTCTAATGTGCCAGTCAGTATGTTAAACAGCCACTCAGTTTCCCAAAGTTCAAGGGCAGGGAAAATAAACTCTTTCTCTTGATGGGCATGTGGCAAGGTTCTACCGTAGCATGCACTGGAAATGTTGCTGAGACACTTCTTGGAAAATATAATCTGTCACACCAACATACTTTACTAATTTCCACAATCGCCTTTATTTTTGTGTCTCATGCCTTTTCTCTGGGTTCCTTTTTTTTTCATGAAACAATAATTAGTGGTTTATCAACAATGGTTATAAATGACAAAGTGTTTTGGACTTTTGCTCTTGAATAATAAATTAGCCGATTATAGAATATGCATTGGTAGTTTTTTTCATCAGCATTGAAAATATTATTCCATTGTTTCTTAACATCTACTGTTGTTGATAGAAGTCTGATTTCATTCTAATTATCATCTATCTTCTCTATCTGGTAGCTTATTTTTTTTAACATGCTTGATGTATAAAATATCAACTCGACTTCTAGTTTTGAATTTGTTTATTTTTTCTATTCAGTACTGTATGTGCATTTTAAATTAAAAAAAATCATGTATTTCTTTAATTCTGGATGATTTTTTTTTTTTTTTTGCCTTTCTCCTCTGAATATTGCTTCTATGGCCTTACCACCCTGAATGCACCCAGGCTCATCTGAATATTGCTTCTCTCTCATTCCTTCTCTTCTCCTCCCCAGGGGTTCCTGGTGAATATTATTGCATCCTCCTAATTTACCCTACACATCTCTCAACTGCTCTTTTACACTTTTAAGTCAATTTTTCTTTCTGTACTGTGTCGCAGATCAATTCCTTAGGACTGTCTTTTAACTTACTAATTCTCTGTTTGACTGTTTTTGTTTAGTATTTTGGGAAGGAGGTGTTCTTCCTTTCTTTATCACTTTAAGCATTCTTGATACACTAATTTTAAACTAATTTTAAGATTGGTGTATTGCTTTTGTCTTTAGTTAAACTTATCTCCCAATTGCTGATTTTGTTGGCATTTGTATGCCTCTTATGTGTGGAATTTTGGTTTGAAGACTCATCTTGAGGGGTGCTTTTTTCCCCGTTCTTGTCTTTTGGAAACCATCGCACCCTATCTACCAGTTTTATGGTCACTTCCAGGACCCAAATTTTAGATTCAGGCCTTCTACTGGATATTCAAGGCACTTATTCTAGAAAATATTGAAAACATTACCTATCTAGTCCCCAAGCTGGTAAATAATTTTTCCTAACTCCTCGCATTGAGACTCTTACCCCCCTCAACCCCGTTCTCTATGCACATAGCTTTATAGATGCTGTAGTCCAAGCCAACAGTAGCAAATGGTTTTATTTCAGCATCATGTTGAAGACCAGCCCATTCCAGCCTCTGACTTGAGGAAATAAGCCAGGCTCCAGTCTTAAAGCTTTCAGTCTTAGCATCAAGCAATTTCAGTTCCCATTACCCCAAAGGCATCCACATCCTCAGTGTCCTCTGCTGGCTTCCAGACCTAGAGCCCCAAAGGTTCCCAGCCCAATGCCTCTCAACTTTAGCTCAGCTATTCCACTTCTGATCCATGAAAATTCGATCGTATTTTTTTTTAATCATACCTTTGGGCTTTTCAAATTTCTCTCCTTTTTAATCTATCATTATTATGTGTTTGGAACATCTGGGATAACTAAAATTGTGAATTTACAATTCCATCCTGATTGGAAATGTGAGTTTACCTTTCATGCTCTGACTTCTTTGTCCATTAAATAATCACCAAAGATAACACAAGTAAATATTAAAGCAAAAGAGAAAAGAGATTAGGATCATGTAAGTAGTGTAAGCCCAACGTCTAAGTTATTTTTATTTTATTTTCACTCTCTCATAATAGCTGAAATTGCATAGCATTCTTTATATTAATTGTAGAATTATATAATTCATGTGTCATATAATAAATGCCTAAGGAGAGCCCAATGCTATGATGAGAGTCCGTGTCTAATTAGTTCTCCCTCAGGGAAACATTCACTTTGATACTAAGTACTTCTTATATTGCAAATGCTTTTAATCCTTATAATGTATTTAGGGATTTTCCATTTTTAACTTCTTCCTGTTACAAATTATATAAACAGAGTAAGTAAAACGGCAGAGATAGAGTAAATTCTTTAGATATAGACAAGTTTACTTTTCTCAATGTAAGAGATACTGAATATTCAGATTTCTACTCTATTTCTTCTAAACTCAATGGAAAGCTAGTATATAACATTTTTTTTGCTTAGTATGAATATGAGGGTTTTTTTTCTATTCTTAAGCAATATATAAATGTCATTTTAAAAAAATCAAACAGTAAAATAGCTTATAGATTGAAAAGTGCATCTCTTCTCACCCTAGACAGCTAGGTCTTCTCTTTGCAGACCTCATTTTTTTTCACATAAATAAGTGTATGTCATCCATATTTGCATATTTACTTTTCATTTGATCATATATTTGGAGGGTTTATCTACTTTTTTTTAATAGTTGTGGAACATTATGTTTACAGAGTATACTATAATTTATTTAATCTGTCCCTTATTTATAAGAATTTAGGTTATTTCCAGACTTTTGCTACTACAAACCATAATGCAATGAATTTCCTTGTAGATACCATTTTACTCACATATGCAAATTTATCGAGAAGTGCTGAGCCAAACTGCCCTCCACTGAGGTTGCATTGAAATAAATCCTTAAAAACAAATGCACCATTTTTCTAAACTAGAAACATTGAAAATTCAGCATTATTGCCTAAATCTACACATAATTCTATATGCACTTTCTTCAAATTGGTAACCGATCATATTCTTGCATGTGGGCCTCAGGTCTGCATATGGATTTATAAGTAATATTTAAAAGGCTTAAAAATATATAATTTATAGTTAAATATTTTGCAAACAACTTATTATATTTTAAGAAAACAAAATATTCACCAAACATATGCAATTTGATTGTACCTTTCTGGGAAATGATCATAATTAGGATTAACCCTCTGAATAGATTTGTCCTAGAGTTTTGGTGAAGGGCCAATCCCTGGCCTCCTTACTCATTCTTTTTTTTTTTTTTTTTTTTGAGACAGAGTCTTGCTCTGTTGCCCTGGTTAGAGTGAGTGCCATGGCGCCAGCCTAGCTCACAGCAACTTCAAACTCCTGGGCTCAAGCGATCCTCCTGCCTCAGTCTCCCGAGTAGCTGGGACTACAGGGATGCGCCACCATGCCCGGCTAATTTTTTCTATATATTTTTCTTAGTTGTCCAGATAATTTCTTTCTATTTTTTTTTAGTAGAGGCGGGGTCTCGCTCTTGCTCAGGCTGGTCTCGAACTCCTGAGCTCAAGCGATCCACCCGCCTCGGCCTCCCAGAGTGCTAGGATTACAGGCGTGGGCCACCGTGCCCAGCCTCTTACTCATTCTTATGTTTACATATTTTAGAACTTCCAATGTGTCCTTCAGACTATTGCAGTTGCTTAACAGAAATGTTCTCCTCTTTTGTGGAGGATCAGAATGGTTGTATTACCCACACTCCTTTGTGGAGACCTCCCTCCTGGAAGGGTCTCCGTTGTCCTGGCCTCCGTGTTTGAGTGGAGGATGAGCGCTGACTTCAAGCCCGGATGAGGTGAGCCAGTGCCCTGAGAAGAGTCCTGAGTCAGCACTTCTGCAATAGCACTGCCCCAACCAGGTCCTCACTCAGGAAGCCCAGATGCCAGACCCTCAATAAGGGGTCAGCAGGATGGATAAGTCCCCAAGCACTAGAGGAGGAAGCAACAGATGCCTTCTGCTGCGGGAGTCAAGGTCATGAGGCTACCCAGGCTATGATATCTTATGAACAGCTCTCTGGTTCTTGTGGACTGGCTGGGAAGCTTGCAGGACAGTGTCCTATTCTCCCTTAATGCCCTCAATAAATGAATTAACTTAAGCATAACTTTGTTCCTTGGAACCTGAGAGGAGCTGACTGAATAGCCTTAGCAAATAGTGAAACAGGAACACATTTAGTCATTCCACGAATGGCAATTAAGTTCCTGGGATGTGCAAGGTGTCGAAGACCCACCAGTGACCAAGATAGACATGATCCCTGCTCTCATGGAACTAAGAGTTTTGTAAAAAGAGGAGGAATTAGAAAAAAAAAGACAAACAATGAAGAAAGATACCAGATAGTGCTAAGTGCTGTGTAAAGAATTAGAAGGTGGTGATGAAGCAGTAACTGGGTGACTATTTGGGATTGGGGAATCAGGTAAATCTAGGAAGAGATTAGCACCTAAGCTTAGACTCAAATGACAAGAGGGATCGGTTTGAAAATTAAGGGAAGTGTATTATAGGAATAAAGACCAGCCATTGGAAAAGGCCTAAGGTAAGAATGTGTGTGTTGGAGAAACTGGAAGACAGTAGTGTAAGGGAGAAGCTTCTGGGACAGGAGGTTGTAGAGACAGGCTGCAACTAGATCATGTAGGACTTCGTATACCCCAGGAAGAATATTTTACTTGGCAAGAAGCTGTGTGAAGTTTATAAGCTGGAGCCGATGTTGTATGATTCTGTTTTCAAAAGCTCACTCAAAAGGGTGCGGGGCTGGGGGATGGTCACAGGGAGAGAAGGTAGATCAGTTATGAAGCTACCACAATGATGGTGTCTTAGGCGAAAGTGGTTGCAATGTAGGCAGAGAAACATTTGGAATCTGAGATATGCTTTATGGGGAGAATCCTTAGAACTTGCTGATGGATTGGCCGATAGGGGATGAGTAGTAAATTTTCTAAAAGAATCAAGGGAAAAACACACTAAACTCTAAATTTCTCTGGGCACTTTAAGCCAAAGAATGTCACTCTCATTTTCATTGAATCGCTGAGTCCCACTGAGAAACAGGTGGTAAACATATTGAGTCCACTGTTAATCAGTATTCTCCTAGTCTTGGTTTTCTGAACCACTAAGGAAAGATTAGATTATGTCCAGTGTATTTTAGCTTAGAAAGCACTTTATCTTATCACATACCTTGTATCTGAAAATTTCTATTCCATGTGCATTATAACCCATTGAGTCTAAAATGGTAGAAATGGGGGTGGTAAAGGCAGAGACCTGGTCCCTAAAGGTCTAGGAGAAATCTGGGGGCATTTCCATAACTAAGATAAGATAAGTTCCTAGAACAGCCTCAACTTCCCCATTTTGTACTATATGGGCTTGTCTGTGTCCTCATGTCCTGTGTCCTATGAGAACTACATGAAGTCAAAAGGTGAGGTGCAAATTTGTTTGCCATGTTTTTATGTATTTGGTATTGTTGAATGAATGAGTAAATGAGTGACTGAATGAATGAATGACTCCTGAGTATCTGGTCATTGGTTGGTTGTTTCCTTGATAATACTAGTTCTTGAAACTCAACCTTCCTTTTGGTTCTATGGTTAGTTTTTTTGCCCCAAGTAACTTCTCAGCCTGTTGGTTCTGGATGTGGGTTTCTTCATGTTTTATACCTAATCTGAGCTTCTTCTTTATTTAATGATTGTACTTTTTCCGCCCAAGATGAACATCCACATAGGATGTTTGTGAAAAATTCTACATGTAGATAGAACATTTGTTCTCAGAAACTTTTTAGGTTAGACACGCTAAACTTTATCATCATTACCATACTGGGATAGAGGAATGTACCACGGTACTTGTGATGCTGCACAAAGCTCTACAAAGTCTCCTTTCAGGACCAAAGTCAAGATGAAGCCATTATGTGCCATCTATTTGGGAACTTAGATACATTTAAAAATACTTCCTGAACAAATTCGGAGAAGAGTGCAATGATCATTTGGGTACTAAACATTGACTATTTCTATAATGAAAAAGTACAGGGAGTTCCACTTATGTTTATTCTTTCATTGAAAATTGCCACAACCTGGTCACAAACGTCTCTCTGTGGAGGTAGGATATCTGCCAGTGACTGAGTCTGTTGAAAGCACCACACCAAATCCAGCATCAAGGGCCAACCCTGACCACAGCTGAGTGGTGTGGAGAGGGTGACAGCGGTGTGGCCACTGCCCAGGTGGGAGAGCAAGGCAATGAGAGGTGTTGATGGAGCAATGCCACTTCCCTTTCTTCCAAAGATGATGAGCAAAACCAAAGCAGAGCTTTCCCTGGTAAATTTTAAACGATAACTTTCATTTTTTTGGAAAGGAAATATTTACCAGGCTTTAATATCTTTGTATCTTTGTATATATTTTTTCTGTACAATAAAGACTTTTTAACAAGCTCATGTTTCCTTAGTAATAATTACTTGTTTTTATTGTTTTATGGAAGGGGCTTACTTAGTTATTCTATTAAAGCTTCCTAGGACTGCCATCACAGTGTGCCACAAACTAAATGGCTTGAACAACAGAAATGTATCGTCTCACAAGTCTGGAAGCTAGAAGACTGGGATCAAGGTATTAGAGGGTTTGTTCCCTCTGAGGGCTATGAGAAAGAATTTGCTCTATGTTTCTTGTCTAATTCCTGGTGGTTTGCTGGCAATCTTTGACATTCCTTGGTTTGTAGAAGTATCACTCAATCTCTGCCTTTATCTTCACATGGCATTTTTCCTGTGTGCTTGTCTCTGTGTCTAAATTTCCCCTATTTATAAGACATCTGTTATATTGGATTAGGGCCCATCCTAATGACTCCATCTCAACAAATTACATCTGCAATGACCTGAATTTCAAATAAGGTCTCATTCATAGGTACTGGTGGTTAGGACTTCAACATATGAATTTGGGGGAGATACAATTCTACCCATAACAATCACCAAATACTACACTGCAACCTCCTGAAGGGCTGGGTCTGTGTCTTATGACCCTGGGGACCAGGCATGTGGACTTAAACTTAGTGAGCATGCAATAAATTATGGTGGAATGCCCTAGAATTATGGCACAAAATCACCTCCAACAGATCCCTATGACCTAGAACCAAAAAGTACTATGAAGAACAGGATGTTGTTACAACTAAATTTCCTTTTTGGAGCCAAGATCTTGTATTTGCACATTTCTTGGTTGATTCTAAAGTCCTTATATTCAAAAGACATCTTCACTTTCTAACATGTTACCTAGTAGAAATTCAGCATTGCCCGTCAATCCAGTGATTAATACAACCTTTTGTGCACTAAACAGCTGGATTAAGGAAAAGCCCTGGTTTACCATCACTGGACTATGATACTCTTTAAATTGCAGGGGTTTTTTAATTTAAAAACCTTGGCTTCAAAAAATATGTTCTGATACTTAACGTAGCTTTACAGTGACAAACATTTAAACATATTGCCTGACTTTGTGATTTCAATTAGGGACTCCTGAGTGCATTGCTGCCTGAAAACAAACAAACACACACCTATGGGGCCCTCTTTTCTCCAAGATCCTATTCACCTGTTATTTAGACCTCACAAAACCATGTGGTAGGTAGGTTCCCCCGGATACCATGATTAATTAGTTACTGAGCACAGAGTTACTGTATGTAATTTGGTCAATTTTTCATTTGTCTTACTTTGTAAATGGCTTTGTTACTTTTAAACAATTCTTTTCAAGCCCTCTTTCTTCCTTTTGAAAACATAAGTTCAATGATTCACCCTGTGTAAGATGCAGGTTGCTGACGCCCTTCCTTTATCACGAAACACAATGTACATCTTCTGTTTTGCACCCTTAAGAGCTTTGTGGGCTTTTTCATTTTCCTTAACAGTGAGGCACTTCATGATGTGAGGATTCTTGCAAACACAGATCTCAACAAGAAAGAAACACTCATGTTATGAAAAATACAGCACAGAAGGGAGAGCACTGTGTCGGCATTGTGCAAGCGTGTGCTCTTCATTCTGACCTTTGGCAACCATCATCTGAGCCATGCTTCTTCTTCCACTCACTTCTCCAAACTAAATTCCCACTGCTTCTCAGTAGGAATTCCTTGCCCAAGCCAGAATGTATATGCCAAACAAGCCATACTAAACATATATACACTACATGCACCATACTAAACATGTATATGTGACATATGCCACACTAAACATGTGTACGTGACACATGCCATGCTGTTTCACTACACCCCGCCTATACCATCCCAAGATGATTATGCTTCTTCCCTCTTTCCCCATCATCTCAGGGATGCTTTTAACTTAGCTCAATTCAGTCATATTCCTTTTAGATGTATTAATATTTCTTTAAGCATGGTTAATGGCCACCAGTGAATTGTAGTGCTTTGTATCATTTTGGTTTAAAAGATTTTCTTTAACATGATGAACGTATAGATCTAATCTTTCTTCTAAAATAGGTATCAAGTACATAAAATAATATATGACAATATATAAAACAAGTATTTGGTAATCACCAATTAATGTATATTTTTAAAATAGCATCCATGCTAAAGCTTGCTTCCAAGTGATACAAATATAACTAGGTACTCACTTAAAATATGCAAATTTTCTCAGTTAATACCTGAATCTAACTATGGTTTTCAGTTACTGACTAGCCCTTAACTTGTCTGGGCATTCTTGATATCTCTAGCTAGGTTGAGCCAAAGTTGATTGCCCAAGCCTCGAAGTCCAGATATTCCACTACACCGTCAGTCACATGTTGCTTAACAGCAGGGATACTTTCTGAGAAATGTATCATCAGGTGATTTCATCATTATATAAACATCATATAGTGTACTTACACAAACCTAGATGGTATAGCCTACTACACACCTAGATTAGATGGTATAGCCTATTGTTCCTAGGCTACAAACTTATATAGCATGTTACTGAAGACAGTATACAATTGTAACACAATGATAATTGTATATCTAAACATATCTAAATACAGAAGAAATACGATAAAAATACATTATTATAATTTATGAGACCACTATTCTATATGTGGTCCATTATTGACCAAAACATCATTATGCTGTGCATGACTATTATAATTATAGTCATAGATGAAGGTTCTGGAAACAGGATTGGCCAGTAATGTTTATTCTATTTAAAGTCGTAACTCAACCTATTTTGGTTTTACTTTTTGACACTGTTTTGATATCTCCCCTGAACCACACACTATATAGGATAGAACCTCTTTGAATTAAAATGAACTAAAATTGTGTCCTGAGAATTTCATAAATTCTCTCCTAAGGTCATTGCTATGGTTTGAATGTCCCCTCCAAAACTTACATTGAAAATCAATTGCCATTGTGACAGTATTAAGAGGAGGGAACTTTAAGAGGTGATTAGGTCATGAAGGCTCTGTACTCATGAATGGATTAATGCTGTTATTGTAGGAGTGGGTTAGTTATCACAGGAGTGGGCTTCCGATACAAGGGTTTGGCCCCATTTTGCTGTCTTTCTCATGTGCTCCTTTGCTCTCCTGCCATGTTGTGATACAACACAAGAGCCCTCACTAGATGTAGTCCCTCAGTCTTGGGCTTCCCAGCCATCAGAGCTGTGAGCCAAATAAATCTCATTTCTTTATAAATTACCCAGTCTTGGATATTCTGTTACAGCAGCAAAAAAATGAACTAACACAGAAAATTGGTACTGAAAAATAGGGCTGTTGCTATAACAAATACCTAAAAATGTGGAAGCAGCTTTGGAACTAGGTAATCGGTAGAGGCTGGAAGAATTTGGAGGATCAGGCTAGAAAAAGGCTGTATTGCAGTGAATGAAGCATTAAGGGTGATTATGGTGGGGGCTCAGAAGAAAGGAAGAATTGTAGGTAAAGCTTGAACATTTTAGAGATTACCTAAATTGTGATCAAAATGTTCATGAAAATATGAATGAGAAAGGCCATTCTGATGAGGTCTCAGGTGGAAATGAGGAGCAAGGTATTGGAAACTGGAGTAAAGTCTATACTTATTATTAAGTAGCAAAGACCTTGGTGGAATTGTGTTGATGTTCAAGGGCTTTATGAAATGTAGAATTTAAGAGCAATGAGTTGGGATATCTGGTAGAGGAAATATCTAGATAGCAAAGCATTCAGGCCACTGCATGGCTACTTTTAAGCACATACAGTGAGATGTGAGAGTAAAGGAATGTCTTAAAGATGGAATTTATAATTAAAAGAGAAGCAGAATGGAAATATTTAGAAAATTCACAGCCTGGCTATGTAAAGAGTAAAAAGGAATTTTTAAGAGAGCAAACCAAAGATGTAGCCAAGTGATTATTTGCTAAAGAGATTACCATAGAGAAGAGAGCCAGGTGCTATTAATCATGTCAATGAGAGAAACCCTGAAGGCATTCCAAAGATCTTAGAGGCTACCCTCCCACCACAAGCCCAGAGCTCTAAGAGCAGAATGGTTTCAGGGTACTACCCCAGGGCACCTTCAAAAGGCTCACTGCCCAGAGCTGACTCAGGTCTCTGTTCCCATATTCAAGTGCAGCACCAATGGGCCCAAGTGCAGCTTAAGCCACTCCAGAGGATGCAAGCAGTAAGCCTTGATGGTGTCCATGTAATGATAAGTCTGTAGGTTTGCAGAATGTAAGTGGTGTGGGAACATGGCTACCTCCACCTAGATTTCAAAGGATGTCATGAATAGCCTGGGGGCTCATACAGAAACCTGCTGCAAGAGTGGAGCTGCCACAGAAACTTCATACTGGGGTAATGCCTAGTGGAGCTGTGAAAGCAGGAGTGCTACCAAGACCCCAGAACTGTAGAGCTATGTGTGCAACACTAGCACGGGAGAACTATAGGCACGAGATTCCAACCCCTGAGAGCTAGGTGGGCAGAGCCCAGTAAAGCCATAGGGGTGAGGCTTGCTGAGGCCTTGGATGTCCAGTCCCCACCCCAGTGTGCCCAGGAAGCTGGACCTGGAGTCAAAGGAGATCATTTTATAGTTTCAAGAGTTAATAGTGTTTTCCCTGTTGGGCTTTGGACTTACTTGGGACCAGTTATGCCTTTCTTCTTGCCTGCTTCTCGCTTTTGGAATGGGAATGTCTATCCTATGTCTGCCCCACCATTGTATTCTGGAAGTAGATAACTTGTTTTGATTTTGCAGGCTCACAGCTGGAGGGAATTTGCCTCAAGATGAATCATAGCTCCAGAACCTGAGCCAAATAAATTTCATTGCTTTATAAATTACCCAGTCTATGGTATTCTGTTATAGCAGCAGAAAATGGACTAAGACGGTCACTAACAATTCACTTTATTTCTCTAAATCTTGGGGTGTTAGTCAATGTCAAATTTTTATCTACCCATGGTGACACCAGTGTCTTTGAAAAATTACCCTAGATCAAAGGCTAAGTTACCAACTCTTCCAGATGGTTGGTCAGAGACAGTTGATCAGTAGAAGGCATAGGTTGCATATTGGATTTGTACCACCCTGCACACGTTATCAGGTACATGTGCTTCTTCTTCATGCCATCCTCCTCAGCAATATGAGTGATTTACAAATATTTATGACCCAGAAAATTTGTAGAATTTTGGCAGATAAAGAATTTTGGTGGATTAAAGCAGAAATAGATGGTTCGCCGCAGAGAAGAGCTACCAGTGAATTCATCAATTATATCCCTGATTATCCTTTTGAAAACATATATGTATCATGCATTTGTCATTGGTAAGGTTAAATCACCTGTGCTATCTGAATCTCAATTGGAGAACCTTGAAGAGAGTTATTTGCCTGCAACAAATGAAGTGTTGAATTTTCTCAAAGACAACGATTTTTATGAAAAGCATCTCACACCCCTGCCAGCTTCCCAGTTCATTTGAAAACAAGAATGTTCTGTTCAGGTTTGTGGTCTGAGAATCACTTAGTCCCAACATCCTAGTAGATCACTCACTTTAGCCAGTCCCTTCAAGGTCTTCAGTTTTTCTTTTACTTTTTCCTCTTTGGAATGAGTACCAGTCAAGTAATCATCATTGAAAGAATGTAGATTTTTTTGAAAGTGTTTTATGTTTTGAATGAAGAAGGACATTTATGGAGAAAATAAGTTTTTTAAACTGGACAAACCTGCAAGACCTGGGAAAAATAACCTGCGCTATCTGAATCTCAATTGGAGAACCTTGAAAAGAAGAGAGTTATTTGTCTGCAACAAATGAAGGGTTGAATTTTCTCAAAGACAACAATTTTTATGAAAAGCAGACCTTGTGGAAAATGATGGGAGATGTAGATGCTTTTAAGATGGCTCCTGATTTTCATTTAAGACTAATCTTTTTGTTTCTTTAAGCCTGGACATGTAGGCATAAGATTATTTTCATGCCTATATTAATAGCTATTTAAAAACTTTAAGTTGATTTCTTCGAGATTATTTACTATAATTTGGCCTATTTACATGTGGTAAGCCACTATTTCATTGTGTTGTTTTAGTTTTGTTGTTGTTATTGTTGGTTTTGACTGGGGATTTTGTTTCTAAATGAAGAAACTTAAAAGACTTGAGCCTCTTTTTGAAAGAACAATATAAATGATCGCTCTCTTTGCTAAGATGCACATGGTGGTATGATTTTAAATTTTAGATTCTCTGTCGATGTCAAAGTTTGAGAACATTTTTGCTATCTGGGCCCCATTGTAGGATGGCACTCCATCTGTTATCCACTCTACCCAGAGAGAAATGAAGTGTAGTTAACAAGAATCAAACTAATGAAAAACAGGATTTTGGTGTTGCTGGAATATGTAGAAAAAAGTGGAGTTTAAGAAAATATTTCTCCCACCAAGACAGTATGGAAGAAACTCGTTATTTTCCATCTGTTTATTCCTTATTCCCAGTGTGAAGTCAAAGGAAAGTTTTAAAACCTTTTCTTCACTGCAAGAAAATATATTTCAGAAAATCCCTATCTAGAAAATGAAGCAATTAAGAACTATCTGGCTGTGAGGATCTGGCCCCAGCTTGATTTGAAGCAGCAACTCCACTGCTATGTATCGATTCATGCATAAGAATCAGGCTGCCCTGCTCAGCCAATGTGCTGGGTTACTTGACATTTTAATAAACAAACAAACAAACAGGTTGTCATGAAATATCCTTTGTAATTACAAACACAAGAAATTTTATGAGGTGCAAGTGGGTGTTAAATGGTTCAGCAAAGCAAACCCCGAGCAGTTGGTGTGCTTTGAAATGAGGAGAGTTTAGAAAAATTTAATCTACCAAAAGATCATCACCATTTGTTTCAAAGATTTGACATTTTTTAATATTTCTTCAGTTCTCTAGTTTGAAAAATACAAAGAGGTTTGAATTTGTTTTTATATAAGCAGCTTGTGTAGGCTACCATCCAATATTATGGCAACTTTAAAATTTTGGGGGGCAAAAACAACTGTTTAGAAGTTTAATTTTCAAAAAGATATGCAAAAGTTATGAGTATGTTAACTTATGGTACACAGGAAATTACTAACTAGTTAGTTCAGTTTAATTAATTAGATATTTACTCAGTGGCTATTATGTACTTAGTTCTAGGCTATGTACTATTTCAAAAATTAATATTATATATATTTCCCTGTCTACGCTTCATGAGGAGCAAAATTTTAGAAATCATTTAATGTGGAAAACTTTTTTAAAAACACTAGATAGCATGTTTTAAAGTTCCAAATTGATTTTGATCAAGTACTAAAATGTGATGTAGACCAAGAAATAAGGATAGTTGGGAATAGGAATGTTTCTGTTGTCAAAAAAGATAAAGATGAGCAATATGAGTGATTTACAAATATTTGTGACCCAGAAAATTTGTAGAATTTTGGCAGGTAAAGAATTTTGGCAGATTAAAGCAGAAATAGACGGTTCATAGCAGAGAAGAGCTACCAGTGAATTCATCAATTATATCCCTGATTATCCTTTTGAAAGCATATATGTATCATGCATTTGTCATTGGTAAGGTTAATGAATCAGTTAATATCTTCCAATGATTTGTAAATAGTAGATTATTCATTTCTTGATATGTATATTATTCTAGCTTTTGCCTTAATTAATAAGCAGCCATTCTTCTCAGGACTGATGGCATCTATGGATGATATTAGACAGTATTTCTTCACACTACCTCTCTTTATACTTATGGCAGTACTAATTACTTGATTTGTGGGGTCCAGTGCAAAATAAATATGGGGTCCTATTGCTCAAAAATTATTAAGAATTTCAAGATAGTGGCAGCAGAGCACCAAATTAAGCATGGAACCTAAGGCAACTATGTAAGTCTCACACCCGTGAAGCTAGTCCTGCCAATGAAGAGAGTCAATTACTGTAAATTAACTGTATTTAAGGCTAAACTTTTAAATCCAGACACAATCTCCTAATGAGTTTATCACAGCTGACCAATTAATGGTCATTAATCATGACATACATAGACATATGTATACATCTGTACAATATTTATCTCATGTTATATTTGCACAGACACATGTGATTAAAATATGTAAAACAGAGTTCTGGAAACTTCTGATATGATAGCCTTTGACAAATTAACTAGGAAAACATCAATTGCCACAATCCATAAATAATATTAGACATCATTCAACAAATATTCTCTCCATACCTTGTCCATGCCAGATACTGTTCATGGTGTGAAGAGACAACAGAGAACAAAATAAACAGGGTACCTGCTCTCAGAGAGTTTTCATACAATTGAATTTCTGAAATTTTCACTAATTTGTTCAGGCTTTAGTTTGCATTTTTGCTTTCTTCTTGAAACCCCTGGCCTCCTGGCTTTATTAAGACCAGAAGCCAAAGTATCAAAATTTAGCTATTCTTGTCACTATTTAGAACTGAGTAAACTGGGACTCTTCAGAAAAGCATGTGCTAAAATCCTGTCCTTGAGAGATTTCCAAGATGAAGACACTCCTATGAGTACTTCCCGTGGAGGCCGAAAGGCTCACCTGCTTACAGCGATTCGTGCGACTAGGAGAGAGCCCCCTCATCTTTGGTCAGAGAACAGCTATCCTAATCCTGAGTGACACAGGATTGCCCTGAAAGTCAACAGCATCCATCTTGCAAAAATCAACAACCCTTCCTTTTCGACCTTCCAAAGAATGTACTGGTCTGGTTTGGCCTTTCTGTGCCACATTCCATTCCAGAACCCCAGCTCAAATGTTCTCAAGGACTGACCAGAGATTCCTCCTCCTTTCTCTGGGCTGGTACAACTTGACCGCTGCCTGACATCAAGGTCAACTGGAGACTGGGAACAGTTATGTAACTGCGTTGTAAATTGAATTAGGGCTGTGCATGAGCCCGGACCAAATAACCAGGGCAGCTCCAGGCAAGAGCAGTAACATGTCCCCCAGAGACAGTATTGGAGGAACGGCTCACTGTGAAAGGAAATAACGTATCACGGGGAAAAACAAAACCATCTTTCCCCAGTCCCTTCAAAGCCGTGCAATCTGCTGCCCTGTCACGTGGGGAGTGAGAAGGAGGCACTAAGTGCAGAGGGAGCTGGTGTCAGTATGGCAGGCAGGCATTAGAAAACGACAGCGTACTTAGTACGCACACACAGAATGAGAAAAAATATTTTTAATATCACAACAGACACCACCCATAGAAGAAAAATAAGAAAGCTTACTCACGGAGAGGAAAAAAGCCTCTGGCAGTGGCCTGTGGACTGTTGAATGAGCAAGAGACACGTGACCAGCCTCCTTCTGCCAGTGACCAGTTGTTCTAGAGAGGATGCATGCAACAGGCCAGGGCCGAAACATCTTTTGACACCTCTGGTGACCCAGGACATGTTCCCCGCAAGTCATGCAAGATAAAGGGAAACATAGTGAATTTTGTTCATGGGCAAATGAATACAACTTGAGATAACTTTTAAAAAGAAAAAAGGCACTGGGACCATGTCATGACCTTGATCTATGCTAACATGACCATCTTCAGGACCAGATGAGGGGAGGTAGAATGAGGGAAAGCTGAGCTCTTGGACTGTGTAGTCACAGTGATAGGACTGAACCATAGCTCCATCTCTTACCAAGCGCTTGACGTGTGGCCAGATTCTTAAACCCCTCGCAGGTTCTGCCTTCCTCATCTGTAAAAAGAAGTAAGTTAAGATTAGATGAGTTAATAGATGTAAAGGTACTTAGCGCAGCACTTGGAAAACAGTAAGTGCTCAATCAATGTTAACTGATACTGTTGAGTATTGTGCCATTCACTATGTTAGGCCCTGGATATAGTGGTGATCAGCAGCTGCCCTCATGGCTCTTGCATGAAACAAGAAAACAAGTAAATAAGATAAGTGCAGATTGTGATGAGTGCTATGGAGGAAATAAACAGGGCAATACAATAGAGAGAAAATGACTCCCTGAGGAGGTGACAGTTAAGCTGAGACTTAA
>NW_012155284.1:12497128-12503740 GCF_000956105.1 Propithecus coquereli | reverse complement strand
CTGAATGAATGGATTTGTTTCACACTCTACATTGTATTCACAAATCCCTTTCATTATCTTTTTTGACCTTTTGAAATACCAGATGAGACAGGAAGACAAGCGAGTATTATTATTCTCATTTAATAAGCAAATAAAATTTGCCTCAGAGAGGTTAAGGGACAGGCTCAAAATATCACTATTAGGGAATGGCAGAGCCAGAATGGAATCCAAATTTTCTGCTGCAAAATGTTCTATTTTTTTCCACAGGGTTCAGACACTTGTCATCTACCCAGTGGAAATGACCATGACAATTCACCTACACCATTCAAAGATATTTACATTTTATTCTTCACCCCTCATCTTCCTGCTCCTTTCCAAAACAGAACAATGCACTGACCACTAAATATAATGTAACCAGGATAGCTCAGAGCCAGAAATAAGGAGATTCAGGTTTCTCTATAGTGTCTTTAAAATGCCAAAAATAAGGTACAGGATGTGTCATTATTCCTAGAGGAGCTTACATTCTTTCTCCTCATTGTTTGGTGGCCTAATAAAGCAAACTCCTCTTTTAGATGCCTGAAATGCTGCCCAGGTTGGAGATGGGCTCTCCAGAGGTAAACAGTGGTCTGAGCAAGCCATACCACTCTCGGAGGATGTTTTCTTATCTGTGAACTCATCTGTTTCTAAACTAAACTGAATCAATGGATTTACAATCATTTCTTACATTTCCTTATTGTTTCTATGTGATGGTTAATTTTATGTGTCAACTTGACTGGGTTACAGGATACCCAGATATTTGGATAAACATTATTCTGGGTTTGTCTGTGGTGGTGTTGTTGGATGCAATTAATGTTTGAATGGATAGACCAGGTAAAGCAGATTGCCTTCCCCAATGTGAGTGGGACTTATTTAATCCATTGGAAGATTAAAGAGAATAAAAAGCATTCCTTCTAAGCATCTCTCTCTCTCTACCTCTCTCCCTCTGTCTGTCTGTCTGTCTCTCTCTCTCTTTCTCTCCCTTCCTCTCCCTCCCCCCCCTACCTGACTGTCTTTGAACTGGGACATAGGTTTTCTTCTACCTTTGGACGTGGACTTAAACATACACCATTGGCTCTTCTGGTTCTCAGGCCTTCAGACTCCGACTGGAACTACCCCATCAGCTCTCCTGGGTCTCCAGTTTTCCAAGTGCAGGTCTTGGGACTTCTCGGCCTCCATAACCTTGGGAGCCAATTCCTTACAACAACATATGACTTTTCCCCAGTCTACAGCCCTTTCCCAGCTCCAGACAGACAACCTTCTATAAACTCCAGGATGCCCCATCAACGCCCTGTGTAGACCCTGCAAATTTCAACCCTGAAGCAAAGCAGGAAATGCTATGGAGACATGTTAAATGTTGCACTACTCCTTGAGGCCTTTTCTTCATTCAAATTTTCAACAGGGGTTGGATGCACACTTAAAGCTTAATTGGACAACAGCTTTTCTCCTTCTCGGTGGGATCCTGCCAGTGCTTTAAGCAACCAGAAGGCAGGTCACTTCCAAGTTCATGTGGTAAATTCCGGGGAACGTGGGAGAAAGGAAAGAAAGGCTTAGTCTTATAGGGTGTGATTTAATTTTAAAAATGCTTATGCTGCTTTTTAAAAGAATATCCATTTGACTGGATTTCTTTCCTGCTGACAAAAGAGGCAATTGCAGTATATAAAATAAATCTGATTAAAACTCTTTCTCTGTTCCTGTCAAGGTAATAGATGCAGACCCCAGGAACAGAGCACATTTGGATTCCTAGTGTGTGCAAATGATTGTTTATGTGACATCTGGTGCCAAGACCCACAGAAGGCTCCCGTACTGCCCTGTAACAGTAACGAGAATGGAAAGATTTTCCTTAGGCATAAAAAGTTTATTTCTTATTCTCTTTCACAGTGGTAGCTATTACTTCGTAATTTTGTTGGCATTTTGTTGGCAGCCAAAAATAACAGAAATAATATTCCTTGCTTACGATGCACAGTTCTGATTCATTTTGTTTAGTTTAAGTCGCCCCGTATAATAAAGGTGGCAGCTGCTAGACCTTATGCATAGGTCTAAACTAGAGCAAGATCCTTTAAGCGAGTCCTTAATCGGAAAGGCAGAGCAAGTTCAAACCTCTTCCATTCCTTTATCTTAGCAGGGTTTTTAGAACACAGAAAATAGCAAGAAATGAATCCAGCTTTAGTAATTATCACTGACATCTCTTCTTCTCAGCCTCCAACTGAGTGCACAGCCTCTTTTAGGCCAGCCAAGGATCATTTTGTACAATCCTATCTGCACATTGTCATCTTGACAGTGGGAGATTGTGAGTCGTAGACACAGGCCCAGGTGTTAGGCCTGAGCTAAGCAAGTGTGTTGAGAATGGATGCAGTCTCCCAGGACCCGGGATGGCTGTGAGGAGCCTCCATGAGCCAGGGACCATGGTTTAGTCAAAGCATTAAGTCAGAAATCCAGGCAGGCTCACAGAGATCAGGGCATTTACAGACATCAATTGTCAAGAGAAGTGGCAGGCTTGAGACCAGAAGGCACAAATGCCAAAAGACACAGTAGTTCAGGTTACTAAAGATCTAAGCAGGTGGTCACAAGTTAGGGGATCCGTGGTAGCCAATAGAGCACCACAAAGGCCACGTGAGCAGGGTGTGGCTTCTATATCAGAAGACAAAGGACTTTCACATGCTTCTCTTAAACAAAGAAAAAATACCCATGTGTGACTTGCCCAGAGCCTTCCAATGCAAACAAGCCACTTCGATCACTGATAAGGGATATGGCATTGAGTGCAGAAATACATTTCTGAAAATGTAAAGCACGAATTCTTGCCTTCTTTACTTAAAACAAGTAGTGAGTAACTAAGTTACAAAGAAGCTTAGACACTAAAATGCTCTGGCTTGCATTGAATGTGGCCATTTTTACAGGTAAGAAAATCGAGACCCAGATAAATGCACTGACTTCTCCAAGGAAGCAGAGCCAGGAACAGAATATAAGGTTTCTAGGCCACTGATTCTTCCATTGTTTGACACTGTTTAAGAGGTAGAGCCAGCTAGACTGGTCCTGCTAACTCAGGATCCTTCAGTTTCTCTGTCCAGGGGAGGATTCACCTGCACTCCAAGGGCTTTGGGTTTGCCAGTGGAGGGCTTATTTTTCCTTTGTTTTGTAAGCGGGGAGGTCAGGGTGGGCGCTCTCAATCATCACAAGTCTCCATTCCTGTGGATCCAGGCCTCTTTTACGGCACTCCTAGCCCTAGCATGAAGCCCGGCCATAGAGAGCCTGTGAGTTGTGCTCAAGACAGTGAGTTTCAGATGTCATGGGTGTTCCCAGTACTGGAGAAAGTGGTAGAAAGTGGTCCAGACACAGCAAGTGCTGGCTGAACAGACAGAAGTAACAGATAAAGTTTCTTTATTAGGTACAGTGATTACGGTTTTGCAAGATAGGCAGTTAGCAGCTAAAGAGATGTAGAGGGACTTTATGGATAATGTTGAGTGATAAAATAATAGTGACGATGAGGAGGAGGAGAATGATAATGATACCGGCAATGCACAAAGTGCATTCTCAGCGTCTTGCACGGTACCTGGCCCTGCACAGATGCATAATTAATATTATGGAATTGAATGAACTCAATTGTTGCCCCTGACCTATAACCTATAACCGTGACCCATGACCATGCCAGGGGTGGTGTAAGATTGGTGGGAATTTCACTTTGCTGGGTGAGGACTAGCACAGACTTGAGATAAACTGTGGTTTGGCACTCATCCATTCTTACCTTGTTCATTTTTTAAGGCAGGCAGTTTTTGCCTCATTGATTTTCACTGTTCATCAAGTTCCATTAGCCTGTTCATTAGTGATGGCTTCATTCCCTTCCTACATTCTGTCTCCTGAATGACACTTCTTTGTGTTAGTACTGCACTTAGCACTGGCCATGATCGCTGGGTACCGATGGAATGTGGCATCACCAGCAGGGCCTGTCGCTGGCAAGCAGCCCCTTCTATATCGCATGGGTACCCGCAGGAAGGAGACAGCAGTTTTATCACAAAGAACGTCAGGTTGTCACACTGATAGTGTATTAATAGTTCCTCTGTCTCTGTCTCTGTCTCTCTCTCATACACATATACACACACCCCTACAAATTCACTGTTCTCAATATGAACACATTATCATAACCCCAAACCTGTTCTTGCACCTAAATCCATTTTCTAACTGGAACCACACTCCACTTTATCAGCAAAACTAAAAGTTCAGAATCATCACTGACTTTTGACTATTTGCTATTCCTACGTCCGATCAGGCACGGAGATCCGACCACGCTTCCGCAGACATGGCTCCTGGGGCCGCCCCTTCCTGCTTTGCTACTCCTGCTTCTCTAGCCGAGTTACCTACTGTCTTTCACCTGGACTTGAACCTTGCTGCTTTTCTGGGTTCCAGATATTTCCATCTTTCCGATTCCTCTTCCCCAGGGCAAAGTGAGGATGCAGAGCACCTGTGGAAAGGATGCGGGTAGGCCGACTCCAGGCATGAGTGAGAGAGGAGTAACAGCAAACATTTATCGAGAGCATTTAGTGAATACTGTGTGCCAGACACTGATTTATTAATATTTACATTTACCTTAATTCTCATGAAAACCTAAAGGAAGATACTATGGTTATGTCCATTTTGTGGATAAGAGACCCAAGGCTAAGAAATTTTAACTATGAGATCACATGGCTAAGAAGTGGCAAAACTGGCCTCAAACCCAAGTTTGTCTAACTGTTAGGCCCATGTCATTCCATCACTGTATTCTACCTTTCCAGTGGTTCTAGAACAGAGGTTATTACCCAGAGGGTTTGTTAAAACATAGATTATGGGGTCCTGCACCCAGAGTTTCTGATTCAGTAGGTCTAGGATGAGGCCTGAGAATTTTCAACACCACATGTCTAATCTATCCCAGGTAACGCTGCTGCTGCTGCCCCAGGGACCACAGGTGGCAATCCTTTGCGCTGGATGACATTGCTGACCCACGGACTGCAGGTGGCGATCCTTTGCTCTAGATGGCATTTATTTTGGGTACTTTCTCCTTAGGTGCAGCACAAGTGCTCCAGCTCTCAGACTTAGGTGTCAGACTGGTTTGAGTACTGGATCTGCCACTCAATAGCTCTGTGTCTGGGGGCCACATCATTTAAGTTCACTAAGGCTCCATGGGCCCTTCTATAGAATGAGGGTGGACTCTACCTTGCAGGGATGTTTGAGGACAGGGAATCATGTATTTCAAACTCTGAGCTCTGTGACTGGCACAGGTTAGAACTCAGGAAATGTTAGCTCCTATAAATTTAGAAGTAACTGAAATCTATTTTTTTGATTATTTTTAAAAATTTTGTTTAACTTTTATTTCTGTTTCGTTTATTTCTACCTCTTTCATTGTCTCTCTCACTGCCTCAGACATTTTACACTTGAAATTCCTTACATTTGGAATTTTGTTCTCTGATCTTTGCACAGCTCGCTCCTTCTCAACACTCAAGTTTCAGCTGAAATGTACCATCTCAGAGAGGCTTTGAGCCTACTCCAGGTAGGTCCCCACATAAACCCCTGGCACTTTCTTTCTCATTGTTTGTTCAGTGGGGATATTTTCAAATACTAATCCAATTTCTGGGACAGTATAAGACCTTTTCAGGCTTTCTATTTCTTCTATAATCAGTTTTAAGTTTTGGTTTTAAAGAAAATTGCCCATTTTCTCTAACTTTTCAAATTTATTGGCATAAACAAATCCATTTTATGACATTAATATCTTCTTATTCTTTACATTATCAATCAGTCTCGTGCCCCTTTTCCCTTTCTAATATTCTTTGCACCTTCTCTCCTTTTTTTGTTGATCATTCTTGCCAAGGTTTTTCTATTTAATTAGCTGTTAAAGAATCCACTTTCTGGTACGTTTGAACCTCTCAATTATATATTCATTTTCATTGATTTCTATAGTTTCTTTCATTTCCTCCTTTTTTCTTTCTATCTAACTTCTTAAGTTGAATACTTAGATCTTTAATTATTGGTATTTTTCCATTTCTTCTGTGAACATTTAGAACTCTTAATGTCCCTTAAATATGGCAAATCTCACTCACGTGGCTTGTTTCCTATGTGTCTTTCAATCTATTTGAGCTATTTGAGCAACCAAAAGGGCCTCAGTTCAGGCTCAACAGAGGATTTTCCTTGGCTTTGGCCATGTGCCCAGCCACTGCCACACCGGGACCACTGTGTTAATTTCTTGGTTTAGGGTTTCCCAGCTCATGCAGGTGGTATAAACTTAAACCTCAAACCCACACAAGGGCAGGGATGTGGTGGTGAATTCTCAAGAGAAGCCATTTTTTTCTTCCTCCTGGATTTAAAACCAAGACAGAGAAGTTCTCTCATCATCTCCCTTCGGCAATGGGTAGAATGTTTTCTAGCCCACCCTTTTGTGGAGGGGTAGCGCTTCAGGGGCCCTGAATTTGCATGACTTTCCCTTTCTCATGCTTCTCCTTGCATGGGTGCACAGGCTGCATCCTTGTCCCCTCCACTCTGTGTGGCCACTACACCTCCACGTGGCAGGTGGCCTCAGAGAGATTCAGAGCTCAGTATTAGTCTGAACAATTGCTTACTTTTTTATTTTTGGTT
>NW_012155284.1:12484047-12496393 GCF_000956105.1 Propithecus coquereli | reverse complement strand
ATGATGCTTCATTTTGTTTTTCTTCCTAGGGACTCAGCCATAAGTTATGGGCATTTGTTTTTCCTTTTCTTGAAAATAAAAATAGTCCTTTTTAGGCTTCATCCCTACTATCATGCTGCACAGTATAAGGTGTTTTGAAAAGATACAACATTAGTATCTTTTAATTTATCACTACACACCCTGCAATTATGTAAGAATCTACTGGAGTTCAACTTAAATCTGTTGTAGATTTGATGTTTTTATCAACTTTAGTTTTGTTACTTTGTTTTATGGGAAGAGAGAGTACCCAAACTATGTCCCAGCCTGGCCTGGGAGAAGAAAGGATATGTTACAGATCCTTTTTCTCCACAACCACTGCAGTTTTTGTCAGCATGAACTTTGACTCTATTACATTTTTATGCTTGTGTCACCTATCTTTAAGACTGTTAATTAATCATTTTCCTTCTCAGCTGCCTACCATTTACAGCAATGACAAAATCAGTAGCTGGGACAGAAAGGTGAGCAAGAGTTAGCTCCTGCCCTTGAATCCCACAGAGGTATTAAAGAATGTAGTAAGGATATGGTGTCATATGTGTTATATGTGAGGTATTTTTGGAATTCAGAGAAAGTGTTTGTTGTTGGACGAATGAAGATGGTGAAGATTAAGCAATCATCTGCCTACTGTTTGTTTTTCAGCCTTATCCATCACTCTTGCCACTTTTGTTCTAGCAACACTCAATTTCTCAGTTTTCCACAAACATCAGGCCATGTTTTATGCTCTTATTTATAATGTATCCTCTACCTGAAGTTTCCCTTGTTTCATTTTCCGGGCAAATTCCTACTATTCCTTCACAATTTGGCACCAACTCCTTCAGGAAATACTTCCTCACTCCCCATCTCCAGGCGGGTTTGTTCTATGCACTCACTCATCCATTCAGTAGGCACTTTTCGAGCTCCTACAACATGCCAATCACTGTGCCTGGCCTAGAGAGACAGCAGTGAAAACAAAGGCCCCACATCCCATGTCTGGTCTAAGAAAGTAACCTTCCTTCAAGTTTGCTTCATCTCTTTTTAGAGATGCTCCTGATTTCTTCTCTCCATACTTGAATGAGAAGTAGCACTAACTTGTCACCCCAGCTGACAATGTGTCTATCGTGCCCACCTCTACCTCTCTTTGATCAACAAACTTGGTACTTCCTTATAACCCTGACTCCCATGCATTTCCCATATGTATTTGCAGCCGGGATTACATTCCAGAGTGTAACAGTAGACTCTAAATTACCTGGCATTTCTCAGGCATAATTGGCACATTAAATAATCAAACACCTTTTTTTTAACAAAGTTTTCTAAATTCTAAAGGCCATTTCATTGAACTTTGGAGAGCTTCTCTGCATGGAGGTAGACATCCTCTGTGAGTCTGAAGGTGACAGGACTTGGTGAGCATGTTCAGATTGCTTCCTGGGTTGTTACTTGCATAAGTGAATAGGTAGTTGTCTGAGATATGGACACAGAAAGAAGACTTGCTTTAATTAGGAGAGTTGGGGGGTGGCGTTCTTAAGTTTAGGTTTATTATTATTAAACTTGAGATGTGTCTAGGAATTAAAGAGGGGATGTCACGTAGGCAGATGGGTATATGAGCTGAAGTACTTGGCCTGGAAATTCAAATTTGTGCTTCATCTGCAAATGAGGATAACTGAAGTTATTGGCCTGAATGATATTGGAGAAGAAAGTATTGAGGCACAGAGGAGGGTCTAGCACTCAGCATAGAGAAATCCCAACATTTAATGGCACAGTAGTACAGAATAAGCTTGTGAAGGAGACAGAGAATAAATATCCCAAGAAGTAGGAGAATATTAGATCCCAGAAGCCAAATGTATCAAGGAGTGTGTGGTCAAATTCAAAAGCTGCTGAAAGGTCAGATAAGGAATAAAAAATATTCATTGGATCTAGCAACAAGTAGGTCACTGCTGACCATAGCAAAAAAATGAGAAGAAGGAAAAAAAAAAAATGATGGTTCAAGAATTCATATTGGAATGGATTGGAGAGTAAGTGGGAGGTGAAGAAATGAAGCCAGTGAAACCAGACAACTCTTTTTAGTACTTTGGCTATGAAAGAGGATGATAGAGATAGGCAAGAAATGAATAGAGAGGAGGAATCAAGTAAAAGAACTTTTATGGTTTTGTTTGTTCGTTTTTGCTTTTGCAATGGGAGAGACTCTAGACTGTGTCTAAAAAGTTATTCAATATTTTGAAAGGAGATTACTGGGTATACTTTCAGTACAGTGTTAGGCTGTGCTTCTTACAACAATTTACAACTCTATAGTGGCAGAGGTTAACATGGAGATTTTTATCCAGGAGAGACAAATAATTTCAATCCAGAGTGAATAGATTACCAGTGTTTGTCATTGAGTTGACTATACATATAACATTTCAAGTGCCCTTTGGACTAGTTTTAACATTTTACCAGCCCCTCCATTAATTAATGAGTTAAATAATGTCATTGTCATGTGCTTGTTTTATATTTGCCTGAGAATTGTTATTTTTGTCTTTTTTAAAAATTATACTTTAACAATTATCAAACCAATTTAAAGAGAAAAGTTGAGAGAGCAGATCAAGAACCAGCTTCGTGAAGATGAAGGAAATATATTCAGAAAAATGTAGGCTGCAAAGCAATGTAAAGGAGGAAGATGCAGGCACAAATAGAGCTGAGAATAATCTTAGGGGAGACGAACTTTCCAAATACAAAACCATAATTATTTAGAGTTTAAGTCTGAGGCATATAGAATTTGCATTATGAGTTCATTAAGAAATTCTGGTCAATACTTATTTTAACTGAATAAAGTAAGAAAATACAGAGACTCAGAGAGCAAAAGCTGAGTACTTTAAGGTGCCTTCAGATGCTTTTGTGAATGAGAATCCAAATGCAATAGATTGGTTTAACTGGTAGTGTTTTTAAATTTCCAAATGAATATATTTATTTCTAGGCAGAATTCAACAAGCTTCATGGGAGCAACTCAGTAATTTTGGAGCCTTACCACCTCTTAATGGCTGTTCCTTCAGCTCTCATGTGGGCCATGTTCCACACAGCCCAGGAATGAAGTGGTCACTGTGAAAATAGAGCAGATGTGGTTAAAGGCAGCAGCACACAATACCCCGGACTCCCAAAATAAACTTGCTTACATAATATGTAAAAACCTCCCAATCAGTCCCTGAGGTTCTCTTGGCAGAACAGCCCATGTCCACCAAGAGGAAATATTCCATTATCCAAGATAAGGAGCTCCACTCACTTCATTTTTATCACTCTTGGAATAACTCTTTTTGAATTTCCATCAGAAAGGTCTTTTTTGGCCTCTTTTGCTCCACAGAAATGGTAGTTGTGGGAATCAGATTGGTTCAGCAAAAATAAAAGATTAATTAGTAGTAACCTTATGGCTCAACTATTTTCCCACCCAGAGTCTGATTATCTTGTGAATAGTTTATTCTAAGAAGTCATTGTCCCACTGCTTATTTGAACAATATGTTTTATTCAGAATTGCCCACCCCTTGCTGTGATCTTTAATATTACAAATTCATTTGGGGCAGGTATCTGGTTGTTCGCAAATTTTGCTTAATGTGATGCTCTTTCAAACAGAAAACAAAATTAATGTTTTTTGAGAACAAGAACAGTAATGATGACAAAGACAAGAAGATACAAAAGCAAGTGGGGAATGTTCTGCTGCAGCCCAGAGCAGGAAGACTGCCCATAATCACGGCTGGTGACATGACACTGTTATGGAGGCAGCACCGGGAACAATTGATGGGTTTTGGCACTGCTATCACTAGAAGATGGGCTCTCCCTAACTCTAAATTTCTATGCATTAAAAAGGCCCGGTTAGCATAGAAATGTGGTTACAACGTCTGCCTCATTAAAAAAAGAGAGTGTATACTTTCTTATTGGCTTTTCTCTTTTTCAGTATAAAATCCATACTCCCTTACCATACTTTATCATTTGTTCTTATTATTTGCAATACACGAGGCCAAACTGTTACATCTCTTGCTACACAGTGCTAATGAGAAAACCCTTGGTGAACACCTCCTGCTGCAGCCAAAATCACATGCCCATTAGCCGGCACCTACGGAGCAATTACAGAAGAAATGCATTTAGTGCCAATGACTATTCCTCCAAGGGTGCGCAAAACTGCAGGCAGGAAGTAGGGAGCCCAGACATTTTGATGTACTGCAGAAGAAATGGCTCATCATAGGTCCATCATCTTTTGCCTGGCAGAGCTCCAATCTGCTTCTATTCCTGGGGCAGAGCTGGGAGGGGAGGGAGCCCAGAGAAGGGTGGTATATGGAGATTGCATGAAGGCTCATTTCCACTCCTATCCCGGAGTCCCTTTGGTAACAGGAACAAAAACCACCATTTATGAACATTTACTGTATGCCAGTCTCTGAGCTAAGTGCTTTCTGTACACTGGCTAATCTAATACTTCCAACACTCTGTAACCTCCCATAAGGGAGCAGCACCGTATAGCTTGGTGTTTCTAAACTGGACACCTGCATCACCAGAGCAGGTACATTCTTAATGGCCATTTGTACCCAGGAGACATTCAAAGTCATGGTGTAAACACACTTCCTCTTCTGGAGGATCACTTATACCTAAACAGATGGAGGAAAATTGTATTTTTTATTAAAGCAAACAAATGCAGTAAGTCTTAACATCATCAATAGATTTTAGACACTGTAACTTTTAAGCAAAACAACATGTGATGAAACCAGTTTTACCACAGGCTAATTGATAGAAATAAGAGCTAAGTTCTATGGCATATTTCTAGTCACAAAAACATCACCAAACTTCTAAAGAAAGACCCAAACTAATATTAAATATTGAAATAAGTGTGAGCTATACATACATTTAAGAAAGATTAATAAAAACAAGTGAGATAATTATTTATCTACTGCCTCAGAGAGTCCCCACCAGAACAATGCCTGGTGGAGCTGCAAGAGCAGGGCCACCACCCTCTAGACCGCAGAATAGTAGGTCACAGGGTCTTAGCATGCAACCTCAGCCTGGAAAAGCTGTAGGCATTTGACCCTAACCCACAAGGGCAGCCATGTGGGCTGCGCCCAGCAAAGCCATGGGGGTAGGACTGCCTGAGGCCTCAGGAGGCCACCCCCAGTACCATGTGCCCAGGGTGCAGGGCGTGGGGTCAAAGAGATCATTCTGGAGCTTTGAGGTGTGATGTCTACTGTGCTGGGTTTCAGACTTGATTGGGGCCTGTCATTCCTTTCTCTTGGCCTATTCCTCCCATTCCTCCCTTTTGGAATAGGAATGTTTACCAAATGTCTGTTCTACCATTATATCTTGGAAGTAAATTATTTTTGATTTTACAGGCTTATAGCTGGAAGAAACTTGCCTTTGTCTCAGATGAGACTTTGGACTTTTAAGTTGGTGCAGGAACAAGTTAAGACTTTTGGACTATGGGGATAAAATGACTTTGCATGTGAGAAGGGTATGAGTTTGGGGAACAAGAGGCAGAATGCTATGGTTTGGATGTTTGTCCCCTCCAGACCCCATGTTGAAGTTTGATGCCCAATGTTGGAGGTGGGGCCTAATGGGAGGCATTTGGGTCATGGGGCCAGATCCCTCATGGAAAGATTAATGCCCTCCCTTGGGCGCAAGTTCTCACTCTATTAGTTCCATAGTTGTAAAAAGAGGCTGGCACCACCACCAACCCTTAGTTCCTCTCTCCCCATATGATCTCTGCACATGCCAGTTTCTGTTTCCCTTCACTTCTGCCATGAGTGGAAACAGCCCGAGGCCCTCACCAGGTACAGATGCTGGTGCCACGCTTCTTATACAGCCTGCAGAACCGTGAGCCAAATTACCCAGGTATTCCTTTATAGCAACCCAAAACAAACTAAGATGCCTGCTTATTCCAGTTCAGGGTCTCAGTCAGCCAGAGCCTATCCCATCAGCTCAGGGTGCTAGGCAGAAACCAGCCCTGGACAGGATGGCATCCCATCACAGGGCACACTGACACATCCAAACTCACTCAAATTGGGACAATTTACACACACTGATTCACCTAATGTGCACACCTTGGGGATATGAGAGGTAACGGAGTACGAGGAGAAAATCCATGTGGACATGGGGACAACGTGCAAACTCTGCACAGACAGTGGCCCCAGTTGGGAGCCAATTTCTTTTCTCATCAATGTTATAATGAAACAACATTGAATGAAGTGGTATTATTTGAGGACTTGCTGTATATTATGGAATTAATTGTAACATTGTCATTCATTTTTAAGGTAAATCATGGGACCTTAAAAATTAGCATTTGCATTGAACAATTACATTCTACAACACCAGAAGCTGTAAATCCCACTTCAGCTCCCCACCCTCAACTGACACCACTACGAGGGTTCAATCCCTCTTCTGTCCTTAGAACTGCTTCAGTGCAAAAGAGTTAAAAGAACTGGTTTAGTGGGTTAAGCATAATCTTTGGAACCTGAGTTCAAAGTTCACATCCTATCACTACTACTAATCTGCTATCAGCCTAATTATGGGCAAGTTATTTAGCCTCCCTGATCCTCAATTTCCTTCTCCATAAAATGGGAATGACATTGCTAACAGAGTTACTGGGAAGATTAAATGAAACAAGTGCGAAGTGTCCAGCACAGTTGATGGTATATCATAAATAGTCAATACAGTTTCCCTCCCATCATCCAACACTGAAATCCATCACTTTTAATTAGTATGTTTAGCAGAATCAACTCTCCCAACATCACAAAGGCCCCCACTTGTCGCTGATGTTTCTTGAACCTCTGTTTACACAACCCTTGACAAAATTCAATTAGTGGACCTTGCTAGAGAATAGCTAGAGTGAGTTTCAGGCCTTATCTCTGTTTCCTCTCTCACCTCCATCCTTACCTGGCTTTTCTCACTGGTGAGCTGGCATTCCTCCCACCTGCAAGACTGGGGTACTGCTTGCACACTGCAAAACTCACGTCTAGTCACTGGAAATCCCAGAGCAAAGGGCATCTGAGGTACCTGAGTGGGAACCCAAGGAGATGTAAAGCTGCAAGAGAATTGGAGTTTACCTAGAAAGATGACTTTATCATCTCAGTGGTAATTTGTAAATGGGCACAACTTAGAGGAAGAAGTGACTTTTGGATCTCAGAAATGCCACCTTATTTGGGGCTATTGCAAATTGTTAACTTTCATTTTGTAGAGTCCTCCATTTCTGACTCAGAGTAGAGGGATCCATTAGCTAGTGATAGAGATGTGGAAATGGGATTTGCAAACAAGGACCCACACCTCATCAGCAGGTGCCTCTGCGGAAATTGCATCCCAGTGCTGTGAGCTCTCCTTACACTCACAGAAGTGGCAAAGGGAACAAGGGGCCAGGTGGGCCCCAGGCTGTGCCCCATCTCATATCTCATAGCTCATCTCTGGGAATCCCAGGAGATGGCTGGTTGGGGTGGTATTACTGGCATTACAGAATTGGTGAGGTGTTTTGTCTATTTGTTTGTTTTAATTCAGATTTTATTGTGATAATGGACTGTTGAAGAAAGAGAAAAGCAGGTGCCCCTTGGGAGTCGTTCAACAGCATTGTCTCATGTGATACTTAAGAAAGCATTTCCTTTTTGCTCAGAAGCAGCCAGCTACCCAGGTGGTGCCTGGGTAGAGTTTCCCAGCCAGCACCTTTCTGACCTGGTGAGGAAGCAAGTACCAATTTAGGTTTCCTTCTATCTTCCAACCACCACCTAATTGATGGGCCCCAACCTGATTGTCTGTTCTTTGCGCTTTGTGCTTTTCCCTGGAGGGCACCCTTTGACTGGACTGCAAAAATGGGGCCCAGTCGAGTTGCCCATAACTGGACCAGAAGTGAAACAGAAAGCCATCATGCAAACCTAGGATTTAGGGAGCTAATAAAACCCTTTCTCTATGACAAGTCTAATGGTTCCTTCAGCCAGTTGTTAGTTTGAAAAGCTCTTATCAATAGTGAAAATCTAACACCCTTGATACACACAGTTGGAGTTGATACTCCTTTAAAATTCTCTTCTCAGCACATTATCAACCCAATAGGAAGAACTGTTGAAAAAACTGTCTGCAAATCCATTAACCCTGGGAAACAAAGTATAGAGTCTGCCTTTAGCCATAGTTGTTAACTGTGCAGTTTGTGCTCCCAAAGTACTTTTTTCTCTGTTCAATGAGCTAAAAGTTTCAGGACCACCCTGTGAGAAGGGGCGCTGATGTCATAATGGTCATTGTCTTCATTTTCTCCATAAAGTGTCAAGAAAGAAAGCTACAGGTCCCAGAGCCTCTGCTTGAACTTGGCCTTGAACTCTTAGACCTCAGAGCAAGAAGCAAGAGGCTGGGACTTACCTTCCTAACTTTTACCACTAAGCCAGCCACTCGCCCCCTGAAGTGGGCTCTTCTCTTAACTCTATCTGCCCACTTTTACCATCTCTTATTTATACATGTGTTTATTAAATCCTGCTTTAGAAGAGATGAGAGGGAAAGAGAGAACTTAAGAGAAAACAGTCATATTATAAGTCATTATGTCCTCACCCGATGAAAGGAAAATAAAGAAAAATTTATAAATTCTTTTTTTCAGATGAGTTGAAGTAATGTCCCTGTGTGGCTTGAACAGCAAGACAAGGAAAATATTCCCCTTTCAATGGGCGCTTCCTCTACTTTAGGCTGGCAAGAAATGCTTCAATAACAGGTTGTACAAAATGTTACTTCAAAGACCTCAAGTTGGCACTTTGGATACTCTTGCCACAAACTACATCCAAAAATGATTTAACTTCCCCCAGTCAGTGATGTGTACAAATGGCGCACACGCCACTAACCACACATGCACGCAATGTATGAATTCCCACATTCCTGATTCTCATTCCAACCCAAGAATATTTTTTCCAGAGCTAAAAAGAAATGAATCAAGTTTCTAAAAGGATATATGTGAAAATGCCAAATAAAAAATGAAAATCAGATGTTTTTAAAGGCGGGGCCTGAAGTGCTTTGCCGAGATGTTCTGCGCCCTAATAGCCATCAAATCCTGTGGACACAGAGGTTATTGTGCCTGGCAGGAGGAGGAGAGTAGTTGGAGGTTCTTTAAAGTAGCTATGAAACAGCTACATCTTCTGAAGGGACGGCACTGCAGCCCAGTTCTTGTGGGCATAGCATCCACGCAGCACCAGATATTTTTCTGTATTGTCGTTGCTGTACTTCCAGCTGGTGGGACTCTTGAGAAAGAAAGAAATGAATCCCCTGAAACCATGACTGGGCCTAGAAAAAAAAAATGTATTTTTTCAGCCTAGTGCATTAATAGACTCACAAAAAGATTTATTGGGAACATAGAGTGGTGGAAAGGTAATATTTTACCTCATGATTTTTATTTTGATAAATCCCTGATGTGAATTCCTGTGTTCTGAGCCAGCTTCTCATCAACAGAATTAACAGGTTCTCTGCCATTCCTGTCATAGCACAATATTGATCACAACAATGTGTAGTAAACTTGGCCACCTTCTCTGGAAACTGCTATGCATGGGATGAAGTGGGTTTACCAACAAGATAACTAACTGCCAGCCCTAGGAAAATTCTGTTGATGGTGGACTGGCGGGTTTCATGCACGCCACTTCTTCTGAGTCCCCATATTCGATGAAATTTAGAAACTCTATTATGGACCAGGAGAATCTCAAAAACCCAAATGAAGCATTCCTCAGAAGCATAGTTTACGAATGCTCCACACACTATATGGTCTTTGTACTCTTCTCTAAATCTTGAGTTGAATGCTAAATATTTAACTAGGAGTATGTCTATACCATGTAGGCTATTGTCGTTTTTTATTTGAATGAGACACTATGATTATTCAAGGGAAAAACAGATTTAAATGGTATCATGGAATGGGAAATGTGATAGGTAGCTAGAACAATAAGTTAGCTGTATAGATACACAACATGTCCCATTTTCTCTAAGGAAAGGCAGTCTTGACAGACATTAAGCTATGATCCTTTCATGACAGGCAAGTCAATAATCTCTGCTTGACTGAGATTAATTAAAGCAGATATCATGACTTAGGTAAATATGAGAACACGGAATTGAAAACAATTGATATCTCACAAAAGACTCCATCTCTCCTTTCTTGATGTCCCCAGAATCACAATACCAAATACTGACAAGTCTAGTGTTGTCCAATGAAATACTCCTGTAGTGTGATTTCTGTGAGAAATATTGGGCCTGCACTACATTATCTCTTTAAGTCAGTTCAGATTGCTTTTGGAACTGCTTTTACCCATCTTTATTCTTACAAATACTGAGAGAGTCCTGAAAGAAACATTATCCTTCTAGCTTTTCAAATAATCCCTTTTTCATTACATTGGGCATTAGAGGTCAGAGTGTAGCATGCTTTGAGGCTTGACTTTAGAAACAGTATTAGTAGATAACTAAGAAGAAACACCAATCATCAGTATTGGGCTGAACACTAAAAATTTATCCATATTTTTAAATTTGGTTATAAAAAAGAAATGTAAACTGTCAAAAGGTTTGGGTAATGCCTAACTCTTTGCCATCGAGCACCAGCTTAAAGAAGTTACAAGAAATCCCTTGTGTCTTTAGAGAGTTGCTTTATTATTGCCTTGATCTTACAGATGAGAGCTCAAGTTCAAAGAAGTTAAGTGACTTGCTCCAGGAGTTGTAAAGGAGAACACGTCTCACACACAGACGCACTGCTTAATAGTCTTAACTTTCTCCTTCTATGTCTATCCTTTTCTGAAATCTGTCCTGAGTTTTCCTTGACATGATCTCTCATATTACGCAGGGAATTCTCTCTGAGTGTGGGATGAAACGCAGGACATACAACATGTACATTTCTGTAACATTGGGGTACCAATACATACAAAATGTACACATTACATACAAATGAGCAGAACTAGAAGTGCTTTACAATCTATACCATATATGGTATTAATATTATAATCATCACATGTCTTCATTTGCCAGATGCCGTCAAATATAAAACACATCACTGATTAAATAACTTTTCAGGGAAAAAATAATGTCTACATTAAATGCACATACCAATTGTAAGACTCCATTGTAAGAAATGTGAAAATATGGAGAACATATATATTAGAATAAAGAAAATAAGGGATTACCATTATATCTTCCCTACTAAAATATGTATTGTTTTCAAGATATTCAATTTTCAGAACAAATAATCTATAATCCTCTCTGTAACTAACATTATTGCATTTCCAAAAAAACTTTGGAATAATAAGAATAAAATAGAAGAAGTCATGGGGCTGGTTTTTAGAGCTCCTCAGAAGGGCGCCATTCCCTGACTCTAAAAGTATAAAAGCAAAATTTGAGTCATCAGCTTTCAGCATACAATGGGAGGAAAATTATGATTCCTTCCAACTCAAAAAATGTATTGTTTTATTAAATTTAAGAATAAAGTAAAAATGCTCCAGTTGACATAATGAATCTATAATAGTACCAATAATATTACTTACTGATGCCATGGCACATCCCAAAAAATAAAGAAATGTGCTAGTCAACAATCAAATGAAACCAGAGTGGTAGAGGGTAGTTGATGACAACTAAATCACTTTCTCCTGATCCATTATTTTTAGTTAAATCATTTTACATAACCAACAGGTTTTTCTGCTTAGTAACCCCCTAAGAATTTTAAGGGTTTGCCTAGATTTGACAGAGCCATCATTTGCCACCAAAAATCAGTTCTGTGATGGATTCATTTTAACCTTGAAGATACCAGGATTTTATTAATCTAAACTGCCTACACTCTTTGTATAATCACATTCAAGCCTGAAAAAGAGAAAAACAACAACAACAAAAAATCAATCGGAAAATACAAATCTGAAAAGAATGACAGAAAGTAAGCAAATTGTTGAATTGTTAGAGCAATCTGGAGGTGAACTTGGGGAAGAACTTGGTGTACCGGTCACCTGAAAGGCTTTGGCTTGGTAATGAGGTAAGCAGGCTGTTGGAAAGCTGAGCTCTGAAAAATACATGTGCTCCCCTCCACTCTCTGGAGGTTTGGGCCAGCTAAAATGACAAGCTCTTCACCCTCCCCCTCCATGGAGATGCTAAGTCTGACCTAGAGCCCTGGCTGAATACTGGCCATGGTTCCTGGAAGAAAATGAAAGAGTCGTTTGCTTCCATTTGGAACTTAGTAACATGCTGAAAACGTTTAGATTGTGTTGCTATTGAGGAAGATTGTTATGAGGTGGACAGGGAGGGAAATGAAAGGAGAGAGGAGGAAGACAGCTTTGCAGCATCCTAACGAATATCTGGTCTGTAACTCTATACCAGGGCCCCTCACACAGGGTGCTGAAAGGATGTTCTAATTACTTGATGC
>NW_012155284.1:12473701-12483562 GCF_000956105.1 Propithecus coquereli | reverse complement strand
CTTAAAATGTTTCTGGAAAAGCCAGGTTTTTCTCAATATTCTCAGGCCTCTTTTTGTCCTTTTTCCCTGGCCTGTAACTTTCAGTGGGCATATAAAGGCCAAAGCAGAGAGTGAGGAGTTAGGAGTCCTGAGGTCTTTCCCCATTTCCGGGATGACCTTCAGGCAAGTCAGGAATACTTTCTGAACCTCCATTTCATCACAAGTCAAATGAGGAATCTGAACATAAAATATTTAAGCTTCTTTGCTCTTCCAAAGCTCTGAGTCTTTGATTTATTAACCCTCACCTTAATTGCCTCCTTACTGACACCTTTATCCTCTCTGTAAGGACTACTATGCTGGATTTTCCTCTCCTCCTCCAGCAAAGCATCCAGATTCTTCTGCCTTCTTCCCAGGGACTATTTCTGTATACTCGCTGCTCTCCTCTGCCCTTTTCCGGAATTATTATCTCAGTGGTGGAGAGAAACATTAAGAGAGGGCGCAAATAAAAGCCTGGGCAGCGCCAAGGCAGGAGAACCACCTTGTGCATTTGTCACCATGTTTGACAGATCCAAGCGCCGACTCCACATGCAGCCTGCTGTGGCGTGGGAGTGGAGAGACCGAAGCCGGTCCTAGCCTGACTCTGTCACCTGCCACCACTGGCCCGGTGACTTTGCTCTGGCACCAAAGAGCTCAGCTCCTTCCTCAGCTGAAGAAAGGGATTGGATCACCTGGCTGAGTTCTCCTCCAGCTCCACAATAATTTCTTCTGGGACTATCACGGTCAGTACAGCCATGCTTGCTCCAAGCAATCCTGACTGTTCCCTATTGACCTAGTTTGTTTTCATTTCTTCTCGTAAATACATTACAAAACAATTTCTCCTTTTGAAAATCCATCCTAGAGATGTCCCACTTCATTTAAAAATAGTTAACTTTGTATTTATTAATAAATCTTATCCCAGCGGAGAGCTACCCAGTTGGCTGTCTGGCTCCTTCTTCCATTAACAGGTCATTAATAAACAAGTAAATAAGTAACACCAGGCGGACACTGTACTTTGCACAATTCAGTATGTACAACTAGGCTCATGTTGACTCATTGATAAGTGCAGATTTGATTTATTTTGAGAAAAATAAATATTGGTATTATTGGGTGGTGAGAACTGGCCAAATTGAATCGGTGGAAAATCTGAATAAATGGAGGTTTTTTTAGAATTGTTTTTATTTTCTAGGAATGACAATATGTATTAAGTATCTGCTTTATGTCAGATATTATTCTAAGTATTTTTATGTAAAACATATTTAATTTAGTGATGGTTAAGTTAGGACAGGCGATGAAAAAGTGCCAAGTAGGACTCCCTAAATATATTCTACTAATGCAGTGTAGCCGCCTGGAGTATTGTCAAGGATCACAAACTCACATGCTTCCAGGAGCTGGACCATCCACATACATAAGGGAAGAGAGATGAGTCTGATGCAATAGGAAGTCAAGGGGAGTGTGGAGAACTAGAGAGTTTAGACTCTGGCTGAACATAGCCTTGCTAGAATGTGGATATGTTGTACCTAAACTTGTGATATTTTCTTTAATAAAACCCAGAAATCTCGCTATGTATGTGGCGTCCCTTCTTATTTCTAGAACACTAGGCAGGCCAGATGACATCCATATGAGAAACAGGTGAACCTCCCTGGCCTCCAGCTCATGCCCTTTGCTCTCTACTGTTCATTTGTGCATATCACACACCACTGCCCTGTCACAGGTAATCTCCTATTATGTACAGAGGGAGGCCCCAGCTTTAGAATGGCTGACACAGGAGCTGAATGGCCACTTTAACTAGGAATTCTTTCCTCCATTGAGGCCAGAACCTTCTACTACTGAGAAGTCCAGTTATCCCACATTCCCTGGGGTGGTTTTGCCTTGCCTCTGTTTCTGCCCTATTGCACCATGGCCAGTGAGGGCAGAGGGTTGACAGGCTGTCCTTGAAGATGCAGATTTTTCATCACTGGATGGCTTCCTAAAGCTAAAGGCCATGGCCATCACTGCCATTTGCCAAGGACCTGCTAAGCAACCTCGCCATCCTCCAAGACTTCACTTTTGGAGTATGCTTCAGAAGATTTGATCCCCCTTTCTCCCCTGAATCTTACAGGAACTACATATACCTCAGTCCCTTTTCCTACTACCTGGGATCCTCACTCAAGAACCATGAATTCCCATTTCCTCCCTCTTGGAACCCCCAATTTGGTTTTCTTCCTCACTCTCTGAGACAGACAAGTCAAAGTGGATTACAGCCAGTGAAAAGGCGCTGCGGTGGGTTGGGGTTGATGCAGACCCATCTCTCCATAACTAATGTCCAACGCAATATCTTCTTACAGCAACAGTACGAAACTTGGAGGGCTGGTTCTGAAATACTGTGTGTATGTACCATCCTGAAGCTGGATGAGAGATGAGTGGATTTTTCTACCCAAGTGTATCCATCAAAGGGCAGGGGTTGTGTAATCCCACCATTTTCCCAAACCTTATATACCCTCTGTGAAATTTTTTTTCAAAGATTTATGACTTATCTTAAAAGTATATGAGCAATTTTGCATTCTACTCCTTGCTATCATTACTTAAATTTGAAAATGTCTCAGATCATTTATATACATAAAAATAATTACTCCTCAAAATATAAACCATATTTATTCTGGGATCCTAGTATATCCTTTCTGTTATATGCTATTATATATACTTGGCAGTATATAAACCCTAGACTGAGAACCATGGAAAAATATAATGGGTTAAATTAAACTATAGACAGGCCTAAAAATCTAATCATTTTCATGTGTAATATTATTTTCATGGAATTGCATTATGAGTTATAAATACAATTTGAGGCATGCCTCATTCCAAATTTAGAACTTATTACAAATGGCCTATCTTCAACATTCATTCTTTCCATAAGCATTTGTTGAAAAGGTAAAGGAAGTCAATCTTTATTGAGGGCCAAGAATATACTCCTTATAGTACTTTAAATATTTTATCTTTTTCAATCTTCAAAGTAATTTTATATAGTACTAAAAAAAAAACCTGTCTTTTCACACACATTACTGACACCAAATGTGTGGGTTTTCCACACTAAGCAATTCTCTAATTCTCTGTGAGGCACCAACTGTGTGTCCTATAATTGAATCCAGTTTTGAGGCTAACTACCCAGAGTTAGCAGAGACCCCACAGGTTAAGGGCTCAGTCTCACAAAGCTGTTCCCCCACTCAGGACAGATCACAATAGTGGGCCCTCAGGTTACTCATGCTACTGTCTGATTTAGCTAAAAATTGGAGGTTCCCATGCCCTCCTTCTTAGATTTGATAATGTGTTATATTGGCTCACAGAACTCAGGGAAACACTTTACTTATGCTTATTGATTTATTATAGAGGATATTATATAAAACACGAATGACCAGCCAGATTAAGAGGTACAGGGCAAGGTTTGGAAGAGTCCACAGTGCAGGAGCTTCTATACCCCATGTAGTTGGGGTGTACACCACCCTCTCAGCCAGCAGATTGTTTAGAATTTCTATGAAGGTTCCATTACATGGGCATAATTGATTAAATAACAATTTAATTGGTGATTACCTCAATCTCCAGTCCTCTCCTCCCCAGAGGCTGAGGGTGGGGCTGAAAGTGCCAACCTTTTAATCACAGGATTTGTTCTGCTGGGTTTGTGCACCAACCTTCATCCTGAAGCTATCAAAGGCCCCTAGCCACCAGCCATCTAATTAGCATACAAAAAGACACTCATCACTCAGAGAAGTTAAGGTTGTTAGAAGCTCTTGTGTCAGGAACTGGGGACTAAGACCAAATATTATAACAAAACACACTCCTATCACTCAAGGAATTGTTAATATAAGGGTTTTAGGAGTTCTGGGTTAGAAAGTGGGGAAAGAGACCAACTATATATTTTTCTTATTATGTCCCAGGTACTCTATGTATTCATCATTTTACAAATGAGAACACCAAGGCACAGAATGGGGGTGGTGATTGCAAAACCAGCAGAAAGAAGCAGTAGAACAGACCCGAAAAGGAGGGGGAAGTCCATGTTAGAATTAACGTCAGTAACTAAGGCAGGGATAACACCGAGTAGTTAAAAATGATTCTCAACCAAAAAATAAGATCCAATAAAATGAAAGCAGAGAGTTCTGAAAAACCAGAGCTTAGAAAATGCAAACAGACATATGTTGTTGCAATAAGTAAAGGGCATATAATTTAGAAGTGAGGTGAAGGAACATCTTACCTTTAAAATGTGCTCTTTTCAGCTCTTTATTAAATGTGTAATAAAATAAAATAAAAAGTCCCAGAGCATTTTTCTTTTAAGATTCTGCATTCTTGAAGTGTGCTATAAAATCAAAAACATTTTAATTTGTTTTTTAAAAAACCTTTCTCCAAGAAGAAAAGGGAAACTTTCAGTTTATAAAAAGATCACAGTATTATTAAAAGGTAGGAGTTGGTTTCCAATTGCATTTATTAAGTTGGAACTGTCTTCTGCTGTACCCAGAGGCTCTTTATTCCAGATGTGACTCTTGGATGTGTTAGGTAGATAATGAGGGATTCTGGGTCTCCTAGGGACAAAAGTGGGTGCTGTTGCCCCCATCTTGGTCCTGCCCCACCCTAATTCTCCATGTCTGGGGGAAGAGGGAATACCCTACAAATCTGCCCATCAGAACAGGGCATGTCAGCTGCAAAAAAATGCAGAGGACTCTCTAGCCCATGGTCCAAGCCACATGGGTACCATAAAGCCCAGAAAGTGACCTAGAACCCACATGAATAGTTAAGGCTCAGGTCATGTGACTCCCAACTATCTAATCAAAGTGGTTCCATGGTGACTTCTGAACCATGAGAGAGGTTCCTATCCGGACACTATAAAATAGGATGCAGACCATAGTCAAGCTTTGCCCTTCCTTTTGCTTGCCCTGCTGCAACAATGGATCAGGTCGTCATCCATGGCATATGTACCACGCTCTGTAAACCTATGTCTTGCTCTTGCCCTATAATCCTATCTTTCTCTCCTCAAACCTCACTTTCTTGCTTGCCTTACTTTGGTGCATCTGGTCAGTCTTTAGCCATGAGCATGCTAAGAACCGACAGTTTCAGACTAAAACCTGACATATGGACTATAATAAAATCTTAAGCTCCCCCCCTTCAGCTGACTGAATGGACCCCCTCTTGGTCAAGGGAACCCCAGAAATACCTTAAAGCTGAGTTGGTGGCCATCAGAAGGGAGGTCAGACATGCGTCGTCATGCTCCCCTCCGCTCCTGGAGATATATCCTTTGTAACTCATTAATAGGCCTAAAGTTATACGAGATAAAGCTTAAATCACACCTGCGGGTCATCCATTTACTTATCAGATCACTTGAATCTGGGTATATGTCCAGTGGCCTGTCTCTGATTAACAGACTTCCTTATCTTAACTTAGAACATTTCAAGACTTTAGACAAAGCTTCATTTCTTCAACCAATCACAAATCAAAGAATCTTTAAACCCACATATAATCTGGAATCCCCTGCTTCAAAGTGTCCTACCTTTCTGGGCCAAACCAATGTATACCTTTCCATATATTGATCGATGACTTTACGTGTAATTCCTGTCTCCCCGAAGTGTATAAAACTAAACTGTAACCCAACCATGGCGAGACCACTTGCTCCAGATTTCTTGGGCATGACTCTCTGGGCCATGGTCACACATATTTAACTCAAAATAAACCTCTTTAAATTATTTTACAGAGTTTTGGTTCTTTTGTGTTGACAAGTCCATATTCAATGATAATTTATTCAGTATCTAATAGGTGTCAGACACTCTCTCATATGTTATCATAACAAAAACAAGAATTCTGGGAGATAGGACTTTTTATTCACATTTATAGGTGAAGGAACTGAAACTCTGAAGTTAAAAAGTTGATCACTGTAGGGAGCAAAGGCTCTTGCCTGTCTAGGATTTTCTGAAAATTCACTGACATGAGGCAGGTTGATTAATAGGAGGAAGAAGATACAAATTTATTTTAACATGTATACACAGGAACCTTCAGAATGAAGATTCAACTCCTCAATTAGGTACAGAGGTTTTCAAAGAATGGGGGCTTGAAAGCAGAAAAACAGGTTTTGGGAGGGAAAAAGAAAGAGACTTGACTAGCTAGCAAAAGTGGTCTTTTTATGTAAATGAAACCTTATAGGTAGCAGCTCTCAGAGAGAATAGATGGTAAATGTTCTTTGCAATCTTTAAAGGTGTCAGACTATCAGTTAATCTTTTCTAGATCAGGAAAGGATAGACTTGGCTTTATTAATACACATCTCTACAGATGTAAATTTCCACCCACAAAAGACAGCTTTGCAGTGTTACTTCTATCTATGAGAGACTCCTGGCTGCCATTTCAATGTATGTCAAAGAAATATATTTTGGGGTAAAAATATATCTAATTTCCTTCATCACATAGGTGCTGCATGGAGGAAGAACAAAGACTCAAACCCAGGAAAAGTGACGTCAAGGTTGGTGCTCTTTTTATTCTCTCAGCTGCTTTTTAAAATGTAAAGCGGCACTTAGATGCTCCAGGAATCTAGATAAAGTTTTGCAGCTCCTTCTTCCTTTATGGTTTTACAGAATCCATAAAGCACTCTCAAGAGGAAAATAATCCTCTCAAATGCTGTGGCTTTTCTAGGAGGCCACAGAAGTTTTCCTTCCCCAGGTTTAGAACAGAATGGTGTCAACAGAAAAGAAGCCAAACTCTGTAAAATAATTTTAAAGGATTAATTCTGAGCCAAATTTTAGGACCATGACCTGGAGCCACACCCAAGAAGCCTTGAGCAAGTGGACTCGCTGTGGCTGGGTTACGGTTTGGTTTTATACATTTCAGGGAGACAGAGGTTACAGGTAAAATCATAAATCAATACGTGAAAGGCATACATTGGGTATGGCCCCAAAAGGTGGGCCATCTCGAAGGGGGGTTTGGGGGATCTTACAAGTGATCAGTGGTTTAAAGACTCTTTGACTTGTAATTGGTTAAAGACAAGAAGCCTTTGTCTAAAGGCTTGTAATGTTAAGATAGGTAAGCCTGTAAATCAGAGACAAGCCACCAGACATATATTTGTTGAGTAAATCGAGGACCCGACCGGCAGGTTTGTTTTGCACAGCTTTAGGCCTGTTAATGAGTTGCAAAGGGTATCTCCTAGAAGGGAGAGGGCCGTGATGAGGTATGTCTGACCTCCCTCCTCCTGGCAGAAAATTTAGTTTTAGGATATCCCCTTGGCCAAGAGGGGGTCCATTCAGTCAGTTGGTTGGGGTTGAAGGGAGCCTTAAGATTTATTTTATTTCACAGTGGTTTCAAACACCACTTTCCTTCTGACTTGCACTTGCTATACTGTTGTCCTTGCTCTCATCAACATTAATATGGAAACATTTACTAACCTTAGCCATATTCTAGGCTTTGTGCCAAATATTTAATAGTTCTCACTGAATCTTTCTTTTCCAGTTCATTTTGGCCCTTACCCATAGGCTACTTTATGGTGGGGTTGAATTATTTAGGCTGTGTAAATTTTATGTCATCAGCCAGATCCTGTGGTCTTTGAGTGAAAGGACATATTTTGTTGTTACCAGTGTTAGACAATAGTTTGCATTTAATCGATACTTTTTGAATGGAAAGTCAGATCATTTAATGAATGCCAAGAAGCATTGGCCTCATGCAGGAATGATCTGTTTGTTGCCTCTTCTTCACATAATGATGCTCTTTTCATGCCATTTTCTCCATCTGAAGATGGAGTCACTTGCCAATAATGCAAACAACTAGGAAGGTGATTGGTAAAAGAAAGGTTTCAAGTAGGGTCACAAGTAAACACTTCTGACTTAAAATCAGTAAGCAATTTGGGGCTATGGTAAGAGGAGGGCAGTTCAGCTTTGAAAACACATTTCTTTCAGAGTAACTGTCATTCTCCCAAGTGGATGGAAGAAACATTGTAACTAATGGGTTCTTTCAATGAGAAAAAATACAAATGTAAAGAACTTATATATAGTCAGTGCACCTTAACTTTGTTGGTGTCTGCATATGTGAAAAATAGGGAACAGTTTTGATCTCTGGGAATTGTCAGTTTTCAGCTTCTTTTTGACCTTCTCTAAAACAATGTTGATCTTAACCATTTTGGTTCTTGAGCATGCACGCTACCTAATAGCAATTTTTAATTCTTGCAAGGGTCTTATTACCCAAAATAGTTCAACATAAGGTGAGAGGGGCTCCCAGAGTAATGTTAATTGGTCGTGTCCAGCTTTGAATTGTCTGGCTCTAATGTGGAAGTGGGGAGGATGGTGTGAGATAGACACCATTGCTCTCATTCAACAAGGCCAAGGCTTTTGGGCTGGACACAAAGGAAGACACCTGACAAGGGAAAAGATGGTTTCAGCATCTCTATGGAAACAGACCTCAGGCCCACTAATCGACACATCACCTTTAAAAAGTAAAGATGTCAGCAAAGCAAGGTCAATGATCTTCACCAGTAAATATGAGAATTTAAAAATCTGTTTGAAAGACCAAGTCAATTCAAGGAGGAAAGAATAATCTTTATAACAAATGGTGCTGGGGCAACTATGAATAGATATCTACAAGCAAAAGAATGAAGCTAGACTTCTCCTTAGAAGAAACGAAGGAGTAAAAATATAGGAGTAATAGGCGTAATACTTCATGACCTTGGATTAGTCAAGACATTCTTAAATATGACACTAAAAGCACAAGAAACAAAGGGAAAACAGAGATAAGTGGCACTTCTTCAAAATAAAATAACTTTGCCCTTCAAAGAACATCCTTGAGAAAATGAAAAAACCACCCAAAGAATGGGAGAGAAAATATTTACAAAACACATATCTGATAAGGCACCTTTATCTAGACTAAACATGTATCTAGACACCTAAGTAGCAATTACAACTCAATAATAAAAAGACAAATAACCCAATTTTAAAATGGGTAAAGGATCCGAACAGATTATTCTCCAAAGAAGATATACAAATGGCCAAAAAGCACATGAAAAGATGCCTAACGTCATTAGCCATCAGGAAAATACATATCAAAACCACAATGAGAAACCACTGCATGCAAACTAGGATGGCTATAATCGGAAAGATAAATCGTAACAGGTGCTGGTGAAGATGTGGAGAAATGGGAACCCTCATCCATTGCTGGTGGGAATGTAAAGCAGTGTAGGTGTGGCTGCTTTAGAAGCATTGTGGCCGTCCCTCAAAAGATTAAACATAAAGTTACTTCATAAACCAGAAATTTCTCCTAGATATATAACCCAGAGAAATGAAAACATGTGACCACCCAAGAATGTGTACACAAATGCTCATAGTAGCATCGTATAGAGTGGGCAAAAAGTAGAAATAATCCAAATGTCCATCAAATGATGAATGAGTAAATAAAAGGTGGTTTACCCTACGATGAAATATTATTCAGTAATAAAAAGGAATTGAGCATATAATACATGCTACAACATGGATGAGTCTTGAAAATATTATGCAAACAAAAGAAACCAGTAAAAAAAGTCTACATATTATATAACACGATTTATTTGAAATATCCAGAACAGATAAATCTGTAGAGACAAAAGAGTAGATTAGTGGTTGTCTAGGGCTGGGTGGAGGGATAGAGAGACTATTGGGAATGACTGCTAATGGGTGTAGAGTTGAAAGGGATGATGAAAATGTTCTAAAATTAGATTGTGGTGATGATTGAATTGTGATGAGGGTTGCACAACTCTGTGAATATACTAAAAAACCATTGAGTTGTATGCTTTAAATGGGTCAATTGTCTTGTATGCAAATTATAGCTCAATAATTCTGTTAAAAAATCTGTTTGAACTCACTAGAATAATTCATAGCAAAG
>NW_012155284.1:12470690-12472116 GCF_000956105.1 Propithecus coquereli | reverse complement strand
ACAGAAAAAAAACCTGACAGACAAAAATCTAAAACTTTCAGTTCTAACCATGATAGAGGAAATGGGCATCAAAATCATCCACCAGTTATAAAGAATTATAAAACTGATTAAATATATACTAGTAACTGTTTTCGGGCATTGGGTCACATATGGCACAGAGCTGTAATACTTGATAGAAGGGAACACAAGATGCATTAAATGTTCATCCTAGCTTCTTATCTGAAGGCCTTTTTCAAACAAGGAAGTGGAGTCTAAACCCAGAGCAATGATCTCATTCAGATTCAGATCATCAGCCAGAGAAACAAAAAACAGAGATCAAAATTTGAAGCAACCAATGTGCCTGCAATTTCTGGGGCAAGATACTGGAGGTAAGGGGGCTATGCATGGAAGCAATCTGCCCATAGGAATGACTTTGAGTCTTTGGATGAATACTAAGGCTGTACGCACAGGATGAGAGTCCTGGAGGAGAAGCCACAGGGGACTGTGAGTTAAAAGTGGACTTTGAAGGTCACTTTGATTGGTAAAGATTGGAATTTCAAACAGCTAGAGTAGAGAGATCTTACAAACTACCATGGTCATTCATTTGCAGTTCCAATAAAATCACGAGAAATAGAGGATTAAGCCTACTCTAGCCATAGGGTAAATGCTCAGCCTAATAAAGCCTAAAAAGTACACTGCAACAGGATAAAAATGATCTTCCAACAAACTAGCTGCTTCACAGAAAAACACTTAATATTCTAGAGAAAGACAACCAAAATCTAGACTGTCGACAATATCCACGATATTCAGGATGTAATCAAAAACGTTATTAAAAAAAAAGTTATTAAACAAGAATAAAAGCAGGAAAATGTGACCATAATCAGGAGAAAAAGCAATCAATAAAAACAGACTTAGATATAGCACAGACTTTAAAACAGCTATTACGAATGTGGAGTTATATAGACAAAAAATCTCAGGAAAAAGAAAAAAGAGAAACTATAAAACAGAGCTAAACAGAAATTGTAAGTATGAAAAATATAATAACTGAAAAGAAAAATTCCCAAGATGGGTATAATAACAGATTGAACAGTGCTGAAGAAAAGGTGAGTGAACTTGAAGGCAGGGCGCTATAAACTATCCAAATGATCCAAATGGAAGCACAGAAAATAAAAATAAACAGAACTTTAATGACCTGTAGTACAATGAACTACATACATATAATTAGAATCCCACAAGTAGAGAAGGGAGAAATTGGGGCAGAAAAAAATATTGAAAAAAATCATAGGCAAACTCTTCACAAGTATATAAGGACTATAAACCTTCATATCTATGGGTACAATGCACACTACCTGGGTGATGGACATACTTATAACTTTGACTCAAACTGTACAAAAGCAATTTATGTAACCAAAATGTTTGTACTCACATGATATTCTGAAAAAAAAAA
>NW_012155284.1:12448669-12468849 GCF_000956105.1 Propithecus coquereli | reverse complement strand
GGTATCACTCATCATTGATAAATTAAAAAGGTAATTAAGAGGTTTATAAAAAATTTATGCCACTAAATTTGCAATTTTAGATAAAAGTATAAATTTCATTGAAAAACACAACCTCCCCAGACTGACACAATAAAATATACAAAAACAAATAAGAAATCTAAATAGCCTCATATCTATTCCAGAAATTGAATTTGTAATAATAAAAAAAAACTTCACGAGGAAAACTTCACACTTGGATGATTTCCATGATGAATTCCAAAAATGCAATTATGAAAGAAAAATACAATTTTACACATACTCTGTTCAGAAAATAGAGGAGGGGGGAGTAACTCCCAACTCATATGACGAGGCTGGCATAACCTTGATACAGCAAACAGACAAATACATTGTAAGAAACGGAAAATTGTAGCATAAGAATTCACAAAAATGTAATAATAAATTGAATCTTGCAATATATAATAAGAATAATACATCAAGACTAAGAAGGATTTATCTCAGGAATGCAAATTTGGTTTAACATATAAAAGTCAATTAATGTTATTCAACATACTATTAATAGAAGAAAAAAGAGTAAAATATGATCATCTCAATAAATCTGAACTCACTGTCCATTTATGATTTTTTTAAGTCAGCAAACTAGGTACAGAAAAGAAATTTCACAAGCCAATAAGGGGGTCTACAAAAAACCTTACAGCTAGCATCATACCTAATCATAAATAAAGATTTTTCTCCCTAAAATTGGGAATAAGACAGAAATAAAGTCTCTACTATTTCTATTCACAATTGTACTGAAGTTTCTGGACAGTCTGTGAAACAAGAAAAGCAAACAAATTACACTGGTAAAAACTGGTAAAGAAGAAATAAAAATTTTTATTCATGGGCAATATTGTATAGGTAGAAATTTTAAGAAATATGCAAATAAAAAAAGGTTTGCTAGAACTGAGAAGTAAATTTAGTAGTCATATTTGTTACAAGGCCAATATACAAAAATAAATTGTATTTTATAAACTAGTGGTAAACAAGTGAAAATGAAATAAATATCATTAATAATTTCACTTTAAAAAACTCAGCACATAGGAATAAATGAAAAAGTATAAGATCTGTAGTATGATAACTGAAAAATACTACTGAATTTAAAGACCTAATTAAACGGAGAGACAGACCGTGTTCATGCATTAAAAGCCTCAAAACTTAGATGGCAATTAATCCCAAATTCATCTATATTTTCAAAAGATCCCAACCAAAATTTCAATAGGTTTTTTGTTTGTTTAGAAATTAGCAAACTAATTGCAAGCTTATATGAAAGTTTAAAGGATCTAGAATATTCAAAACTACACTGAAAAAGAGAAGCAAGTCGGATGACTTATTCTACCTGATGAAGTCAGGTGTGTCTTTATATTAAGTCGGGTCTTTATATTAAGATTTAATGTAAAGCTACAGAAGTTAAGACAATGTGGAAATGGTACAAGGAGACGGTAAATGGTAATGTAGAAGTAAATCACTGAAATAGGAGAGAGGGTGCAGAAATCTGAAATCATATTGTAAAGGTAGCCATCCTTTAGGGTTCCCACTTCACGCAGTCAGACCTTTGTATAGTCCCTTTTCACACTGTATCAGGACTGGGCTGTGTGATTAATGGAATATAGCATATGTTGTCTGCCATCTCTATCTGCTGTTTAAACTATTTAGTGAACTTTTAGAGTTACTGTACATTTTCATCTAGAATGTCCACTTGCTTTTCTTCTCCACAGTTTCTTTTTACTATTTATTGCTTTCCTTTAGTTCTTTGAACATGTGGTAATAGCTACTTTGAGGTCTTTGCTAAATCCATCACCTGGGCCCACTCAGAGTCAGTTTCTACTGATTTCTGTGGGTTTCTTTCCCCCCCTGGAAAATGGGCCACACTTTCATGTTTCTTTGCATATTAGTAATTTTTATTGAAAATTGGATATTGTGGATAATACGTGTATAATTCTGTACTATATTTTATAATTCTGAGGTCTGTTGTGGTTTTTATTTTAGTAATTAACATTCTTAAACTTAAATTGCAAAATCTGTCACCCCTGCAGTGTGTAGACACTGATGATTCTTCTTGATATTTTTTGAAGGGGTAGGGATGGGGGCACGGTCTGGGTTCAATAAAGATTGTCCCTGAAACTGTATAGCTTGGCAACTAGCCAATTATTTGGTCAGACGTTATGTTCAGACACATCAAGCCTGTAAGTTTCTAATGTTCTGCCGTCTGAACTGTGTGGGTTGTGAATTACAACTGTCCGAACTGTGCGTGGATTGAGGAATAAAAAATTAAAAAAAATAAAAAAAACACAGCAAGTTCACAATTTTCCCAAGGCTTTCAATGTCTGGAATCTCTGAAATCATAACTATCTATCAATCTGTTTATGCTTGACTGGAATGTATAGGAGAGTTAGCTTCCTCAGGTCTTCTATGTCTCCATTGGGCTTCCAAAATCTTCCTCTTAAATTCTGAGCTTCTCTGCCGCCTGCCCTGAACTGTCTCCGCCTCCTCCAGCTGGTTAAGCTGCAGGTTTTCAACACCCAAGCTAGAGAGAGGGGGATCAGAATTACTCCAGGAAAGAAGGCCATTAATTGCCATGCTTACCCAGTGTAGTGGTACTTTTCCAGGTGTGAACACTTTTCAAGCTCTTGCCTACCTTTGGTTATTTTCCAATACACCGAAATGTTTATCTCCAATAATCTTGTCAAATTTTATTCTTGTTTTCTCAGACAGTAATTGCCCAACAACCTCAAGCCACCATTACTGGAAGTAAAGTCTTTATGTACATATTTTCATTTATTAACTAAAATTCTAGGAACTTACTATAAGGACATAATTTAATAAATGAATAAAAAATGAAAAAAATGGAAAAATACATCTAAATGTTCAGCAATTAGTGATTTGCTAAATATTTTGTGATAAGCTATAGAAAACTAATCATACTGTATAGCCACTAAAAAGATACAGATAAAATTAATTGGCTTTGTTTAATATTCATGATATGATATATTGTATTCATATCATTTAAAAATATAGTCATTCATATGTATACATGCTACGAAAAAAGTTTAGAACATGTGCCAAATGTTAAAATGGTTTAAATTAAGTGGTCAGATTGTGACTGTTTTTTTTTTAATTAAACTTTTCTGTATTTTCAGAATATTCTGTGATAAACATGTATTATTTTATAATCAGAAAAATGAGTAAATTTGTTATGAAAATAGATTACATACATAAACAGTCCCTTTCCCTATGATTCTAGCTCTCAGGTGACTGTCTTCTAGATATGCTTTCCTAAGCATAAGCAGATAAAAATTATCCCTGTTAAAAAAAAAAATTATCCCTGTTTCTGCTTGAACCTATGGCATAAAAATATCTACAGAATTAATAAATATGGTAAATTAGATTAGAATATTTAAAAATGTAATATAAAGAGAATACTAAGTCATTTCCAAATCTTTATAAATCCCAAATTTACATCTCTACCCCAAATCTCTTCTCTAAAATCCAGACCTAATTGATATTTAATATCCCTAATTGGACAGCACCTAAATCCTAGATAACCAAAAGCAATCTCATTTTTTTCCTAAACTTGTTCCTTCTCCTGATTTCCTATTCTTGGGAGATGGTATCATAACCCACCCAGTTTCCAAATCCAAAAGCATGGGAGACTTTCTTGACTCTTCTGTCTTTATTACTTATTATTACATTAATAATTGGTCATCAATTCTTATGGACTCTTTTTTCCTAATACTCTCTGAATCTATCCCTTCCTCCCCGGTAGTTCCCAGAAGGACTATTGCCTTATTCAGAATCTCTTCATCTCTTAATTGGAATACAGGTGGTCCTGGGTTATGGAGGAGATAATTTCTGAGAATGTCTTTCGGTCAGATTTGTATGTAACTGGGATCCCTGATGAACAAGCACATATACAGTAAGAATAATAATAACAATAATATAATGGCTCATTGTGGTAATAACGCAATGTAATACTGTGATAATAATAATACCCCTGTAGTGTAATAACAAGTTACAGAAATTATTGTACTCTTTCCTTAATTCCTATGCTAATAGGAATATTATGCTGATTTTGATGTTCTATCCAAATCAATAATAACCTTTTTCCATTTCAATAACTAATCCACTATACTGCTTAGTAATAAGTGATGCTTTCTTTAGAACACTGCCTTTCACATGTTCCACTATTCTCACTTTATAATTGTTCCCATAGTTGAGTGCCTGAAACCTAATGCTTTCCCAATGAATGATGGCGTCTGGCCTCCCTCTGAATGAGAATACTTAATTATTTCTGCTTTCGTTTCCATTGGAACCACCTTTCTTTTCATTGCAGGCTCACCTGGCCTTGCAGTGGACTTTGGAGGCATGGTCATAAGGGTAAGCACAGACACAAATAAAAAAGTTAAGATGAAAGTGAAGCTGTGCATAAGTAACCGTATAAACAATGAGACTAGCCACTAACGTAAAGATGCGGCGCCAAAAGACCACTTATGCCATGCTGATTTGTTCATATGTGCAGAGAAAACAAGTTCTCTAATTATTAATTTAATTATAATATTTAATTATAAATTATCCTTATGGGGATTCTTGGGAGCCCGTTTATAAATACAAAACACCGTAAATTGGGTCGTCCGTAACCCGGGGACTGCCTGTACTCAACTGCCTCCTAACTGGTTCCACTGACTTCGGTTCCCTATTCTTTAATTAATTTTTAATTAAGGTATAATTTACTTACACATAGATCTTTAGTGCATACATCGTAAGTGTATAGTTTGATCAGTTTTGATATATACATGCACTCAGATATGTCTAACCTCTATCGAAGAAAAAAGTACATTTTCATCACTCTAAAAAGTTTCCTCATACCTCTTTCCATTAAATTATCTCACCACCAGAAGCAACCACTGATCTGATTTCTGTTACAATAGATGTTTGGCATATTCTAGAATGTCATATAAAAGGAATCCCATCATATACTTTTTGGCGTCTGATTTACTTGGCATTGTATTTTTAAGCATCATTCATGGTATCATATTCATCACTAGTTTGTTTGTTTGAGTAGTCTTCCATTGAAAGAACATGCCTTAATTCGTTTATTCAATCTCTATTTAATGGACACTTTGGGCAATTTCCAGTTTTTTTGCAATTATGAATGTTATGAATAAAGCTGATATGGACATTCTTCTATAAGACTTTTTGTTGATATAGATTTTGTTTTTTGGAGAGGAGATCTAGGATTGGAATTGCTGGGTCATACACTAGTTTTTCATTTGCCTTTTAAGAAACTGTTGAAGAGTTTTCCAGTGTGGTTGTACATTTTATACTCCCATCTGCAATGGATAAGAACTCCAGTTACTCCACAATCTCTTCAATATTAGGTGTTGTCATGCTTTTTTAGGTTAGCCCTTGCACTGGAAGTGTAGTTTCGGGGGTGCATAAAGTGTTTTTAGTATTTCATTTTATCTTTTCTGTTTGCTATGCCTCTTTGCGTTGAATTTTTAGTGGTTACATAAGAGATCTCAATATGCATCTTTAAATTATCAGAATCTATCTCCAAAAGCATTCAATTACTCCACAAAAACATAAAAACCTTACTGTAGTATACTTTCAACTGCAAGCCACCCACCCTTTGAGTTGTCTTATTTCCATATATGCTATAAAAATTGTATTATAGCTTTTAAAAATTTTAAAGTCAATAGACCTTAAAACTTTTTATTGGTATATAAGGATATAATAATTTTTTAAAAGTCCTTTCCATTTTGCAAAATTTCAGTCTCCCTGGTGCTCTGTATTTCTTCTTGCAGAACCAGGTTTCTACCTGCTGTCACTTCTGTGCAGCCAGAGAACTTCCTTCAGCTTTTCTTGAAATGTGGGCCTGCTGGAAATGAGTTCTTCCGATTTTTCACTTTCTGAAAATGTCTTTTTTTTTTTTACTTTTATTTTTGAAGTGTATGCTTATTAGAGATAGAGCCTGCGTTTACAGGTTTTTTTCTTTCCTCATCACTTTAAATGTATATACTTTTTGCCTGTTGGCCTCTCTTGTTTCTGGCAAGAAGTCAGCACTCACTCTTGTCAGTTCCCTGTATGTGAAATGTCTTTTTTCTCTGACTGCTTTCAATTTTTTATTATATAAGCTTTATATTTATCCTAATACACATACTATAATAATAAAATTGCTAAATGAGAGATACTTTCATTTTTCTATTTTTAATTGAAATGTGCAAATATTTCAGCCCACACATCCCTTAGAAGTACTGTTTTTTTGTTTCCATTTACGTGCCTTCTTTTGACAAACATTTTTTAATGTTTTTAAAAGTTATCAAATAATTTGTCTCTATTATTATGGGGTCATAGATAATGGAAGATCATAAGCTTTCCTATTTCATACACTGCAGTAGAAAATATAAACTTATCTAATTACAAATAGGAGCTCTAATAAAAAAGACTTTCCCAACTCAAGATAATACAAAATACAATTATAGAATTTTGAAACTAAATCTTGGACAGTGTTTTAACTCCTAATGTTTAACAAATTTAGACTCCCTATTTTGTAGTGACAAATTTCATGTCTTTGCTTCTTCAAAAACATTTGATTCTCCATTTGTTGAATATATTTATTAAAGATTCCCAAATGATTTTGAGTTAAATGCAAAAAAATTTGGAAGACTTGGTAAATACCATTGTAAGGCATGTATATGTAGTGCTTTCAATTTTTTCTTTATCTTTGGTTTCAACAATTTAACAATGATGTGCCTCGGTTTGTTTTTCTTTGTGTCTGTCATGCATGGAGTTGTCTAAGCTTCTTGGATCTGGAGCTTAAAATATTTCATTAATTTTAGAAAATCTTAGCCATTTTCTCAAAATATTTTTCTTGTCCATTTTCTCATTTTCTTTCTGGCAAGTATGGCCAATACTTGGCAAGTATATCAGATTGTTTAGTATCATCTCAAACATCTAGGATGTTCTGTTCCATTTATTATAATTTTCCCTTTTGTATTTCAGTGTTGTAATTACTATTGATTAGTTTTCATGTTTGCTGACTCCTCAGATTACCTAATCCTCAAAAAAAAGATTACCTAATCCAGTCCATTGTGTAGTGCATTAAAGAAATGATTAATCTCTGATATTATCTTTTCATTTCTAGAATTTCCATCTCTTTTATACTTATCATCTCTTTGCTAAAATTTCTTCACCCACGAGGGTCACCTTTTCCTCTAGATACTTTAACATGTTTATCATAGTTATGTTAAACTTCCCATCTCATAATTCCTGTATGGCCATCTGTAGATCCGCTACATTGAATGTTTCCTCTCTTGTCAATTGGTCGTTTTTTCCTCTTGCTTGTTTATGTGTCTTATGGTTTTTTTATTGAATGCCAGAAATATGCAAGAACAACAGGGTCTAAAGTAGATCATACATATGTACAGAAAAGGCAGACTTCTTTTTCTTTTGGGTATTAGTGTTGAAGTTTGAGTCAATCTGGTCTGTCTTTGATTTGAGGATGAGTTTTTGCTTAAGTTACCTTCAATTCACTATAAAAAACATTGAGATTGGGATTATAACTTTCCTTTAGCAGTGTTTGGGATCTTAATGCCTGAGGATTTGCCTAAATTCCCTGCCCTGTCCTTACACTTCAGCAAGCTCCATAGTTTTGCATCTCAGGGCTTCTCTCTTGGCACTTTTATTCCTCCTCTAGATTCCAAGATCTCTGCCTCTATCAGCAAGGGTCCCAGGGCAGCTGCTCTTCCTCTAGCGTAGAGGAGGCCTGGTGTGCCCGTACCCAGGAGTGGCTCTTGCTCTGCTTCTTTACCCTTCCCGCAATGCACGGTCTTTGTCTCGTACTTGGTGTAAGGCTTGGAGTTTGAGAAGCTTTGCCTCAGTTCCTGCGCTTCACTCTCAAAGTGCTGCAGAACCAGCTTGCGTTTGGGAGGGGGACTTTCTCAATTCTCCTGATCTGATCACAAGGTTTCTCATGAGAATACTGTGAAGGCTTGTGTAAAAGACCTTATAGGGTTGGTACAGACTCCTCTTTTGTCTGGGGTTTTCAGGGATTCTGAGCTCTGACACTTAGTTCACACTCAGCCCCTAAAAGTTCACTAAAAGTTCAGCTATTTTCTTCTTACCCACATCTATGACTATGTTTTCTTACTCTCTCTGTTCTGCCAAAGATGAAAATAGCCATGGTTCCCATCTATCAGGAGGGACTTGACCCCTTTTGGATTTTAGTTCATTAGATTACTTTGCAATCTCAGCTCTCTGGCAGACTTAAAATGACAAGGACTTTTGCAAATTATCTGGCTTTTTAGTGACCTTCTACATGCTAAATAGAGATTAACTCCCTCTAAATGTTTAAGACAGTTCTCACACTCTTGTCAAAGTGATATTCTAAAATTCTGCCATGCAAGTTTTTCTGCTGGAATCTTCTTGATCCACTTACTACCTTCTTCAAAACTACGATCATCTGTCCCTTTTTCTAGAATGTATAATTTGGAATTGTGCAACCTCACCACTGCTGACATCTGGGGCCAGAAAATTCTTTATTGTGGAGTTTTTCCTTTGCATTGTAGGATGTTATGTTTAGGAGCAACCCCAATCTCTACTCACTAGATGTTAGTTGCATACCACACCCTCTTCCTGATTGTGACAACTGAAACTGTCTCCAGACATTCTCCAATGTTGAGAACAATTGGTATAACTTGATTCCTTTTCTGGGCCTAGGGTGAGGGGCTGCTCTTACTGGCTTTTGCTCTTGTGTTGTCCAGTGTCCACCTGCTGTGTTATCACTTATTATATTTTCTTGTATTTTCCTGATTTTCTCTCTCTTTCTCTCACGTGTGCATGCGCATGCGTGCGCACACACACACAATTGTGTCAGAGCCCTCTACTGCACTGAGGAAAGTGAATGCTAAGAGGTAGAGAGGTGGGAGGGGAATAAATGGCTGTGATGATGTAAGTAATTTGGAGAATTTGAAAAGGAATTACAGGTTGTTTGTATTAGAAAAGGGATAGATACAGGGGAAGGGATGTGTGTGTGTGTGTGTGTGTGTGTGTGCATGTGTGTGTGTGTGTGTGTTTGTGCATTCATGTGTATGTTGGCCTGGAAGTGCGATTGGGAGGGAATGTCCATCCCTGAGAGGAAAATGGGTTGGAGACAGAGAACTGGGAAAGGTTAATGGGGAAAAGGTTGTGAGGAAAATAAACTCTGACAAATGAAGCAATTATGTGGGCAAATTAGAGAGGTCTAGTCAGGATTCTTGTTGAGTTTTGCCATGTAGAATACAATTTAACACTGTCCTCATAGTACCTGAAAACTCTTCATTACTTTGGTGCTGGATTTGCTCTTTATATTTACAAGGGAAATATCAGGCCCTGCTTTGAGGTAGACAAGATGCTGAAGACAGTCCTAACTAGGTGAGAGTTCCGTATATCGTCACCTGTTCACTGCTTTCTGGGGTTTCTTCCTGTTCCACTGTGAGCTGCTTGAGGGCAAGGAGTATCTCTTCCAGAGGGCAGAGTTTATGGCACACAGTAGACCCAATATCTGCCATATAGGTGCATGGATGATAATTATCTTCTTTATTAGGAGTGATTAAATGACCAGGACTATTATTCCCTGAGATAATGGAGAAAAGTAAAAGTACACCTCATCCTCAGGTGCCTGGTAAGGACTGGTAGTCTTGGGATATAAAGTAGGAGTGGGAGGAGAAGGAGCACCAGGAGGAGGAGATAACATTTACTGGGAGTTTACTGACATTCTTCCTCAAGTTTAAGATTGTAGAGTGCACCAAAAAAGTCAATTATAATTTTAATATTAATCATTATTGCTAAGACACATTCTAATTTCACAGATGTTCAAATATAACACAAAGTTAATATTAAAATTGAAAATATGGTCCATGCCATGCACTCTTCTGAGTAATTTGAATAAGTTAGTCCTTACCACTACCCTACACAGAAGCTTATTAGATGGCAGAAGGCCCACCGAGTTAGAGTCCTTGGTTTATCCCAGATTATGATGTCCCTGGGAAGCCAAATTCCCCAGATATGATGATATATCCTTTGGTCATTCTAATGGAAAACTGTTTCTGCAAAGCTATGAGGATAGAAGCTGATCCAAAGGATGAGTAGTGGTGACCATAAGGAGCATGTTCTAGAAATAAATAAATGGATGTCTTGTTCAATTTATAATCCTCAAATTGTAGGGCAGGATATAGTTAAAACATTTTAAAGTGCTGAAAAGTCCTTCTATATCAAGACAACAATTTGAATGTGTGCCATACTGTTTGAATGCTAAGCAAGGCCACTTTCCCTTTGCTCTACGGCTATGGAAAGAGGGATATTGCTATACAGAGGGTAGGAAGACAGGATGAAGCATAGAGAAAGTCTGCTGTTCCTGAGAGGACAGACATCTCAGCATCCTAGAAGTCTTTTCTTTCCTCCCCACCTCCACCTCCATCTCATGGAAGCTTAGGAACATCATGATGGAGGGGGAGGGTCAACAAAGATGAAGATTACAAAGATTTAAGAGGGAAAGCAGACTAGGGAGATATGGTCATCTGGATGAGAGAACTGAGCATGGTGGTTACAAGTGTGGAGCCTAAAAATTGCGTTTGAAACCTGGCTCCATCAGTTACCAGCTGGTAACTTGGGTAGCTACTTAGCCTTTCCAAATCTCAGTTTTCTTACCTGTGAAATATGGATGATAATACTACCTTGATGGCATTGTTGTAAAGATTGTTAACACAGTGATGGTACATAAGTTAAGTGCTCAATAAGAATTAGCTATGGTTATTTTGAGATTTAACAAATTAGCATGTCACAGATTGAGATATAATCCTATGTGCATGGCCGAGCAATGGTCCATATAACCAAGAAAGTGAGGAAGGTAGCTAGGCATGAAAGAAAATATGACTAGCGACATTTTGACATGTGAACAAGAAGCCAAGACAAAGTCCCCTAAAAAAAAGTTCTCACCTTCCATGGCAGGACACATGGCATGGATAGCGAGGGACAGAATTACAACTGGCTCCCCAGCAATTGCTGATAACTTGTAGGCATGCATTGCAATTATGAACATTACCTTTCAGTGGTATACCTGCCAACATCACTGTTTTAGAGAGGTGGTTTCCAACTTGGGCTGCAAGACAGAATCATCTGGGGAGCTTTTAAAAATGTGTAGATTTCTAGACCCCACCCCAGACTAATCAAATTAGAATCTTTGGGAGATTCAGGCATCCATATCTAATGGACAGTCAGGACTGAGAACCTTAGAGCAATGGTTCTTAAACTAGAGCATGCATTACAATCATGAGAGAGCCTGTGAAAACATAGGTTGATGGAATCTACCCTCAGGGTTTCTGATTCAGTAGATCTGGGGTGAGGCCCAATTGTCAATGCCCTTCAGCTGAAGACCGCCAGGAAAACACCTGTAGTTAAAGAAGTTGGTCTTATTAGGTGTTGCAGCGAGGGAGAACACACAGCATGGGGAAACATGGGTGTCTCAGTAAGAAGGCATTAATAAGAGCCTACTATAGGATTTGGGCTTTGGTGGAGTGATTAGGAGAGAAGGCTTAGGAAAGCAGATGTTGCTCTAGATTGAGTGCTGTTGGAAAGTGTGGACAATGCTATGATTGGGTGTCTCAGTAAGTTTTATCTATTGGAAGGGGGGACTAGAAAAAGGATAAACTGTGCTTGCTAAAGAAGCAGCAGCCACACAGTTTGGCCAAGAGAAGGGGTATTTGGTAGTTTATGGGCTGCACAATGACCTTGTTTTTATCTGTGCTTAGATAAAATTGTGAAGTGGCCTTGCTTTGTTTCATTTATCATGGTCTCAGAATAAACTTGTCTAGGGCTGGTATTCTGTGAGACTGTTTGTGTTTAATACAGGAATGTCATGGCCTACTGTGGATGCTATTGAATGCCAGGAACTCCCCCACCCCGCAACCTTTCCCCTTTTCCTTTCTTACAAGTTCCAGGTAATGCTAATATTACAGGTCCGGGGATCACCACATTTTGAGAACCACTGCCTAAGAGGATCGAGTGACCCAAGACCTATGTTTGGAATAGGTGCAAAAGAAAAAATACATAAATAAATGCAATCTTGAAAAGCAAGGACACAGAGATTCAAAGGAGAAACAAAAGAAAATAAGAATAACAGCCTAGCAGATAGCGTAGCTTGGGGAAACTGGCACAGTTTAATGCAATGCACCAGTTTTAAATGGCTGAATAAGGCACCATCGCCTGGTCTGCCCTTCTTCTCCAGCTCCCAGCTGCCTCCTTTGACCAACATCAAATCTAAGGTCTTTGTGCCTACTGTTTCCTTTGCCTAGCAATTGGCCCATTTTCACCTGATTCTTACTCGTTTTTCATGTTTCCTTTCAAAATGTCCCTTCTTCAGAGGGGCTTTCCCAGACTCCCCTTAATTAACTTCCTTTCTACTCACTGTCATATCCTCTTCTTTTTCTTCAATGCTCCAATCATGGTTTATAATCAGATATTTACATTTATTAAGGTTGACTTAATTTGTCTGTCCCTCTAAACTGTGAATTCCCTGTGAATAGGGGCCACATCTATGTCGCTGACCATTGCCTCTGTCACTGTCAGGAGAGCACTAGATGGGAAGGACTCACTTCCTTCCCCCACACTGAGTCACAAATAAGTCCCTATTTTCCTCTATCCAGTCTAATCCATACAGATCTTTAAGAAAACTCTTGATTGCTTTGGCTTGACAATGACACTCTTCTGTGTTTTTCATTGCTTACATAGGTCCCAAAAAACATTTTATATTTTTCTTTGATTATTTTAATAAAAGATTAGAAAGTGTTTGATGGAATTTACATGAGCAATGAAACTTGAGTTTTACTTCCTAACCAATCGTGATTTGTTATCAAGCCCTCCCTGCCTTGATTTAATCTGATGGCTGTTCTTTCAGTTGCTATTTTATGTTAGTAGAGACTAACTTTAAATGCAATTTTTCCTTTGGGCATTTCATTTGTTTGAGACATATTTCTTGAGTTTATTGTTTCAATTAAGTGTTCTGAAACACTTCCCTTAACCCCTTTTCTGGGGCTGGGCTTGACACAGCAGCCTTCTTAGCTGTGAATCTGGGATGGAAGAAGATATTTTGCCAGGAATTATATATGGCAGCTCTTCAAGAGTTCTAAATTTCAAGCCAAATTGAGTCCTGTTCAGATATGGTTTACCCAGATCCCAGATCCTGAATGCAAATGCTTCAAAATGCTCACAACATGGTAAGAGAAGATTTCATGGACATCAAATGGTTCTCAATGAACATCATTTTAATGAGTTCATTGTAAATGAAATAGAAACATATGGATTGGATTGTCCTAAAAATACTCAGGGGTTTTTAAAATAAAGGCAAATAAAGAAGTTCTTTGGTGACATGTGTTTTAAGGTTTGCTGAACCAGAGATGTTGGAAAGTTCTCCAAGACATTTATCAAGAGTAAAATGCAACTGGCTTCACCCACTCCCTCATGTGTGGTCAATGACTTGAGTAATGCCTACTCTTCCCTTGTGCTCTGAAAGCAAATTGCTCTTTTTCTAAGATGGGGCCCAGCTCACTGTCATTAGTATATACAGATGTGAACAAGCTCCATGCTCTCTGAGCCTCAGGGAACATGTGTTTCTCAAGCAAAGTGGGAAGAGGCACTTCCTCTTCTCTCCACCCCAACGCATCACTGCTTCCCCATTCTACATTGTCTCCTAGGGCCTGGCCGCTTCTCTCTTCAGCGCCAGAGGGGTATCAGCTGGCATCGTAGGTGGGGCTGGGCTCCCACACAGGCTTGCAGATCTCAAAACTTGCACTGGGTTGACTGTGCAGATTCCTGCAGGCTGCAGTAGAATGCAGAGCCCCGAGTGTTCTTTAACTTTAGACCCTTGCAGTCAAGTATACACTCTGTTGCCATAGGAGCCTCCCTTCATCTGTCCTTTGCCTCCCCAGAATTCATAATTTAACATGTGAGAAGGGCTTTTTTCTATAATTACCCATTGGCTCAGAGGTTTCTTGGGTGGAAGAATTAGGTAGACTATCATTTTGCTCTAATCCTCCTTTTCTTTTCGACTTTTTATGTGAGCCTGGGCCTTATTTTCCTGTAGTATGTATGTAATATACTTTACCAGAATAATAAAAAAGAAAAAAATCCGTTCTGCTGCCTTTGTCTCAGACACCCATCAGAGAGTTTTGTCATATTCTGTAGGCTGTGAAAATCACTGGCCCCCAACACCTTCAGACAAACTATAATCACCTCTTTTGACAGGGTAAAGTGGACATTTGGGAATCTCTAGAGGCTTCTAAGCACCTGTTTCCTCATGACTGTTCAGTTTCTCACAACTCCAGCATGCAACTCTATCTCAGGCTATACCAAGGAACCGAGAGGGTTTGTGTATAAACGTGATCTCTGGAGAAGCCATTTGGCAGAGGTTTGCCAGCTTTGCTTTCTTCCAGGTGAGCAACCCCCAACACACGGGGGGTCTTCCTTTACCTTAAAAAAGTGACTACCAAAAGGCAGTCAGTGCACACTGGGACGTTCATGTACAATTTGTTTTGCTTGTGAGTATGGATCAGTCATCTGGTGTGAGAGAAATGGCTTAGATTTCTACAGTGGCTTTTTTTTTTCCTTTAATCTTTTCTCCTTCTGCTCAACTATTTCTTGTTTTCCAATGCTTTATGACTTGTTTCCAAAAATGTATCAAAATTTTTCTTGGGTCAAGAGGATGAAGCATAGAGGAAAGGATGTTGGGCTGTGGGACAAAGGATAAGACTTTGGTTTGGTTGGACAAGAGGCCAGTTATCACTCAGGAAAGTCAAGAAGGACATTTTGTTTCTGAAGTCCTGACCAGCCAGTAGAATGAGACTCGTGGTCCATTCTTATCAGAGATAATTATAAAATGGATCCAGGATGTACAAAAAGCAGAATATGTTTTCCCCACTGGATTCCCTGGAACCGCCTTGTCCCAGCCTCAATCTTCATTCAGTAAATAAAAGAGAGATTTATATGCTGGAAGTAAAGGGAAACCTGTTCTTGTCTGTGATGGTTAATTTTATGTGTCAACTTGACTGAGTCTTGGTGTGCTCATACATTTGGTAAAAAACTATTTCTGGGTATATCTGTGAAGATTTTTCCTATGTTTGAATCAATAGACTGAGTAAAGAAGATTGCCCTCTGCAATGTAGGTGGGCCCCATCCAATCCACTGAGGGCCTGAATGTAACAAACATGGTAGAGAAAGGGAGAATTCGCTCTCTCTGCCTGACTGCCTGAGTTGGGATGTTGGTCTTCTCCTGTCCTCAGACTCCTGGTTCATCATCAGTGTTCCTGGTTTTCAGGCCTTCAGACCTGGATTAGAACTTACACTATTAGTTCTGGTTCACAGGTCTTCAGACTCAGATCAGAACCTCACCACTGCTTTTCCTGAGTCTCCAACTTGCATACAGCAGATCATGGGACTTCTCAGCTTCCATAATCATGTAAGGCAATACCTTGTAATGAATGAATCTCTCTTTCTCTCTCTCTCTCTATATATGTTCATATTCATATTCATATATTCATTCTGTTTTTCTGGAGAACACTAACTAATATGGGTGACTGTCCATCTAATATAGGTATATTGGAGGAACGAGTTAAAAACATTTATCCTTGACATAACATGGTCTGTGTTAGCAAAGCAAGCTGAGCTCTCCGGGAGCGAAAGCCTGTCACACACAAAAACTGTGCCCAGAGTCTCTGGCTGTTACCTTTGTTACCATGAACTCTTGAGCTTCCCAAGGTCTCTCCAGACTTTCTGAGGAACACTTGCATAACCTACACTTCCCTGCTGTTTCCTACCATCTGCTGCCGGGCCTCCTGCAGCCACTCCTTCCCTTACCCCAGCTCCTCAGCCTCATTCTCCAGCAGTACATCATGCTCATGGCCAATAACAAATTCAATTATCATGAAAAAATGAAATTCAATTTAACCTGGTAAATGGTTGGATTCAAGACTGCAAAACAGACAATCTTGTATTCAGGCATAGCCCTGAATACAATCTGAAAAAGCCCTAAAATGTTCTTTTTATTCCTATTCAAAGAATGACTAGACAAGATTGACCGGGGAACATTCTGGGGAGGTTTCTTTCTTCATTGGCAGAGGGAAGGGAGGGATGATCTCATAAATTTGTTCCATTGCTAATTTTTATGACTCTTTATGAGAACTTTGGCTTTGTAGGGTTTTACCCCAGGGTAAGCTGTTGTTATTTGTACGGAAATAGTTTATATAGCCACAAAGCACTGTGAAATACTTGAGTAAGCCAGGCTGCATACATGGAGAGAAAAGAAAAAAAAAATCTCATTTTCTCAGTAAACACAACTGTCTTCATAATGCTTTCCTTCGCCTTAGCTCTTGTGACATTTTGAGAAATTACTATGTAATCACCAAAAGTAGTGATGAAAAGGTATCCTTCGTCCTTTTGTTTCTCACTGCCACCTCCCCCCCTTCCCTCGATAAGATGAACAAACCGGGTTTCACTGGCTGAAATCTATGAAAACTTCAAGTCTGTCTCTAGTATCCTGCTATAGCATTGGTTATCATAAACATGTTTAGTGATATTGGTTCATAACAACCACATGAACGTGGCAAGAACATAAACCCTTTGTTACAAATAACAATATTATTAAACTGACATTTCAACTTTTCCTTGATGTGCTTACCATCAAAAGGCACAATTTAGCAAGGCCTTTCTAGAATTTTCTTTACATGGTTTATCCATAGGTGACCATCATTTCTTTTTGTTTTGCCTACTTTGTCTAACTCTCTTAAATCCTTTTATCCACCTATTTCTCTATAGTAAATGCTCAGGTTTTGTCTGACCAAGCTAACTCACTCTGCCCATAATTTCTGGGAACAGCTGCTTCTTCCCCAATACCACATTCACAGCCTGTACAATGGGTGCAGCTGGTTCACAAAATATGATGGTCTCACTCCGACTTCACCCCATCCCTTGCACTCACTCTCAGACACTATTGATTGGCCAACAGCAAGCACCTGATTCAACCTGAGCCAGTTGAACACTCTCTCCGGAGAATTTAGATTTCACCTTCTATCATGTTGGTCTCCTACACAAAGGAGATATAAGATTGCAGACTATTGGTTGGTGAGTTTGTGGGGAAAAATAGAACTGTCTACCACATTGGGAAGGAGAGAAAGTTGATCTACAGGTACAAAAAAGGTAGACAGAGTGGGAGAAATTTAAATGAGATGAGGATTGGAGAGATGGGGCCTTGTGAATCCCCAAGGTCCCAGCCTCTGATTCTAGTCCCTTTTGAAGCCTGGCTGCATGCTCACCCTTGAGCCTAATCAGTTACCCTTGTGTCGTCATAATAATTTTCCATTTTTGGTTAAGTTTAAATTAGATTGGAGTTAGTTTCTGTTCTTTAGGACCCAAAGAGCCTTGACTGATTGATCCTTCCAAATTTCCTCTTATCAGTATACATCAAGTTGCTCGAGCAAATCTGACACTGCTGTAGTGACCACCTGCTCTTCTCAGCCTAGACATTGCTCACCAGCCTTCCAGATGCAGACGTCATCTCATGAACTTGGTAGCTCCTTACGTGTAGTCAAGGCGTCTCATTCCTGAGACTGGTGCTTAGTATTTTCCTGTAGGAGCACAATAAAATGTTGATTGGGTCAAATTATTCTCTGCGTGACTCTGCTGCTTAACCTTCAATGCTGCTGATTTATTATCCTCCTTTTCTGTGATTCTCCTATCTTTCTTGTTTTTGTTCAAGCCCAACTACTTTTCCAAGGCCAAGAATTATCTACATAAAAAAAACCTTTGGCATTAATTATCCATCATACTTTCTTTTGTCCTCATTTTCAAACATCAGTTTAGCTCAATTCAAGCCCTTTCCTTGACTGCCTCTTTATACTGATCATTTCTGGTTCTCTGCACAATCCCTCACTAGTCCTCTCACCATACTGCATTATTTCTGTCCTTGTAGTAGCCTCAGTCTCTACAGCTCAGGAAGAAAGAACACAGTAACTACTTAAGACAGCCTAAACACACATGGGCATGCAGGTACACATGAAAAAATGTCCCCACACAAAAAGCATATTAATTTCCAGCATTGAGACTCAGTGAGAGTTCGTACAAAGAGCTTTCACTGAGTTCGAGTCACAGGTAATCAGTTTTTGTGACATAATCTGTGAGTTAGTGAATTCTTACTGGTCTCCATGAAAAGCCTTCTTTGTCCATGTGGTTATTAATGGGCCTGTGAAACTTCATGATAAGATAAAATGAAGCCCTAAAACCTCACTTCTCCACCTCTGGGCAAAACGACTGTCCCATACCATCTTTCATGGCTGGGTCTGTGGTTTTAATACCTGTGCAACATAGGTTAGCAGGAAACCTGCCATGCAAGGGGCCACTTTTTTCATCAGAGGACTGATGACTTAACATAAAAATTAAAATGTTCTGTGGTATAAAAGACAAAAATGCAGAACATAAGTCATTTCTGAGGTCATATAAGGCTATGAGAATGTGATTTCTAAACACAAGCTCCAATTTTTTCTGGCTACAAAGTGACATTCAGTGTGTGAGACTCCATTTCCAATGGTGAGTTCATCTTTTACTGCCTTTTATCAGCACAAATTATTGTGCAGCAGGTACTTACTTCTCTATAACAGGAGGGGTCAAGTAGATAATTAATGAGAATTAATCTGTAAAAAGGAATAAAATCTCCAATTCGAATCCTGGTTTATGACTTGGTTTATTATGCAAGTGTGAAACTTCAAAGGGAGCCAACTCAACGTGCCACTTTAATTACATTTTATTATATTTAAGATCTTTATGGAAATTTTGCTTGCTGCCAAGAAATGCTTCTTAAGCACACTTTCCTCCACAGCAGGCTGTGGGGGCCCCTGTTCCCAGTGGAACTACAGAGGGGAGCCGCCAGCACCTTCCTGCTATCTGAGAAAGAAGGTGCAAACAGCTGCTAGGTGGAACCTTGGCCTTGGGAGTGGCTGAGGATAATTTCTCTCACAGAAAAGGTAAAGCCGAGGAACCCAGCAATAGCCCTTTAAAAACTTTCCAAATTCAAACATTCCCAATGGCAAACTGGAAAGCATGAGTTTTGAGACAGGTTTTTGGAGGACCAAATATGAGGTGTCAATCCTGTGGTGACCTCAGAGATGGCCACATCTACCACTTGGAAAAAAACAAACAGAGGAGGGAGCACAGGCATCTCCTTTCATCATAGCCTAATGCAGGTCAACTTTCTAAATCGTGTTGGGTCTGACAGTAAGGGAAGAGACCCTTTCTTTAATAACTGCATTGTTTCCTCACCGTCTTATCTTTTGTAGGACATGAAACTAAGAAAAAAGAATTCTTAGGTTAACATGACTTGGTGTCTGAATTCAGGGCTAAAGGCCAGGGTTCTTCCCATCTGATTCCAGCTCTGGTACTGACTTGTCCCATGGCCTTGGGCAAAGCTGCTTAGTCTCTGTGCTAGGTCTGCCCGTTGCTAAAATGACAGGGATGATGCCATTCTTGCTGACCTCATCGGGACATTGTGCAGACAAGTTGGAAGCTTTATTTTTTCTTCTTTTTTTGGTTAAAAAAAAGTTTTGAGTTTATTAGAGTTGAAGGGTATGTTTCTGGTGATGCCAGGATGAAGGAATACTCAGCAAAAGGAAAAGTTAAAGGAGAGTTGGTTGATTTATTTGGTATGGTTTCGGATGGTTTAGAGACAGAACAATATATCCAAAGGTGTTTCTGCAAAAAGTAAATAAAGGAATGATATTTAGAAGTAACTTTGTTGTGGGAGGAAATTGCCCTCAGGCTTGAATAGTTTGGCTTTTCTTTTACCCTTACCAATGGGGTAGCCTCATTGTTTCATAAATGGCAAAATCTAGTGGTCTTGTATAGTCTTTGGTGGATCACAACTCTCTCCTATGACTTTTTACTCTTCCCAGTTATGGGATTATTTCTGCACATGATTTTCTTTTAAAATATCACAGAAGGTACGGAGTAATATTAATGATAAAAGGTAGAATCAAACATGAAACTACCTCTTTTCCCGAATTTTGTTAACACTTATTGGAATTTTAATCAAGGATTTTTATGTAACTTGAATAATAATTAGAAACCAGAAT
>NW_012155284.1:12429390-12447584 GCF_000956105.1 Propithecus coquereli | reverse complement strand
TCAATATGAACTAGTAGTTTAAAAAACATATTATTTATTATTTAGCACCGAAATTGCCTAGAAAGAGGGTCACCTTGTCAGCATCCACACTCCTCATGCCCAGAGTTTGGTTTTTAATATCACTGACCCCAAATGAAGTCAGGATTCTTTAAGAAATACCTGATTTCTGGTTTGGGGCAGGGAGAGCACAGATTGATGAGTAAAGAGGTGTTCATAGATTAATGGTATAGAATCTATACCAAATTCCATACCAAATGGTATAGAATCCAGCTTGTGGGTCTTCAACTGGCCAAAAATTCAACAGTTTGAATATCAAAAAAAATACTGACATTAAATCTATGAGTTTACAAAAATACTCACAGAGAAAGCAATAAACAAAAAAAAAATTGGTTACCATTTGAAGGGACTATTGAAACCAAATCGACTTTGACAATTGGTAGTTTAAAGATGAAAATTAAACATTTATTCTGTCTTTCCAAGAATTATACTTCAAGTTTACCAAATAGTCACGGTTGAAAAGGGAAAACTCTACTTTATAGAAAAGTGACAATTTATGTACAAGAAAAAATTTATTTAGAAAATCATTATGTGACCACAAATAAAAATATTGATTCAGACACATCAATATTTGCTCATCAATAAGGATGGATTTTCTCCATCTGCCACTGAGTCCCAAAGGTCTTAATGTTAAAATCATCAGGTGAATAGTTAATGAGGAAATAGTCATAAGTACAGTGCCAAAAAAATGCCCCCTGATACTCAAGTGGGAGAACTTAACAATGGAAGGATCAGACCAGTGCTCAATCTAGCATCACTAATGGAGAGGCAATCCATTTGCAATGTAAGATAAAGTCAGCTATGACACGTGCAATGTTTTGTGTTCCAAAGTGTTTAATCTAATGCAGCCCTTCCTGTTTATAGGAAATATGGGAGCTAGAAGGATAAACTAAATGATGTCTTCAGGAAGTGATCAAATCATGGAGCAGGAATGACAATTGGGCAGATGGGGGCAGAGATAGAATGGAGACTTCCCCCTCTACTTTTCATAGAGCCATGAGACTAATTATCTACTTAAAAATGAAATAAATGAATCAAATACTTTTAAAAGAATGGTTAGATACAATGTCTTATTAAATATGAAATCTAAAAAAATTGAAATGGGAGAAAAATTATTCCAGCTACCGTCAGCTAAATACCATACTATTATGCCATTTATGAAAAGATGGTTGCTAATTAGTAAAAACGTGGATTTTCCACCTTCTATGCTATGTATAAAATTCAGCTCTAGTACTGGACTACCAAGTGAAGAATGGCCTTGTACACAAATACAGTAGCCATGTTTCTCCTCCTCCCCTTACCCACTCCGCTACTGCCTAAGAATCTAACTCTGAAAGACAGGCAAAAGTGAGGAGCACGAGATGTTTCATTCCAGATATCTAAGGACAATATCGGAGTGCACAGGGATTGGATGCTGATACTTCGGTTTCAGCTTCTCATAAGGACTCACAGTTGTTCTCCACAGCAATGCAGATTAGCCGGAACCATTCTTGAAGCTGGTATGTCAGCTTTCTTTTCCTTCTTACTGATACTAAACAGCAGTCATTAAGAAGGCCCTGAAGAAGGTGAATTGTCCAAATGTAGAACCTAGGCAAGCTGAGAAGGGAAAGCCGTGCCCCTGTCTTCTCTCCCGGTGCCTGGGCTCTGAGTGGCAATTTTTAGTGCTTCTGCTACTGTGCATACATCAAGGGAATTAGATGAACCCAATCTTTTATTTTTCTACTTCTTGCACATGGCGCAGATTTAATTTTTACTTCATTAGATAGAAGTGACTCATTCTTACTTAAATACCAGATAAGGGTCCTCAGAGTCCCTGGAAAAAAGATAATAAGTGACCTTCTTTGTAGTTTTTTTCTTGGCTAAATAAAAGATAGCAGTGACTTCAAGAGCAGCTCACTGCCAGACAAAGAAATGGATACAACTCTGTGGAAAGCAATATGGAGATACCTTAAAGAGATACAAGTAGAACTACCATTTGATCCAGCAATCCCATTACTGGGCATCTACCCCAAAGAACAAAAGACACTATAAAAAAGACACCTGCACCTGAATGTTTATAGCAGCACAATTCACAATTGCAAAGATGTGGAAACAACCCAAGTGCCCATCAATACATGAGTGGATTAATAAAATGTGGTATATGTATACCATGGAGTACTATTCAGCTTTAAGAAACAATGGTGATATAGCACCTCTTGTATTCTCCTGGATAGAGCTGGAGCCCATTCTACTAAGTGAAGTATCCCAAGAATGGAAAAACAAGCACCACATGTACTCACCATCAGATTGGTATTAACTGATCAACACATAAGTGCACATATAAGAATAACATTTACTGGATGTCGGGCATGGGGAGGGGGGAGGAGGGGACGGGTATATGCATACACAAAGAGTACGATGCGCACCATCCGGGGGATGGACGCTTGAAGCTCGGACTTGCAGGGGATGGGGGGCAAGGGCAACATATGTATCCTAAACATCTGTACCCCCATAATATGCTGAAATAAAAAAAATAAAATAAAAAAAAGAAGTGGATGGATTTAAAACCAGCATCTTTTAGTTATTTCGAAATATATAATGCATTATTTTTAACTAGAGTTGCCCTATTGTGCTACCGAACACTAGATCTAATTTTCTATCTAACTGTATTTTTGTACCCATTAACCATACCTTCTTTATCCACCTCCCACCCCACTACCTTCCCCAGCCTCTGGTAACCATCATTCTACTCTTTATCTCCATGAGTTCAATTTTTTTTAGCTCCAAATATGTACAATTATCACGTATCCATAATAACTAAAAAAATTTAAAAAACTTAAAAAACCCAAAAAACTAGCTTCCTTGGGAGAAGGATTGTTCTTAGATCATTGCTGGGATCTCAGCCCAGAGGGCCGGGTGGCTATGTGGGCAGAAATGACTGGTATTTGCAGCACTCTGAATTAAATTCAACATCTGATTGATATTTGACCTGGCCAGTTACTATTGGCTAATAATGACATTTCCTTGAGCAAAGGAGAAATTATGCTCTTGTTAGAGACAAGGAGGCCAGGGGCCCAGGGAACATTTGAGCAAAGGGCTTTGAAGATACTTCAAGTGAAGGGTTGCAAAGTAGAGAAGTGAAAGTTAGAAAACAAAATCTGCTTGTGGAGGAGGATCCTCAAGTGTACCAAGACCACACCACAGTAGATGATTTTATGAGAAACCTGCTTAGGCCATTTATTTCACAAATATTTAAGTATCTTCTGAGTGTTAGACACCGTACTAGGAGCTAGGGATACAATGACGGGGAGATGCTGACACAATTCCAGTGTTGGTGGAGCTACAAGAGGAGATTGACATGCATTATATTAATATAACAGTGCAAATGTCAAAATCACAACTGTGCCAAGTGCCACAAAGGAGAAGTGCTCAGTGCTGTGGGAGGCTAGAGTGGGGATATTCGTCTTAGTCAAGAAGGTCAGAGAAAGTGTCTTGAGGAAGCAGCACTTAAGCTGCACCTTGAAGAGGAGGTTGGGTGAAATTCAAGCCAGCCAGAATAACATATGCAAAAGTCCAGAAGAGAGAAGAGCAGGGTTTATTCAAGGGACAGAAAGAAGGCTCTTGACAGGGGCTGGCACAAGAGTGACCTTTACCCTACTAAGAGCAATGGTTCTTTACTTAGCAATGAAGTTGGCCATATTCCAAACACCTCCTCCCTAGAAGCTAGTCCAGGAGCTGCATTACAATGACTACACGACAGGTTGGGGTGCCCATTATCTATAGCTAACAAAATGTGAGGGTGCGTTTGTCAGTCAGTCAACAAAAATTAATTGCATATTACTTTGTGCTAGGCTCTGAGCTAGGTGCTGGTACTTGAAGATATTCATATTTCTTTAGGTCACATAGTTTTTAATTGGCCTGTGTTCATGAAATATATCATCTGCTTGTATATCCTGACTAATTACTTAATTTTGAAACAGGATTCAGAAGAAAAAGGAAGCTTTCTTGAAACCAGAACTGTCATGTTATCATGAGTCATGGGGTCCAATCTCATCAAGATATTTTTTCTAGTTTCTCGAGATTTCTGAGCCTGGATTCATAGTCAAGTATAATCCAACTGACAAAGAGAAACCATCTATTTCTTCCTGATGTAACTCATCCATTAGTTGTGTGACATTCCTTTGACTCTCAAACCCAGCCTGTTTTTCCAAAAATGGTTAATACTGGATGTTTAAATCCAGAATCCACAGTAGGAATAAGTAGATTTTTAAGCCAAAATGTTCCTCTGTTGATGAGCTCTCTATTCTATTGCATTCCACTGAGAATATTGTTAAGAATAAGATCCTTCAATGGTTTCATTGCTCTCTAGTTAGCCTTTTATTCAAGACAGAAATAGTGTATGCCCCAAAATGTTCAGTCTTGGGAGAATTTCAACTTGATAATGGTTTATCAATATCACAACCAGAATCAAAATGAGTGAAACAGATTTATGACGGATCTAATTCCAATTCTAAAGTGGTAAACCATGATTGTGCCCTGATTCTATTTTGACTTATAATTGATTAATTTCCTAGATAAATTGGATGGGTGTTGCTGCCTGCCTTAGCAAATAAGAAGACAAATACCCTTTAGATAGTTCTGCTTTGCTTAGTAGTTAACACATTCCTGTCTGCAAGTTTCCCCTCGTGGGCCTACAACCATGGAATGTTGACATAGAGTGGTTAGAAAATTCCATAGCCTTTGGAACCTCCATACAAATGGCTTAAAAGTGACCTGGTTTGCATGGCAAAATTAGTCCTTTTTTTTTCCCCTTCTATCGTTATTTTTGGTTATACCTTGTTAAATTGTCATCTGGCATTAGATTATAGGCTATATATTAATGGTACTTTCCTGTTAGTATGTGTGCATTAGCATGGTATATTAATCTGGTAAATAAATATCACTACCCTTGGTTTCTAATGATAAAGTCTAATTTAGCAACGATTGGGGACAAATCACTGCAAAGGGACAGAATGAGGTATCAATTGGTCCCTGTTCTAGCATCTTAAAAGTCCATTGGGGAACAAAAATGAATGCACACAAACCAATTAGAGGGCTACCCTTTTTTTGGTTAGAAACCTACCATCCTTAGAGATTTCATCATATTTGCTTTGAGGCTCCCAAATGAAGATTTCCTCATCCTTACTTGTCTTCACATTCCTACAGTTTTTTTTTTCTTCCACATTCCTATAGTTTGAGTTCTGTCCCTATGTCAATAATAACTTCACAAATTGACACACCCCTGAGCATTTCTTGAGCTAGTAACTTCACAGAAGATTTCAGGAGTCTTAGAGGAGGGTTGCATCATGAGGGGCACTGCTGCACCCTCCTCACTCCCCCTTTTCTGTCATTCTTCCTCAGCCTCCATCAGCTTCCTCATCAGTGCTCTACAAGTAAACTTATGCCTCTACAGGCAGAAAATATCTAGAAAATATCTAGTCAAAGGCAATCAGAGCTGTACATCCTTATATAGGATAGACAAGGCCGGAGGGTTGCGAAACCACACCCAACATTCCCTTAAAAGAACATCCAGTTATCTCTTTTTGCTCATTTCAAAATCTTTCACAATTTTTCCTGACAACAGATTAGAACATGCCTCAGAGTTGTCCCACCTGAGTGATGAGGAAGGTGGAATATTTATTCATTGATTCCAGTCCCCATTTATTGAGGAGTCTAACACTCTGGTCCTTCCAGATTGCTTTGTGCACGGGCCAAGCATGCTCTCCAGACCATGCCAAGGGCCTCAGGCAGAGTCACAAGTGTTGGCAGGAAGCAGCCTTCTGTTCGTAGAGGTGAATGCTGAGGGCAATTGGGGGGGAGAGTGAGAGAGGAGGAGGCAGTGACACTGTCTGCCACATTTGTCTTGTTTATTTGTTGATTGGACATTTTGTCTGTTTCACATTTCCCAGCAGAATGTAACTTACCTGAGGCCCAGAAAATTTCTCAGTTTTCATGGTTTCCCTTAACACTTAGTCTGCTGTCTAGCACTCAATAAATATTTGATGAATATTGTTGACTAATACAGGCCTCAAGCCTTGGACAGGTTGCAGTCCAGATTTAGAGGAAGGGGGTTTGCAGGGAACTTGAAGAGGCCCATACAGTCAGGCTTTGTGTAGTGTCCTAGGACGTCATCAGCACAGTGGGTTACAACCAACTTCCTCCCACACCAAGTCATGTTCATATTAAGAACCATGACTCAAGCATTTTAAGTGATCCGTGTAACCAAAAATATTTGTACCCTCATCATGCGTCATACTTTGAAATAAAAAAAAAATTGCAAATATAATACCACTAAAAAAAAAAAAAAAAAAAGAACACAGGAACACAAAGTACAGACTCTGCTTTCAACATACTGGAAAATGATCGGTAACACAACATTATACCCTCCACCCACAGCTTAATTACTATGCACTAATTACTCTATATGTTCATGCTCGTACCACTAAGACCTTCATGTATATCTTCCAAGACTCAGAACAAAGGAAGTTTAAAAAGCAGAGAGACATTTTCTGTAGAGCGTACAGTATTCTTGTCCAGGACAGATCTTAGAAAAGTCTATGAAAAAGCTAAATTTCATGTAGGCATCACTGAACAGACCCAAGAGATGTACTAGTTTTATTAAGTAGCCAGATGGCTTTCCAGAGTAGCCAGAAGAGCAGACAGGCCCCAGATGACAGATGATGAGGGGCCCTCCCTATGGACATTTTCTGAGACAATGTGTTGACGTTAGGTATGGAATAAATCCATAACTACACTATTCATGCAAATTCTCAAGAAAAGCAGGTGCTATTTACTGACCTTACCCAAATGAAATTTTGCCAGAGAAAATAGCCCAACTCTCTTTTAAATTCAATTTCAGTAGGCTTTTTCCTCTACAAAAAGCAAAACAAAGCAAAAAACCTTTAAAATAAAATTCTAAACAAAAAACAAAGTGGGGAAAAATATAACTCAAAAATTGTCCTTTGCTTCAAACGATTGACAGATGTCTTGCAGAGATTGAGTATTGTCCAGCTTCTTAGAATCTATTCATTTTAAACAGAGTGCTCATAAAAACATCACCATTGCCAGATTATAAAGGAATATTTTTTAAAACTATAAAAATGAATGCATGCATTTTTATTAGTGTCAATATTATGTGTCAATGACATTAAATGGTTTAGAAATTCAAAGAGAATATTAACGATTGGTTAGGTTTTGGTCCTGAGAAGAAACTCTGAGGTTTGTCCCAGGTAATGCAAATGTTCATGTGTATGTATGTGTATATATCTGTTGCATTTTAATAAACACATCTGGATTCTCCAGGAAGAGATGACTTTGAGAATCTAAACTCTCTTCCTCCAGCTAAGTAACCGGTAGAAGGCTGCTACATAGCCACAGACAAAAGGGCAGTAAGTAAGCTGCCCCATCTTCTAGTACAAGGCAAGAGTTTACACTTTGGGATGACTTAGAAATATGCAATCATTCACTCAGGAGTTTTTGAACTACTACTGTGTAGCAGGCATTGGTCAATTTTGGTGTCAAAAAATGTTTTTGTGTTCAAAAAGCTTATGTGTTGTCATGGAGAGTAGGAGTGAAGAGAGTAAGGACATACTTTATAAAACTCTAAGCAGTGAGTGTCTAAAATTGGAGAGAAACATTTTTCGTGGTAAACATACTCTAAGTAAATAGATAAATATATAAAATATAAAAACAGAAGCAAGGAATGTAGTGAAAGGGATTGGAAGAAAATTATGGAAATTTCAAGGAAGCCAACAATCCATCACTTATCAACAAGAACCTCTGGGGCAACTGCCACTTGCTCAAGACTGTGCCAGAGGCCTGTAAAGAAGTCTCAAGTATAATTTCTGCCCTCTGGGACTCCAGGTTGAAGTGAGGATGCATCACTGCATAGACAGCAAATTAGTAAATAGCTCAAAGTACTGTGAAATTAAGAAGAAAACACCACCAGGGTAGAGAAGGAAGATTTGCTGGAGAAAGTGTGTTTGAGAGAGTCTTACTTATAGTAGGAATCAAAGAGCTAGGTTTGGCTCTGGCTACTTCTACTCAAGAGATTAATTATTAATACTTTATTCAGAACCAGATCAACTAGCCTCAGATTCTTGCCTGTTCTAAAAATCAAGCATCTTTACCACTGAGAGTGTGATCGTGATGGGAATTATACATAGCAGTGTCCAGCAGCATTTAGTGTGAAAGTAAGAAAGCACATGGCAAATATAAAACACTGCAGAGTGATCACCTTTCCAAGAGAAAAAGCAAGAAATTGGGATTCTCTCACCATGCCCTCTCTGTGAATTACCACTGCCTGTCAGTGCATGTGAGAAATCTCTTCCTTAAAGCCCTACTTAGCAAAGTGTTTGATTCTCTGCTCGTCACACTTGGCAATGAACTGTGCAGCAACTGCATCTATTTAAGACCCAAATGTCCAGGTGGTGGATATTTTCCTTTCTTCAAGTCTAGGTCAGTGGAGGCCTGATCTGGCAGTTTGAGAACAAGGTCCGCTCTGCTACAATTACTCTGATTGCAGGGCACCTACATTGACAAAAACCATCCCGGAGTGAATGGAAAATGCAGAGCCCATGAGGAATTCATATCACATGTGCAGGGGAGCGGGGAGACATATTGCAAAGTTTTCCCATTATCCAAAGGAACCAAATGCAGCAGTTAGGGCATATTAACACGTAGCTTCCAGGCACGGCAGCCGCAGAGTCCTGAGGGGCTCGTGCGTGGAAAGAACTGACCCTGTGTCACGTAGGAGCACAGGGACGGCAACACGAAAACGAGAGGCCAACACCTGGCTTCTATTTCTGACTCTGCTGCAGACACCCTGGCAGTTTCTCCAGAAACTGTAAAGCTGTGGGTTTTAAATTGTTGGGAAAAGTTAGGCTGTGGCTTTCTTTGTCCGTGGGAACAGAGAGGTAATTTTGCTTCTTTTTTTCTTCTTCTTTCTCAAATTACCATCACCATCTTCTCTTCTTGTTTCAAATTTGACCAAGTGCTTTTGGGACAATCTGGAGCTTAGAGGACTATTACTTTGACCTTGTGACCCCAAACTCTGTCCTCTATGTTCAAAATGCGGTTAGACTGGTTGTTATAAAGCTTCACGCTAGGGCTAGAGATCCCATGGACTAGCGTCTATTTAGGATACTGACATTGGTCTAGCAGAAAATGTTCCCATTGACAAAGAACATTCTTTCCACTGATAATAGCTCATTAAGAATCAGGCTAATTTAATTCTAAAGAGGATTAATAGGGTTCTAGAAATGTAGATGATTCATAGTTAATGTATCAAGTATCAGTCACCCAAGATGTATAGAGACACAGAAGAAAATTCCAGCACCAGTAAAAATATTAAAGTATAGAGTTGTCCCTTTAGGAAGGCCAAAATAAAAAGCCCTGTTCAGCACATATATTTTTAGAAAGCAATACAGTCGGGTCAAGCCCTACCTAACCTTGTCTTTTACTTGATGTAAATAAATTGGCCAGATTTGCAATACACTCCATGAGGTTTCACATAGGATATCGGGCAAGGAAGATTTTATCTAGGTAAGCCACCTGGAGAAAAGTGAGAACAGACAGAGACAGGCTTGCAAAAATGAACTCCTTTTTGGTTCATCCCTGAGGGTTTCAGAGGGGGTAACCCAGATTAGGTTTGGAGGGCAGCTCAGAAGAAAGAACGGAGCATGACACTAGGAGTGAAAAGCCCTGGCTCCAACTTACTTAAAACCTTGGAGTTTCATCTTCCTCATCTGTAAATTGGGGCTAATTACATTCCTGTTTACACACGTCTCCCAGGGCTGCTGCATGGAAGAAGCAAGCTCAGGAACTTCAGTACTTTGGAAAACATTAAGTGCTATCCACATATATAGATTCTTATTAAGGTAAAAAGAGAGGCTGTAGGATAATTGGTTACTAGAACTGAGTAAAAGCTTGAAGATCCAGGGAAAGGATACCAAAGTTGCTCTGGGACTAAGTCCAGCCAAGGGGATTTCAGAAAAGTCCAGGACCTGCCCTGGGAGTTTGGCTCCCCTGAGTGAATGCTGAGTGGCAGCGCTTCAGCACTCGGGGCACAGCATGGGACACTTTGGGTTAGCCAGGTGTTGGTGCTCCTCATCCACTGTTTCCAACAATCCTACTCCTTATGAGGTCACTGGTCGCACTGTTGTCACCTCTCCTCTTCCGTCCTGTCCTTCCTAGGATCAAGACTGCAAACAGGAGTGAAATGTCACAATTGTCATCCGATGCAGGTCATAGGGCCAGCAGACCATCCACGTATCACTGCTGAGCCGGCTCCTAACTTTGCTCCAGTTGCAGCTTGTTCCTGGCTCCCTACGTCTGCAGAGGGCATGAGGAGAAGCAGCCTATGAGAGGGAGAACACGAAGAGGCAACCCAGACAAGCTTCATGTCTCAACTTCAAACCCTACCTTCCACTCTCTGCTTTGCGGTGCTGCTGCTCTGTGAACCACCACTCTCCCTTCTCACCTGGCTCTCCTCCAGCTCTGCTAATAGGGGTCTAGAGGAAGACCTCAAGCCTGAGAGAGGGAGAAGGCAGAGAACCACTGTTTCTTCTTTGCTACTTGTTCTGGTCTGTGTCATTGCAGCATCTTCTCTTTACCCTGTAGCAGCAATTAAATCAGCCTCATGGCAGCTCTTCAGAAGTCTAAGTCCAGCTTCCATGAGCCTCTCCTCCAAGTCTCTAAACTTCAAAGATACCCAAATTTCCTTTTATTCCTCCAGCCCTACATGTGATAGCTGCCTCCTGCAGTGACTGCCTTCTTGCCTCTCCAATTCTTTAATACATACAGTCCTCGCTTTGCACAGTTTTGATATGCATGAATTTAACAGCTTAGTGAAATAATGCCAGTCCCTCCAACAACACAGTCAGATTTTAGTAACCATGATATACTAACTGGGAGTGATTGTATAAAGTACATATTGCATTGCTATCTCTTCAGTCTACACATCTCTATGTAAATAACAGATGTGTATCATGATCAGTGGCCAATCACATCGTCTCTTTCCAAACCCATTCGACTGGTCACTGTGCATTCAGTACACACACAGACAGCAAAGCATGTGGCTGTGTTGTGTTCTTGCCTTTCAGTTATAAACCACATAATATTTTATAAAATTAAAAGAGGGAATTGGCCAGCAAAGATGCAAATGCAGTAAAGATATGAAAAGGGACACCACAGGAAGTGAAATTCATACACAACATAAATGGAGTTATAGAAGAAATAGGTGACCACAGGAACACGACAAAGCTGTCAATTTCGGAGTCGAAAGACTCAGGACATGTAGCCAGAGGAAGCCAGCGAAGGCAAACTTCACATAAATGAGGAAAGACACTTTGGCATAAAGGATGGGAATGTCCCAGAGAAAGAAATACTGGCAAAAAAAAAATCACTTTAAAGAAAGTCTAAGAGATATTTCATGACATTGAAGGCAAGAAAGACAAATGTTGAAAGCTGATCCAAACTTAGAAAGGAGTATGACAATTTTCCAAGGCACAGAAAAGATGTTTGCTTAGTATTACAAATTATAAGACAAAAAGAAGGTGGCCAGCACTGTTCTAATTATTCTTGAAAAGGTTTTCAGAAAGATATAAAACATTTTAAATCTCTATATTTCTAATGTTTTAGATTATGATGTACCAAATAAATGTTAGTTTTATTATGTTTTTCATTTCCCTACTCATATACAACAGACATGAGATTTTTTAATGCTTTGACAAAAATTTCTAAAGGTCACATAACAATGGCAATTTTCCCATTGACTATTAACATTGCTTTGTGTGAGTACAGCCTGCACGATCATTTTTATAGTCCCACACTACCACACAATGCAAAGACTGCTTATTTCTGGTTAACTGTTCTTTATAGTAAATTCTCCCGGCTGAAGATGTAGATGCCTACCCCTGACTGGACCTGGATCAATATGCCGACCTATTGGAAATCTTTACCTCTTATCACATTTTCCTGCCTTTTTGCTGTGGGTCAATAGGAAAGGTAGTAAATGAAGAGGCAGAAGACTAGGTTCAAATTCAAGTTCTATTAGTTTCCTGACCATACTTATTTCCTCACATAAAAATAAAGTTGCTAATAAAATCAGCTACCCTAACAGTTGTTGTGAGAACCCAATGACACATGCATATGAAAGTGCTTAAAGGGATGGGGGTAGACTGAATAACGGCCCCCAAAGATATCCACATTCTCATCCCCAGAACTGTGAATGGTACCTTTTATGGCAAGATTGTCTTTACAGATATGATTAAATGAAGGGTACTGAGATGGGGAGGGTATTCTGCATTGTCTGGATGGGTCCTAAGCATATCCATCAGTAGTGTCCTTATAAGAGGGAAGTAGCAGGATATTGGACTACGGAAAAGGAGAGGGCAATGTCATGAGGGAAGCAGAGACTGCAGTGATGTGCTTTGAAGATGAAGGAAGTGGTCACTAGATGCTGAAAAAGGCAAAGAGATGGATTCTTCCCTCAGAGCCTCCAGAAAGAATCAGCCTTGCCAGTAACACCTTGACTTTATCTCAGTAAAACAGATGTTGGAATTCTAACCTCCAGACCTATAAGAGAACAAATTTATCATGATTTAACCAACTAAATTTGTGATAATTTGTTACTGCTGCAATAGGAATTAATACAGCTACATATTTTTGGCATATTTTATTGCCACACTTGGTGAAAGTGCTAATGAAGCCCTTTTCCACTTCATGTTTTCCTGGGAGCTCTTATAATCAGAATTAACATTTTTTGGAAGCACTGGGAATGCTAAATTTGAGGAATATGGACAGCATGTTCCCCATTTGTCAAGTAGAACCAAGGAGGACAAAACCCCATCTTGTAAAGGGTATTACATTCCATTTTCAGGTCACATGAATGCGTGTGTTCCATACACATTCATGTGACCTGAAGATCACGCTCATCCAAATGTATTCGGATGAATTCTCTCCAGCAGTGTGAAATGTTCTTTTCTTCTTGTACACCTTTTGCTAAGAACATGGAAATAAACTAATTGAGCCTTTCCTCTTCGCTTCCATTTCAATGCTGTGCCCAAGTGAGAAAAATGCTTTGGACCTGTCCTCCTGTGTAACTTTGTGGGATCTGTCTCCATAGAAGAGAGTGTTCCGGCAATGTTTTATGAAGGCTGAGCTTTGGGACCATTAAGTGACAAGTCTCTATGACTCCCAGCTAAGAAGTTAGAATGACATGTTTGCATCACCAGCAGCGAATGGGTTATGGTTTTGACTAGATGGTCCACGGAATGTCAAAATTCCTACCTTTGTCTACAGTTTTTATCTCTGCCATTTTGTCATCTGGTTGCTTTAGTTGTTGGTTGACATATAAGTGTTTTTTAAGAACTATCCAAAAAAACGCGATCAAGAAAACAATACCATTTATCATAGCATTTTAAAAACCTAGAAATAAATGTAACCAATGAGGTAAAAGATCTCTACAATGAAAACTACAAGACATTGATGAAAGAAATAGAAGAAGACACAAATAAATGGCAAAATATTCTGTGTTCATGGATTGGGAGAATTAATATTCTTAAAATGTCCATACTACCTAAAACAATCTACAGATTTGATGTTATCCCTATCAAAATTCCAATGGTATTTTCCCATACATAGAAAAAAATATTAAAATTCATATGGAACCACAAAAGACCCTAACTAGCCAAAACAATCTTGAGCAAAAAGAACCAAGCTGGAGGTATCATATTACCTGATTTCAAAAGATACTATAAAGCTATAGTAACCAAAGCAGAGTGATACTGGCATAAAAACAGACACACAGACCAATGGAATAGAATAGACAGCCCAGAAATAAATCCACATATTTATGGTCAACTGATCTTTGACAAAGGTGTCAAGAACACGCAAAGGGTAAAAGGACAGTCTCTTCAATAAGTAGTATCAGGAAAACTGGACATCTACATGCAGAAGAATAAAATTGGACCATTATCTCACACCATATACAAAAATCAACTCAAAATGAATTAAAGACTTAAAAATAAGACCTGAAACTGTAAAACTGCTGAAAAAACATAGAAAAGAAGCTTCTTGACATTGGTCTGGACACCGATGTTTGGATATGACCCCAAAAGCTAAGGCAACAAAAGCAGAAATAAACACATGGGATTGCATCAAACTAAAAAATCTTCTGTACAGCAAAGGAAACAATCAACAGAGTAAAGATACAACCTACACAATGGGAGACAGTATCTGCAAACTCTATATCCGATAAGGGGTTAATATTCAAAATATATAAGGAATAAACATTTATCCAAGAAAGATATAAAAATGGCCAATAGGTGTATGAAAAGGTGCTCAAAATCACTAATCATTAGGGAAATACAAATCAAAACCACAATGAGATATTCCCTCATACTTGTCAGGATGGCTATTACCAAAAAGACAAGGGACAACAAATGTTGGTACGAATAAGGAAAAAAGGGAACCCTTGCACACTGTTGGTGGGAATGGAAATTGGTACAGTCATTATGGAAAACAGTATGGGAGTTCTTCAAAAATAGAACTACCATTTGATCCAGCAATCTCACTTCTGGGTATATATTTAAAAGAAATGAGATCAGTATCTCAAAAAGTTATCTGCACTTCCATGTTTATTGCAGCATTATTCACAATAGCCAAGATATCAACCTAAATGTCCACTGAGAGATAAATGGATAAAGAAAATGTGATGGATAGATAGACAGACACATACAGACAGTGGCATATTATTTATCCCTAAAAAAAGGAAATTTTGCTGTCATTTGTGACAACATAGGTGAACCTGGAGGATGTTATGCTAAATGAAATAAGCCAGGCACAGAAGGACAGATACTGCATGATCTCACCTACATGTGGAACCTAAAAAAGTCAAATTCATAGTGGCAAGCAAAGAGTAGAATGGTGGTTGCCAGGAGCTGGGGTGTGATGGGGTTGGGGAAATGGGCAAATGTTGGTCAAAGGGCATAAAGTTTCAGTTAGGCAAGATAAATAAATTCTGGAGATCTAATGCACAACATGGTGACTATAGTTAAAGACACTGTATTTTATAATACTTGAAATTCGCTGAGAGAGTAGATTTTAAATGTTCTAATCTCATACACACACAAGATAACTATGAGGATATGTTAATTGTAAAAATGTGTCACATCACATTTTACACAGTAAATATACACAATTTTTATTTGTCAATTATATCTCAAATAAATTGGCTGAAAAGAAAAAAGTAAGTGATAGTAATGCTACAGTGAGTATTTACCTTAACCTTTTTGTAAAGTTAGTCTTGCAGAAGAAATTGACATGAAAACAGTACAATGTCAAATTTTGAAAAAGTCCATAATCACTATTAATGTAGTCATAGTCATCATTATTGCTGTTGTTATGGTTATGGGTGTGACTATGTGCTGAACCAAAATTATTATAGTAAACTTTTGTGGCAGGGAGCATGGGAAGACTGTCCTCGAGATCTGGGCAGCTCCCCAAAGTACGGGAAACAGCAGCATACTTGGAATCAGAAGGGACAAATCCGTCCCCCAGCTCTATCGCCTACCTAAGTTACTTTACCTGTCTGGCTCTCAACTTCTTAACTGGCAAACAGAAATAAGAAACATCTCCTTTACAGGAGTTTTGTGAGGATTGAATGAACTCTTGTTTGTGGCAGTGTGGCGTCAACTGTAAGGTTTAATAAGCCTAGAAGACTTAGTTTACCTCACAGAGGGCTACTGGATTGTGTCTGATCCACTAAAGGACTGGATATAAAAATATAACCTTGTAGTTCTACTCTTTAATTCTGAAGCAATGTTTCTGAACCAATATTATACAGTGTAATATGAGCCAATGCATTTGAAAGCACCTGGTGCATAATAGATATTCAATAAAAGCTTTTGGAAACCGAACTTATTTTTTTTCACACACTTCTGCTTCATTTCCTTCTTTCAGGTATCCAGGTCCCCTAAAAATGTTTGGTGATCGTTAGCCAAGTCTCACTGAATTACATGAATGGTGTGTGTGAAGTCTTTTGCCCATGCACATGTATGTTGGGCAGATAAGAAAATCATTGCCCACTTAGTCATGCCCAGAACTGGGAACCAGTCAGTACGTGGCTGGCTATCTTTACAGGAAGAATCTGATGTTGCAGGGGTGAGTCTTAATGGGGTCATTCTCAGTAGGATGCCAGTCAAGTTTTCTCCTGGATAGGTTGGCTTGGAGTCTGTCATTAGACAAAACTGGTGATTCCAAAGAGATTTCCCCAGCATCACCCTTATTGGTCATTTCTCGATGGCCTGACCTAGTCCCCAGGGCTGTCAGTGTGGCACGCCCCAGTGGAGAGCTGGCAGTGTGCCAAGGGGAGTGGCAAACGGTCTTGGTGCTAATGCTCCCTGAGATAGCTTAGCAAACTCCAGCCTTAAAGTTGTAACAGTTGCAAGTGGGGGGAGGAAATGTGTGCCCTTTCACATGAAGCGGTAAAACACAATATCACCTATGTAGTATTTTTGTCAGAAATATTCCAAAGTAATGTAACTATGAGGAGTCAATCAAATAAATCCAGAATGTGGGACACTTACAAGACAGCTCCCGGACTCTTCAAAAAAGTCGATGTCATAAAAAGCAAAAAAGACAGGAGTGGAAGAGAATTTTCTAAGTTAAAAGAGACTAAAGAAGCATAATGACCCAATACAGTATGATCACTTAGCTGGATACTGGATTTAAAAAAACTGCTATAAAACGTATGTTGGGGATAGTTAAATGTGGACAGAACATTAAATAATATGGAATAAATGTTAGTTTTATTATGTTTTTCATTTCCCTACTCATATACAACAGACATGAGATTTTTTAATGCTTTGACAAAAATTTCTAAAGGTCACATAACAATGGCAATTTTCCCATTGACTATTAACATTGCTTTGTGTGAGTACAGCCTGCACGATCATTTTTATAGTCCCACACTACCACACAATGCAAAGACTGCTTATTTCTGGTTAACTGTTCTTTATAGTAAATTCTCCCGGCTGAAGATGTAGATGCCTACCCCTGACTGGACCTGGATCAATATGCCGACCTATTGGAAATCTTTACCTCTTATCACATTTTCCTGCCTTTTTGCTGTGGGTCAATAGGAAAGGTAGTAAATGAAGAGGCAGAAGACTAGGTTCAAATTCAAGTTCTATTAGTTTCCTGACCATACTTATTTCCTCACATAAAAATAAAGTTGCTAATAAAATCAGCTACCCTAACAGTTGTTGTGAGAACCCAATGACACATGCATATGAAAGTGCTTAAAGGGATGGGGGTAGACTGAATAACGGCCCCCAAAGATATCCACATTCTCATCCCCAGAACTGTGAATGGTACCTTTTATGGCAAGATTGTCTTTACAGATATGATTAAATGAAGGGTACTGAGATGGGGAGGGTATTCTGCATTGTCTGGATGGGTCCTAAGCATATCCATCAGTAGTGTCCTTATAAGAGGGAAGTAGCAGGATATTGGACTACGGAAAAGGAGAGGGCAATGTCATGAGGGAAGCAGAGACTGCAGTGATGTGCTTTGAAGATGAAGGAAGTGGTCACTAGATGCTGAAAAAGGCAAAGAGATGGATTCTTCCCTCAGAGCCTCCAGAAAGAATCAGCCTTGCCAGTAACACCTTGACTTTATCTCAGTAAAACAGATGTTGGAATTCTAACCTCCAGACCTATAAGAGAACAAATTTATCCTGATTTAACCAACTAAATTTGTGATAATTTGTTACTGCTGCAATAGGAATTAATACAGCTACATATTTTTGGCATATTTTATTGCCACACTTGGTGAAAGTGCTAATGAAGCCCTCTTCCACTTCATGTTTTCCTGGGAGCTCTTATAATCAGAATTAACATTTTTTGGAAGCACTGGGAATGCTAAATTTGAGGAATATGGACAGCATGTTCCCCATTTGTCAAGTAGAACCAAGGAGGACAAAACCCCATCTTGTAAAGGGTATTACATTCCATTTTCAGGTCACATGAATGCGTGTGTTCCATACACATTCATGTGACCTGAAGATCACGCTCATCCAAATGTATTCGGATGAATTCTCTCCAGCAGTGTGAAAT
>NW_012155284.1:12414240-12429340 GCF_000956105.1 Propithecus coquereli | reverse complement strand
TAATTATCAATAATATTCATAGCACTGCAGTAATGTACTCCTTTATGTGGAAAACATCTAGATATGAATTCTCTTGTCCACCAGTTTTCAATACAGTCATAATACCAACAATTAAAGTAGCCTTGATAGTCCATTTATAGTGTTCTGGTGTTCAAAGTATGTTAATTCATTTATCTCATTAGATACAACTTGGTCACTGAACACTGAGGTCTTCATTATAGATGAAACTAGTTGCCCAGCATATCAGTTCTCTTCCCATCTCTTAACTTTGAATGATAATGCCTGGTTTTCTTGTACAATCAGCCATCCAGTACAGGAGGTTGGCCCTGGCTCAATATATATATATCCTGGCCTCGACTTTGCCCCGCTCCCCAGATCCCAGGAGTTCTTATTCATAGATATACAATAAATTATATCTAATGTGGGGGGTGGGGGAGAGCTTACCTCTTTAGCTGTTCAAATGAGACTGCTGTCCCAAACTATGTAACAATGGCTGTGTTTTCCATCAGCAAAAACCACACAGTACTGCATTCATTGTAAAATTATTGATCTTCAGGCACCTGAAAAGTCAAGAAAGGAGTAGAACTTAAAAAAAAAAAAAAGTAAGCAGCATATTTTAGGACCTTTTTCTTTTGATTATTGGAGAAATTCCTGGACTATGAAATCCTACAGTGTACAGAAACTCCTTTAAAGTCAGAGAGAATTTCACCCAATTATTCTTAATATTTGCACAGCTTGGAAAGCCTAAGAAAGTTAATACAAAGGAATGTATCTTGGTTCAATGGTGACTGGAGGCATTGCTCACTGGCATCAGTCCTCGTGCAAGACATGTACAATAGGGCGATTGTTTTAACAAAGAACAACAACAAAAAGGCACTCGGTCCTCAAGCTTGCCACCAAGGATCAAGTGAATGTGTGTGCAGAAATTCTACATTGTGTAAATACTAGCTCCAAAAAAGAAACACCAGTATTTCACTCAATTTTTAATTAGTTAATAATTATTCGAGGCAAGGTGTAGAATTTATAGCACACCCCAGGAATCCCTAGGTCAGTTCAGGAGTCCAATAACTCCACAGAATAGTAAATTAAAGACTCTGACCCAAGACCTAAAATAACAATATGAAATATGGGGAGATATTGGAACAATGGCATTAAACACTATAAAACTTCTACAGGAACTTTTGGCTGCCACGGGAATTTCCTAGTCAGTCTCCTCTCCTCAACACCCCCAGTTCATGTTAACAGACCCACCCACACTTAGAGAAGGTCTTGTCTGAGTCTCAGAGGCTGGGGCAGAAGATAATTTGCCATTGTTCTTGGAAAGCCCTGCTTTCCAACAGGCACCTGAGGAAGCAGGGCAAATATTAACAGATAATATTTATTTAGTGCTTGCTATGCACCAGGCCTTATGCCAAGACATGTTCATGCAGACCCCCTCTAACCCTTACAAAAGCCCAGTGAGGTGGGCACTATTATTTTATTTATTTTGCAGGGAGAAGGCTGAGGATTCAAGAAGGCAGGCAGCTTGCTCACATTCCTATAGAGAAAAAGTAGTAAAGCTAGACCTCGAACTGACTTCATCTGATTCTAGAGCCTGTGCTTTTAAATATCCATGCTTAGTCTTTCAAGCCGGTGACAGAAGCACAGTAATTCTGTATTTGATGATAGCCCCTTTTATATAGCTCTTCATAATTTACAAAATTCCTGAAACCATTATTTTGTTGACCATCACAAAAATGCAGTGGTATAGTTTGCTTTCTGTAATAAGGGAAACCCCTTGAACTGTCTGGGCCAGTGTCCCTCTGGACCCCACCCTGCATTGGTGCCAGATCCTTCTGCAAGTTCTTGCAGGTGTTCGGACTTCTCCTTAGCCTTGTTCCTCAGGAATATTATTTAAAAATATGGACAGGCTGTCTCTCTTGAAGTTGGCTCATTCGCCATCTGTCTGACTTGACCCCACCCTGATGGTCTTTTCCACACCGTTTTTCTGGTCATCTTTCTTCTTTCGATTGATTTTCTCGGTGATTTTCATCCAGGGGGAGCATTTGGCTCTGTGGTTTCAGGAATCTTTCTCCACTTCAGCGTGTATCAGGCCCTATTCCCTAATTAAAAGAGCGTAGGCGGTAAAACATCCACGAAGCCTGTAGTGCAATACAAATCATCTACAGCTTTTGGATGTTTATTTTACTAATTATCTGCCAAAAACTGTGATTTGTTTTGCTGCCCGATGGGAGGTTTTTGACTCCCCTTTTGCAGACAAAATTGCTTGGTAAGATTGGTAGATGTCAGCAGAACCAGAGACTGGACTTTTCCAAAATGGCATGGCTTTCAAAGAGCTGTGGCAGAAGTCAAGCAGGGCACTCAAGGGTGGGCGTCCAGTGAGGTCACGCATAGTGAAGGAGAGAGTGGGGTTTTGTGACAGTGCTCAGAAGCTATGCACACTTGGAAAGGACATCAGATTTCAGTGCAGAACTAACTAGGACGGACACGATGATAATTGAATTGTGTTTATAGGTTGCGTGTGGGTAGTGATGAATGAATGGGTAAATCAACAAATACAGGAACAAACACCAGTTAAGCATAAACTATGATGGGTGCTTTCACACGCATAAATACCCCTCGTTACACTGCAAAATAATAACTGTTATTTCAGTTTTATGGGTGAGGAAACTGAGGCTCTAAATGGTTGAGCATTACCTAAGACAATCCAGCCAGAAACTGGAGACTTCTGAATGCCAATTTCTCTTGGTTGGAGTTGTTTTCCAATGTACCTAGGATTTTGTTTTTATTCTAGTATTGTGAGAATAACAGATAAAGGAGACAATTGCCATCAAAAAGATTTGTTACTCACAGGCCCAAGAGGAGCAAGCACAGCACCCGTGCAGGGCCACAGGGAAGCACCAAGGGAGTGGACACAGTTTTTATGTGATTTTTGTAGGAGGGAATGGGTGAGGCAAATAGATCAGCTGAGCAGGCTTATGATGGAACACTTTTAATAATTTTGGTGGGCCCTGAGCTATAGGGATGGTCTCCAGTTGTCCAGTCCCTAGCCCTTGGTGATTTAGCACAGGGGGACAGTGTCCTGGACTGCAAGAGTCTGATAACAGGAGGCACACAGGAATTTCATATGTAATTTCCTTACATAAGAAAGTCACACCCACAGGCAAGTATTTTGCTATTCCTAAGCATTAGCTAACCCTGAGAGGGGCAGTCAGTTCGTTCCTGGGTTCACAAGGCCTCAAGCTGTCAAAGCATCATAAAATATAGAAAATAAAAAATAATACATGGGTAGAATTTACAGTTTCTATCTCTGGGATTAGAAGTATCTAATGACTTAATTTCTGGAATTTTAGGATGCCATCTTCCAAAATGCATCTGAAAACGAACCTGAAATGACAGATAAACCTTTTCAAATTCCCCAAATGTTCATTCTTATTCTTTCTGTGTTTTGGGCTTATCCCCAGGCCAAACTTGTATCCCTGCCTCTGGTCTTGCTGTCTTCTCCATTGCTAAAGGAAATGTCTACCCTGGCTTCAAGGCCACCTCCTTGCATGCACTGCAGCTGTCTAGTGATGTGGTCACTATAGAAACCATGTGTCAACTGAGCTCCCAATTTTTTTCTCAAAGTTCAGAGGCTACAATTATTTAAGAATATAAGCTTTGCCTTCTACATTTTTGGATGAGTTGAGGTCCACAGGCAGAAGTCTCCCCTTTTTTGTTCATGCATGCCTATTGTTAAGTAACCATCATGCTAACACTAATAAAAACACCTGATTTTTCTTGAGCATTTATTCTGTGTCTGGCATTATGCTAATTACTTCATATTTATTTTCTGATTTAATCCTTGCAACAACTCTATATGATAAGTGTTGTTAGTCTTATTTTTGAGATGGGGAAAACAGAGCATGAGAAAGGTAAACGAATCACCCAGACTAGTTTGACTGTACCAAGTTCAACACCAGGTCTGTCCAATACTGATACTAATGCTTTTCACCATTGGCTATGTGTCTTTTCAATTTCATTGTGCATTTTTCTGTGAGGACAAGATAGCCCTTGTTTGTGTCTGCCAGGCCATAGTTTCACTGACACTGGCAACTCAACAAATCCCCAAACCAAGTGTGCTCCTTATTGGAAGGGTGGAATTCAGGAAGAGAACCATAGGCTGTGAGAGAACAGGATGTGGGAGGGGCTGTGCTGGGTGGAAGGGAAGAGAGATGGCAGCCTTGGAGGAATTGGAGTATCCAAGCAGGGAGAATCTGATTCATCATGGAGATACCAAACAGACTCCATGACTGAAAGAAGGGACAGTGTGGAGTGTGGGGACAGAGGAACAAAAGGACAGGTCAGCGCTGGAAGCTCGTATAAGGCCAAGGCAGGCCGGCTGCTGGACCAGAGGTTGCAGAGTCTGAGAGATCCCTGGGCAGAGCCCACTGTTAGCCCTGCTAGAAATCATGACTGTTCCTAGGTCCTGGGCTGGGCAGAACATCCAGGTAAGACCTAAGTATTCCAGCTTCAAGTGTGTAGTATAAGCAGAAGCCGTGAGTCAGGGAAATCTCTGTTAAGCATTGCAAATTCTTGCTCACTAGTCCTGCTGTTCCACTGTTAGGTTACCAATAATATCAGAGCCCCAAAGGCAAGTTTCAGCCCTGTGTGCTGAAGTAGAGGGAAGCACTTGTATATGTGATTTGAAGGGTGAACATGGAAAGCTGATCCCCTGATACATACGTATATATTCCTGCTTTGCCTGAAGTACCCCCCTCCCATTATAAGCATTCCTTTAGAGTAAGACATGATTTTTCTGAGGGTTCTAAGTAAAATGTTACACTTACTTGAGAGGAATAAGAGGTTAACGCATTAGCACCATTTCCATGACTTGTGAGTATAAGGATGCGAGACTGGAACGTTTTGGTTAGCCTATCTGGCAGAGCCTGGGATCTGAGGACACAGTGAAACCACAGTGTGGGTAAATTTTAATGGGAAACACTACCCTAAAATGCAGCTAAGTGAGGTCCAGGAAGCTTCCATGAGTGGAGAGCTCAGTAGCTGGGGAGGGTGGGGAAAAGGCAGGGGAAAGGAATTACCACTCATTACGCATGTTTCGGGTGCTAGTTATGTATATACCCTATTGCTTATTTAACAAAAATTGCACAGTAGATATCATAATTTCTCTGTTATCCCTGGAGAAACTGAAGTTCAGGGAGTTAAAAATAATTGTCCAAGGACCCACAGCTAATTCACGGTGGAGCTAAAAGGAAAATCCAAATCTGTCTGGCTCCAGAGTCCATGTTCTTTCCCACTGTGGCACAGTGCAGGAAATGCCAAAGATAAATGTGTTTTTCCTAATCTTCTCCAGAGTCCTCCTCAATGATAACCAGAATTGATGCACATCTGCAAAGCGGGTCTTTTGACATATGTCATGTTCACACTCTGACTCTTCCATTCTGGTGGAACGAGGTTATTTGATAGTGTTCCACAGGGCTAACACTCAGGGTCACTATTTTGGAATGCTAACTGCTTTCCTGCATTTTCAAATTACTTTTCTGTTTAAAAAGCAACATGAAAAGCTTTTGAAGTTTCAAAAATGACCGCAGGGAGACTTGTACATGCCATTTTGAACTGTGACTATTGAAAAACAAATGTCTGTTTTTATTTTTAAATGTTCCTTCAGATCACGAAGACTTTTAAGAAAAAAGAATAAGGCTTTTAAATCTTCCTACTTATCCCTGGGGTGATCTGTTCTCTGTAGGGCAAAAGCCAAATGCTAGTCAAAGAGAACTGGTTGGACTGCGTTCTACAGCCTGACCTGTGGTCTCAGAATTGTGAGGGACTTCTTAGGGTCTTCGCTTGGCATGAATCCACTGGGACCATTAAATGAAGTATGTTAGCCGAGGTAGTCCAATCTACAGCCAATTATGGAGGACTTATGATATAGGACACTCTGTCTCCACTGTTGCACATCCCACCATATAGGTATCAGGAAGTAGAACTGATTAATTATGTCTAGACTTGAGACAATATTCTATTCACTTTCCATCTGTGTTTTATGCAGGGAGCCACTGGAGGAAATGTGCCCCAGGACAAGTTTTGATAACAAATGAATCTAGGAGACAGCCTGAAACACAAAGCACGATTGTGAGGTTGAAGATGACCAAACACTACGTGAGTGTTGAATAAGAAAACTGTTCATAATCTGAACACTGATTCTAAGTCAAAAAGAATTCTGAGTCAGAAAGAATTCCAAATGAAGCTTTTAAGCCAGTTGCTAACAAATATTTGGTAAACCTAATGGGAGAGCTGTTTTTGCTTTGTTTCACAGCTTACACGAAATCCTTTCAGGCACGTGTGTGCATGAGAGATGGGGGGGATAACATTTTCTTTGTTTACCATTAGAGCAAATAAGAACCCATGCTTTCTTTCCAGTGTAACTCAGGAGAAATGAAACTTTAAACCTGAAATGTTTTTTAAATGTGCCTTCTTTGATCATGAGCTTGAAATCTAAAAGAAGAGTTGACTACTTCAAAAAATTATATAAAGGTTCGAATGCAAGCATCCATTTGTATAACCACAGATTCATCCAGGGTTCCAAACTCAAACTGTCTGTCACTTTCATTTATGTCTCTGTGAACCCTGAACACATTAGTGCCTCTACTTTCCTTTCTACAAATACTTGTATAACAATTAACCTTCGGATCGAGGGATTTGACTATTTCAATGAATACTGTCACTGGACAAAACTCCTCAAATGAAAAATGACTACAGAGCCAGAAAATCAGAAAACAAATAAGAAAAGACTCAAATTTATCTGGATACTTTTTTCTTCTCTCACTCTTCTCCTCCACTTATCTATTTAATTTATTATTCTCTGCTTGCCATTTGAAGACTCAGGGATAGATCAGTCAGATTGGAATAGGTTAGCTTAGTAGCAACAGAGGGGAGGAAGAGGGAAGAAAGAGTTCTGAGGAAATGGACCCAGCTACAAAATGTCTTGGGCTTCCATGTAAGCTCATAATAAAAGCTGATAAAGATGGTTCCTGAAGGACAGATGAAAGGGTCAACACAGGCAGCAGTGAGTGCAACCCTAGGACCAGGATGATAATTAAGTTTCACCTCTACTCTCTACTCTGTTCAGTTGGTATAGCAGCCCAGAATGCTAGCTTAAAAAGGATTCTGAGGTTGCTTCATGGTCAGTGGGAAACAGTGCTGTGATTGATTAATGATGTCTGTAATGGATATGGATGAGAGAAATGTAACAGAATAGCTTCTCTTATTGTTAGGAGCGCATTATTATCTCACAACACTGTGAGATAGATGTTATTAACCCATTTTATAGAAAATGAAACTGAGACATAAAGAACTCGAGATTTTCCAAGGAAACAACTGGAGAGTGCTAGAGCCAGGATTTGAACTTAAGTCTTTCTCCAAAACCCATATATCCTCTTCTATACTACAATACATTCTCCATCTAGTGACTAGCTGTGTGAGCTAGGGGAAGATATTAACCATCTCTAGGCCTTGGGGTCTGCTTTGCACAAATGCAGATGATGGTCTTAGCAATGCCTATATCACAAGGTTATAATAAGGAGAATGCTATTAAATAACTGTATAGCAAAACATTCACAAAATCCTATAACTGTGGAAGGAACTTATATGGTACTAGCATATAATATAGAAGATGGTCCTCTTTCTACTTCTTGCCCCATGGGAATACTGCTGCCTGTAGCTGATTCATTTTAGGACACTAAGGCCAACTCACTATAAATCAATCAACTCAGCGTATTTGTCTTCAAAGAGCACTGTAAAGTCACTTTTATAAAATTCCTCCTGTTAAATGCTTCCCCAAGTCTGAAGGAGAATAATCTTTCTTCATTGGCAGGCCTCAAAAGTGCTGGAGTTCCCTGCTGTAACTAATCTTTCTCTAGGGGCCTTAATAGATTGCTGAAATTCTGAACTTTAATATTGCAATAACATTGGTTTTGCCTTAATATGCTGTAAAAAAGTTTTATAAAAATAAGCAACATTTTCTATGCATATTTTCACATCCACAGTATTTGCGTATATGTGGTTTTCTGTAAGCTTTTTTCCATCCTTGAACTCATAAAAATGCTCAAACTAACGGAAAAAAAATGGAACCAATTTCACTGGAGATCATTACTAGAATGAACCTGCTTCATACATTTGTCAATTAAATATATTCTCAGAAGCGCCTGTGGACTACATTGTGAACGTTATTAACTCAAAAAAATTGTTCTATGTCAGGTCCTGAGAGTATTATCATTGCCCCTACCCCCGCTACTTTCTACTCCTATATTGTATCCTTACTTTTTTCAAAATTATACCTAAGCTGGAAATGGTTTTATAAATAAGGGTGAATTTCTACTTTTTAACAATTTAAGCATAGTAATTTTTTGCTCAAATTTTATTCTCAAAGTTGAAAATATAAATATAGCCCACACCTAAATTTACATGCCATCGAAATGCCACCAATTTGTGCTCATTAGGTGGCTATTATTAAAAATGGAAAATATCAAGTATTAGCAAGGATGTGGAGAAATTGGAACATTTTTGCATTGCTGTTATGAGTGTAAAATGTTGTATCCACTTAGAAAATATTTTGATGGTTACTCAACAATTTAAACATAGAATTACCATGTGATCCAGCAATTCTACTCTTAAGTATATATACAAAAGCATTGAAAGCAAGTACTCAAACAGATACTTGTACATCAATCTTCATAGCAGCATTATTCCCAATAACAAAAAGTTAGAAACAACTTAAATGTTCATTAGCAGATGAATAGATAAACAAAATGTGGTATATACATACAATGGAATACTACTCAGCCTTGAAAAGGAATGAAATCCTCATTTATGCTACAACATAGACGAATCTTGGAAATATGCAAAGTGAATAAGCCAGACACAAAAGGACAAATAGCATATGATTCCACTTATATGAAGTACTTAGAGTAGTTAAAATTATAAAGACTGAAATTAGATTGGTGGTTGCCAGGGGCTTGGGGCAGAGTGAATGGGATTATTGTTTAATGGGTATGGCATTTCTGTTTGGGATGATAAAAAAAGTTCTGGAAATAAGTAATGTTAACTATTGCACAGTATCGTGAATGTACTTAATGCCACTGAATTGTACACTTGAAAATGGTAAATTTTATCTTATGTATATCCTACCACAATAAAAAAAATGAAGACTAATAACTTGTGAAGGCAGATTGTGCATCAGTGTAGAACTTAGTAGATAAAACTTGCAATTATCATCAACTCATTTTGTAATAACATCAAGATTTACAAACCAAAATAAACATTTGATAAAAAACAATTTTAATGCTGGTAATTCCACAATCCCTTTTAAGTGTTTCTATCCCCAAATATTTATCAAGTGTTGATTTTGCAGCAAACACACTGGCACTGGGGATACAAAAGTGACTAAGCCACAGTACCTAACTGCTGTAGCCTGAGTGTTTGTGCCCCTCTGCCCCCAAATTCATGTGTTAAAACCTAATAACCAATGCGAAGGTGTTAGGAGGTGGGGCCTTGGAGAAGTAATTAGGTCATGAGGCAGAGTTCTCATGAATGGGATGAGTGCCCTTATAAAAGAGGTCCCAAAGAACTGCCTTTCCCCTTCCACCATGGGAAGACATGGTGAGAAGTTAGCAGTTGGCAACTTGAACTTGATCATGCTGGCACCCTGATCTTGGACTTCCCAGACTCCAGAACTGTGAGAAATACATTTCTGTTATAAATCACCTGGTCTATGGTCTAGGTTAACCTAGAGGTAACAGTAGGAGACAAAGATGTACAAATTCATCGTTCTGAGACATTATAAGTCAGTGTGGGAGTTAGTCTGAGGAGACTTCCCAGAAGGAGTGACACTCTTCTTGAATCTTGAAGGACAAAGGAAAGTTTGTCAAGAGAAGAAGGGAGCTAGGGAAGAAAAATGCCCCAGGCAACAAGTAAGCATCACCGAGGACAATGGCAGTCCTGGTGCAAAAGGTTCCAGACTCTGGCAGGGAACATAAGCAGGTGCCAGATCACAGAGGCACTTGAATAGCTTATTAAAGAACATGGTCTTGACCCTAGACAATGTGCATCTTTTGAAAAGTGTGAGAAAGAAGGGTGCTGTCATCAAGATTCACGTTTTAGAAAGACTACTCTTGTCTTCAGAGGTGAAGGTAGATTGGATAGAACAAAACGAAAGGCAAGGAAAAGTGAATAGATGATTTTGTAAAAGTCTAGTTCATTATTTCAATAAATATTTATTGAACGTCTATTGTAAGTCAGGCACTATTTCTAGGCTCTGGAAATATAACAGTAAACAAAACAGAAAAAGCTGGTGGAGAAGATAAAAAATAAACAAAATAACTCTAATGAGGCTATGAGAGCTTTCTCTTACTTACGCTTAACTAGAAATTCATGAATATAAGAATTGTACCAGGTGACCCGACTTTGTAGAAAACACTGACGCTATTTTTCTCCTTCTCATAATAGGAAGATTATTTCAAAGACAGTGTTATAGCTACTCTTCTTAAATTACTGTTGCCTAACTCTATGTGAGTTCCATCTGTATTGGGAAGGATTAGAGATAATAATAGGAAGGACTTTCTTTATAATGTAAATTGTCTCCAGTGAAATGAATCCCTTCAAATATCTGGGGTTTTACCCTTTCTGGGTATCTTTATACAAAGTAAGCTCATTTCTTCTCTTTAGTTTGGGCACTCCAGGTCTTGTTCACTTGAAGGCTAAAAAATGTTCCTCAGCAATGGTGATTCATAGGTTCTCCCAGTTAGTATTTTGCAACAGAAGGTCCTATCTGAGCCTTTCATTTACCTATTTTATCTGCCTTTGTAGACCATCTAGCTGGTCTACACAATTACAGAAATACAGAAAAGATCCCTGTCTGCAGGCGCACATCGTGTATGCCCTAAGTTTTTATAGCCTCTCTTTTACTATTCTGAGCAGTCTCACAGTGAACCCCATGGTTCCCCTTAATTCAGTTAATATTACATCCACAACCTCCTTGTTATTATTATTATGACACATTTATTTGTAGGCCCCCACAGGTCAGAGACCTTGCTCTGGTGGCTTTAATTCTCACTCATGGCTACTTTACAAAATCATTTCCCTGTTTCCTTGGCGTTGAGAGTCTTCACTTACTAAAGGATTTGTATGTTAGTATGTGTATGTTTGAAGCTATCCCGCAAGTACAGAGAACTATGAAGAAAGCATGGAGAGGGGCTTTGACAGGGACTGCACATTCTCCTTCTCGATCCTTTCATCCCTCTGGCTTTTAGTGCTCCCTGGGCTCCACTTTTTGCTTGTTTTGGACGAAACTCATGGAAGAGAAGCAGCTGTCTGTGGGGGAGGGAGAGGAGTGCTGGAGCAGAGCGCAGGGCCGGCCCGTATGGAGCTTGCTTCAGGGACCCCACGCCCACTCGGTGCACCTCTGTCTCTCTCTCCTGGGAGCCGGAACCTTCCTGCTGCCGCAGTGACCAGAAGGGCTTGCTCTTCCCAGGAGCTCTGCCTACTTTGGGTCTTTCTCTTGGCCCTCTCCTAACAAACCCTGTGGACATGTGTTACATTTCTCAGAACCTTCTTCCTGTCCTGCAAACTATTAATACTTCCAGCTAAGCTTTTCATTTCTGCTAATGGACTATTGAATTACCATTCCTAGGTAAGCTTTGTGTTTTATGATCATTAGCATCATCATACAAAACAGTGAAATTATACCCACATTTGATAAATTTTTACAGAAGAGAGAACTACCAAAGAGAGGTTATTTTTTTTTTGTCACACTGGCCTTTTTGCTTGACACTGTCAAACAACTACAAGCCCCTTTCTCTGCTCAAAAGGCCAGCACAAACCAGGACCTGGAAAAATGTGTACAGAGATTGCACTAACATTTGTTCGGTTTCATTTGTGTTTTCCTGCTCAGGTTCAAAAGGAGGACTTCTGGATTCACAAAGTTCATTGATTTGGACGGAAGGTCCAAGATAAATGGAAAAAAATAATTGCAGAGAAGTCAGGAACATCGTGGATCAATGGCACAAAGTACAAGAATCACCATGCAGGGTCTAGATCCAAAGGTGAAAGACCATGTGTTCCCAGCCAGTTATTAAACCACTCTGAATCTCCATTTCCTCCCTCACAGAAAGAAAAGAATAACCTCTGCCTCACAAGCCTCTTTAAATGAGCTAATAAATGTAATGTATCTTGTACATTAAGGTATTTAATAAACACAAATTTCATTTCTTTTCCCTATCTCCTAACTCTCCCACCCAAAACAGTGGGTTTAACATTTTCTCAATGATTATTCTTAAGGTAATAAGAATGATAATTCTTAAGTACTCTTCACTCTGGCCAATCAGTTAGCCAAGAGCTTGCCTTTAACAGGAGTATTTTTGAACTTCAGCTCAGCATTCACCAACTGACAGTCTTGGTTATCGGCATCAGGAGAAGTTTCATCCATTGAAGAACATTAGAGAAATCTGGGATGTGTTGCCGAGGTGGAAGACTTTCAAGCAAAAGAGAGCCATCCGTTGTGCATTCCTTAAGCGTTTACTGTCTGCAGAGCATCAGGCTGAATAAACCATGTCATCTCTGTGGGCGTCTTTATGGTTCTGGGATTCTTGGGTCATCATTATCATATAGGACTTATTCAATTAGCTATCCAAGGTGCACTGGGTATTGGAAAACCACAGTTACATTCTTCAGCTCTGCTCTCTGTGTGAGGTCACGGCATGTTAGTCTGAGTCGTTGAGAAGAAGGAATCAAGACAGGGTTAGATGCGTAAGTATTTTATTAAAGCAAAACTTGTCAGGGACAACAGGAAGGGAGCCAGGAGAGGCTGTAGGAGCTGTCAGACCATCATGTAGGTCTGACCCTTGGGAAGGACAGGAGGGAAGAAGGCAGGTTGTGTGGGAGAGTCTTAGATGGCAGCTCAGGACTAAGAAAGCTCAGCACAGCTGCTAGGGAGACATACAGCCAAAGCTGCCCACCAGGGGAGTCCTCCCCTCCACTCCTCCTCCCCTGCAGGGGATGAGCACTCCTTGTAGCCCTGCTGGGCTCAGTCATTGGCTGGGAGCAGCCTGTGGAAAGTGTGGCTTCGGCACCAACTCCAGGCTAGATGTCCGAGCCCAGCGGCTGAGACCTTTGGTCAACTACACTCCTACAGTGAGAGATCTGAGGCACATTCTCATGGCTACCTTACACACTAGAAACAATAGGAATGTTACTAAATACATAAGTATACACTAGTAGCAAACTAAAAACTCGATTGACACAGTAAGGTGGCAAGTCAGCATTTTGCAACCTGGGGTTCTCTCATTTATAAACTAAGAGACAATAATAGGCAGAATGGGAATTGCAAATGTCTGCCCTCATCCTCAACTGCTCAGTGTGCTGCTCAGTGTGCTGCTCTAATGTGCACAACCACCGGTGAGCACTTACCACAGCAGGGCGCTGTGCCAAACACTGCATTTACAATATGCTGCTTCATCCTCACAGAAATCTTATGGAGGAAATTGTATCTTCAGTTTACAGGTGAAGAAACTGAGGCTCAGCCAGGTTATGTAACATGTCCAAGGTTACACAACTAGTAATTGGCAAAGCTGAGATTCAAAAATAGACTGATTCCAGAGCACATGCACAAAAGCACTCCATTCTACTCTCCTTTCCTTTGTGAAAGTTGGAAAAACCAAAAAAAAATACAACAATCTAAGTGCCCATTAAAAACTCAATGAAGTCAACCTGATCCTAGCTCAGACACAGTCAGCATCAGTTGCTATATTAATTCACCAACTCAGCTCTCGTGCGTCCATTTTCTCCACTGTGGATGAGAAATTATGAGTTATTATCCTCATTTTTTCTGAAATATACAAAACACACCAATGATCTTTTTTCCAAGGATTCACAATGCTGGAAATTTTTCTGAAGCATTAGGAACCCGATGGACTCATGCAGCTGTTAATCAAAACCATGTCTCCAAATTACACACAGAGAAAGGTTGTCTGATATTTTAGAAACTGTACCTGTGTCCTCTATGGCTAAACCCTAGCTTTCTCAAGCTTCTATATCTTGGATTCCATTTTCTCTCAGTCAATCCATGAATAACACTTACTGAAGTTCTACCGGGAGTAGGAGATAGGGTACAAAGAAAATAGAGGTTTTAGTTCCAATCCCCAAGAACATTATAATCAATTTTGGGAAATAGAAGATAGACTCATGATGGAAATGTAAGATCACTTTAAACAAGGTGAAAATGTATTCAAATGCATGTGGGTCAATGTGATCGCAAAAGGAAGAAAAGTCATGTACCTTTTACCGTGGAATTGGTAACAATTGGCACAATTGACTGGAGGAGGGGCGTGATGGGGGGATTTGGCCTGCACTGAGGGTTCTAGCCTTACTTTTGCTCTGACAATGTGAACTTGAGCTTGCCACTGAATATTTCTGGAATTCTATTCCTTTTCTATAAGGTAAAGCAGTTGGTCAAGACCAGTGATTTCTAAACCCTACAAAGCCAGGAACTCCTTTTTAACTCCTCCCAAATGAACCCCACTGTAAGTTTGGATAAAAGACTCCTTCTATGTCCCCTCAGAAGTCCCTTAGGCTGTGCATGGAATGCTGGCATCCCCAAGGACACAATTTGAAAACATCTAGTCTAGACACTTTCTAAGATACCTTCTGTATTAAAGTGTGATGAGTCTGTGAATCCCAGAGCATGGACCGTTTAATGTGGGAAAAAAGATTTTAGTTCTTTTGAAATTTGAATGCTACTCAATTTATAAATCAATAGTACTATAGTAGAAGTAGAAACCTTTCTACTGTAGAAGATGTGAGATCAATAACCCATTAGACAAGCAATCTGGGTCATTCTTAACCCAGATTTATAATATTCATAAACATTTATTGAGCATCTTCTATATGCCAAGCACTATATATACTTGGTGCTGAGATTTAAATCCCTCAAGGGGTACTCAATCTAATAGGTTTTAGACTAGAAAATGTTCTTTATTTTGAGAAGCCCCAAAGGTGGCAAGGTAATAATGACACAGAGTGTTCTCAATTAGAGCTTTTAAGCTATGAG
>NW_012155284.1:12396180-12399310 GCF_000956105.1 Propithecus coquereli | reverse complement strand
ATATTCCAAGATAAACTAAATGAGTTAAATAAATGATAAGTAGGAATTAACATTCAAAATCTGTGACAGGTACAAAGGAATCATTCAGAAGGGACCATGTTCGCACCTCATGTCAGATTCAAACAGGGGGACTCTGACCCAGCGTAAGCAAGAGTTGGTGTCTTTTTGCCTACAGCGCTATGAAGGCAATTTACGAAGATCTTTTTTTTATGGTCAGTGTCTTCCTATTGTGTATGCAGAAAATCACGTTAAGTTTTCTACAGCCTCATTAACAAATACTATATTGGAGAGGTTAAATATTTCAAATGATGCTTTCAATCACAGACTTTATTAGTAAAGATTAATTAGTGCAGGTTTATTAGCAAAGATAGTAAAGATGATCTCAGAAGGCCTGTTTAATCCCCGGTTTTCCTATTCCCTATCTCAAAGTCCATCTTGTAATTTCACAACCAGATGACATTCGACTGCATCAGGCCCTTCTAAGTGGCTGTGCCAACGACTACTGTTTACTACACCCCAGTATCCATTTGCCTCTTTTTCTTAGTAGTAGAATCCTGATTTCTAACTAGGATTGTCACATTTAGCAAATAAAAATACAGATTGCTAAATTAAATTTGACTTTAAGAAAAACGACAAATCAATTTTCAGTGTAAGCATGTCCCAAGTGTTACACACAGGACGCCCAGTTAAATTTGAGTTTAAGATAAGCAATGAATCGTTTTTAGTATAAATATTTCCCAACTATTGCATACTTATACAAAAAAAATTATTTATCTGAAAATCAAATTTAACGGGGCATTATTTTATTATGCAACCCCATTAACTGCTTATGTTTCTACCCAGCTTACACAACATTTCCAAGGCTCAGACCATGATGTGACCATGTGACCAAGTTCCCACCAATGTGGTGGAAGCTTACATTGAGTAGTGCTCCCAGGAAGTCTCGTTCAAGGAAAGGGCGTTTACTCTTCTTTCCTCACTCCATTTTTCTCCATGCTGCTGTCTAAGAAGATATGATAAAGGAAGAGGAGAAGGGCAATCTTGGATCACAAAGAACAGGTTTTACCATAGCTCTGGGAGAGGCAGAAGAAGCAGGGGTCCCTGGCAACATCATGTTGTAACATTGAGCTGCCACCCTGCAAATTTCCCTTAAGAGAGATATGAACTCCTGCTTATTTAAACTGCTGTTTCTTCTCTTGCATTCAGTTGAACCCAATCCTAACTGATATAGAGGCTTACTTTTTAGAGATTTATGAGCATATCAAAACCAAGATCTGTGGAACAGGAAAATCTGTGGAAAGCGGAGTATTTGAAAGACTGTGAATGTTCACAGTCAAGTAGATTCTCATTGTGTCTCTGACTTTCTCTCACACACATACATACAGCTTTCCTTACTTTTCTGAAGCCCTGGGTATTCTAACTTCCTGTCCCATCTTCTTTCTGATAATTAACGCTAGCAATTCAGAAACAAACAAATAAATAAAAATAATAATGACCACACCTGGAGGACTTGAGCATAAAGCTAAATTGAGGTTAGCAATTTCATTAAAGAGGTTGGGCGACCATTTCAGCAGAAGTATTTTGTCGATACTTTTTGAGTATGCTGTCAGGTGGCAGAAAGTAAAGTAATAGGTTAAAATAATTTAAAACTTTGGGGCATCTTTGGCTTTGGGGAAGAAATATAAAAATGAATTCCTAATAACGATGATACCTTGTGTAAAGAAGGGACCAATATATCATCCCTTGAAATTTTCCCAGGTCAGAAAACTGAGATATAAAATTCTATTCCAAAAGGGCAATATTGATTTTTTTTTTTTTAGTGCTTGAGATTTGCCAACTTCAACATTTTTCTTGGTGCCATGAGAAATGTTGCCACTGGAAGACATTCTACAGTAAGCAGGAAGGCAAAAATAGTGTTAAACAGTGGAGTTATGAGAACAAGAGTCTCTACGTTTTCATTAATGTATCATTCAGAATTCTTGATTAGGAGCTCTATTCTTAATTCCTTAAGGAGAATAGAAATATATAGAAAGGAGATGAATGAAAGAAATGCTACCTTCAAATGTAACAAATACAAGTAAGACTAAGGAAGGGACAAGTATTTAAAAAGTTAAACGCTATTCATTTTGTTATAATAAAAACATAGTGACAGCTGGTAGATTTTTGCAAAAGCTAAAAATTTCAGACTCTGGTTAGAATGTGGAAGTTATCTATAGTGTTGACTAGTGTCGCCCCTGAATTCATTCCACTTGGAATCTCAGAATTTAACCTCTTTGGAAATAGGCTTTTTTGCAATGGCATTAGTGAAGTTGAAGTCGTACTGGATCAGGTGAGCTGTGTTTATAAGAAGAGGAGGGGACACACAGAAAGACCAGTCTGAAAGAACATCATGTGGCAACAGAGGCAGATAAAGGAGAGATGCAGCCACAAGACAAGGAACACCAAGGACTGCTGGCAACCACCAGAAGCTAGCAGAGAGATATGGACCAGAACCTCCAGAAGGAACCAACCCCACTGACACCTTGATTTTGGACTTCCAGCCTCTAGATCTGGGAGAAAATAAATTTCTCGCATTTATTCAGACATAAATAATGTGAATAATTTTTTTCAAACTACTGAATTCAGGAGGTTTTCAGGGGAAGCCAGATAGATATTATTTATTATAATTCAAATATTACATATTTTTAGATATACAATATATTAAGCCACCCAGTTTATGGTACTTTTGTTATGGCAGCCCTGGGAAACCAATACATCATCCACTGCCCCTCACCTCTGAAAGCAAGGTGCTGGATACCACTGGGTCATGGGGCACTCAGAAAATTGCAATGCTTGTTTTTCAACTCCTCTGGATCCTGCCCAATATTATTGACAAGAAAATTTGTTTTTGCAGGATCTTTGTTTATTTGAAGAGCTTTTATTCTGCCTGCCAAGTTGGAAAGACTGTTAGATTATGTCTTTTGTTGAAAGCTTAGTTGTTTGTATTTTGTGGCTTCATTGCCTTTTTTATTTTTAAAGGAAAGGAAAGCAAAATCAAAGGAAATGAAGCAAAGGAAAGTTTTATCAGCATTTTAAGGTCTTTGAACTTCTCCAGACACAATAGTATCATCAGTGAGTCTCTCATATAGTC
>NW_012155284.1:12380741-12384945 GCF_000956105.1 Propithecus coquereli | reverse complement strand
TGGGTAAGGCCAGGAGTTGGAGACCAGCCTGGGCAACATAGTGAGACTCCCATCTCTACAAAACATTTTTTAAAAAATTAGCCAGGCATGGTGGTGCACACCTGCAGTCCCAGCTACTTGGGAGGCTGAGGCAGGAGGATCACCTGAGGCCAGGAGTTCAGGCTGTAGTGAGCAATGATGAGGGCACAGGTCACCCACTGCAGTGGTGGCCAGAATAAAACATAAGGCCAAGAGGATTCTGGTGTAGAACACCACAGGTGTCCTTTAGGATGTACCTGTAATTTGAAAGTAAACAAATGTTAGATAAAAACCATTTTCACAGACATGTGATGGCCATGGCGGGGGATGGGAATACAGTTAAAGAGGCACCAAAAGGGGCAGGAAGAGAAAATATTGGAAATATCCCTCCAGCTAAACTCCCATATACACTAACATTTTTTTGTAGCTTCAGAGTTCTTCAAATACAATCAACAATATCTGAAATTCCCACCAGAATGTGTAATGTTCTGGTTTTCATGTGCTTATCTTTATTGCATTATTTTGCTGTTCTGGAATTAATCAGGCTTTCCCAATATGGACAATACCCAATCAATTCCCAGACATGATATTTACTTAATAAACAACATATTTCCACTATTTAAAGTTAAGATAATTTTTGTGAAATTTTTAATCAGAGCTGGAAAAGATCTTAGAATGTAGTGTGTCAAACTAAGGCCACTAAGTTACATAAGAATTCTCTTGAGAATCTTCCCTAGAAATGGTCATTCAATATGTACTGCTAACCAGAGGATAAATGTGAAATACCTAGCTTAGTTTGGAGATTCTCCTCTTGCCTGAACACTTGCAGTTGTCTTAAAGCTAGGCTGCTAATCCACCTTCCAAAAGTAAGTGCTGCTACCCTAAGCATGATACATTTTAGCTTGAAAACGTCTAAGTTCAAGGATGCCAGGTTCTATGGAACACCTTTTACCAATTCTGCATTGTAAAAGTTTTATGATTCTATTTATCTGCCTAGCTAACCATATGATAGCAGATAAGTCATCTGTAGCAGTGAGCTTCACTGGGCCTTGAAATGTCTGTGACGGCTATAAAAGTAATTGTGTTAATGAATACTGCACGCGTTATGGGATCTCATTCTTTTTACATATCAAAGTCTGATTCTTGTGAAGTAACTGACTAAAAGTGTTACTACACTGGGACAAAAATGATTACTCTAGAAATGTGTACAGACATGGCCATTAATCTAGCATCCCAAAGATAATTCTGCAACTTCTAACCCAATTCCCCTTCTCTGCACCCTTCCTGTTGGGAGTAGATAATTCTTACCTGGAGAGAAGCTAAGTTTATCTACGTAATAAAGGGCTAAGAGAAATCCTGTGAAGGAAGGGAAGGAAGAAAAAAATCCCTGTAGGGTAAGGGAGGAAGAATATTATCATCTTGGGAGGTGGGGGTGAAGGAAGAGAGGAGAGACGATTGCCAGGATGTGTAAAGGAAACGGAGAGGAGAGAAAGATGCCGACATTGCCGTGGACCAGGGAGCGGCTCCCAAGAAATTCCTTTTGAATCAATGTTGACCATTGAACTGCCCTTCTTATTGCTTTGTGAGTCTTTGTGTTTGTAGAGGTTACAATACTCTCCTTCAAATGAAGTCCAAGTTCAATGAGCTATTAACCAAGTATGTGAAGGTAGCCCAGTTGCTCATTTATTGGCTGTATGTCTTGTTTTTCGTATTTGTATTAACTGCTTTCTTTCAGAGTTGCATTTTTTAAAAAATAATTTTTGAGGTGGAGGGAGGAACAGAAAGAAAAAAGAAAAAAAAAGAAAAAAATTTAAAAAATCTTTTTTGGCTTAGCTTTTGAAATATTTCTTCTGAGTGTAACAGCTATTGTGGTTAAGTTTCCATCACATTGTGGGTTCTTCCATTTTGTTCACCAGACACACATTGAGTGCCAACCATATGTCGGGCTCAACACTAAAAACCGAGAGTTGGAGATGATCAATAATCAGATCTTGCACTAAAAGCTCAAAAGCTGCCAGCAATGGTACTGGAGCATACTACAGAGCACCTGAAAAATAGTGCTTAAAGATGCATGTAGATTAATAATGGTATTCACAGTACTGCAAGCCATGATCTTAGGAAGTTTATTAGGCCTGTTACTGCCAAATCAGAGCATCCACCCAGACAACTTCATCAATTTGGATAGTTATGCACAGGAATGGATGAAAAGTGAAAAATTTAGTCATTCATCCAGACATATTGCCAATACTTGAAAATTTCTGGGCAACTGTCTAATTTCCTTCACTTTCATCTTGAAGTTTGGCCTCATGGGGCTGTATGTTGAATGTAAGCACTTTGAGGAATGCACACCCCCTCAGCTTCAAGGGCATTTTCATTTGATTGGAGGTGATAATACAACTGGAATTGAGTCATGGCATTCAGTGTATCCCTCCCATTCCAGTAAAAACGATTGGAGGATGTTCAACACCTGAAATTAGCCAGAACTTCAAGTTATACATCTCATGATTAAATTTATCGCTTCAGAACCTGCATTTTCTTGACATGGAAAGCTTTTTTAAATAAATGCTTAGTGCTGGGAAGATGCCCAGCACATTAATCCTTGAACCATACAAAGGGAATCATTTTGCAAATGGAAATAAGTCCTTTAATATAAACTGGGAGACTATTCAATCGCTGAGTCCTACTTTGCAGTATCCTATTTAATCCACTGAGTGTTCTGTTCTTTTCCATTCATCTAGCTTGAGCCACAAATATGCTACTTCTCAATTTGCTCTCTGAGGATTTTTTTTTTCTTATCATGACTTAGAGACAGCCAGAAGAATAGTATCAGTGCCTGGAAATAAATTATGAATCATTCAATACTTTCAGAATCCAAAGGGACAAAAAAAGCAATAATCCCAAATACTCTAGTCATTCTTCTTTCCTTTTTGCAAGAAAATGTTATAATTTGAAAATTCCTATAAAATTTTCTTGTTGAAGTCAAAGGAACAGACATCCTGGGAAAGAAGAGGTAAGAAGAAAAAAATGAGGCACGTGAACAAGAAAATCTGTTTAAATGCATCTTCCTCATACACAATCTTTATGGCCAATGTGAAGACAGGGAAGTAGGGATATTGTAGCTTTATCTTCAAAGTATAGCTTGCTGCTTTCCACCAAATGAAATGTAAATAGAAAGTCTAAGTGTTCCTTTTCTGCTGTGAGTCAGACCCAGGCTGGAGGCCTAAAGGCCCATTCAGGATGGAAGGCTGGTCCATGCAGAGATGACCTTACGATCCGACAGAAAAGCATTTCTGTATTTGAGAAGCTCAGCCTAAGCCAGTGGTCCCTGGGGCTCCCCTCATATTCCGAGATAAACTAAATGAGTTAAATAAATGATAAGTAGGAATTAACATTCAAAATCTGTGACAGGTACAAAGGAATCATTCAGAAGGGACCATGTTCGCACCTCATGTCAGATTCAAACAGGGGGACTCTGACCCAGCGTAAGCAAGAGTTGGTGTCTTTTTGCCTACAGCGCTATGAAGGCAATTTACGAAGATCTTTTTTTTATGGTCAGTGTCTTCCTATTGTGTATGCAGAAAATCACGTTAAGTTTTCTACAGCCTCATTAACAAATACTATATTGGAGAGGTTAAATATTTCAAATGATGCTTTCAATCACAGACTTTATTAGTAAAGATTAATTAGTGCAGGTTTATTAGCAAAGATAGTAAAGATGATCTCAGAAGGCCTGTTTAATCCCCGGTTTTCCTATTCCCTATCTCAAAGTCCATCTTGTAATTTCACAACCAGATGACATTCGACTGCATCAGGCCCTTCTAAGTGGCTGTGCCAACGACTACTGTTTACTACACCCCAGTATCCATTTGCCTCTTTTTCTTAGTAGTAGAATCCTGATTTCTAACTAGGATTGTCACATTTAGCAAATAAAAATACAGATTGCTAAATTAAATTTGACTTTAAGAAAAACGACAAATCAATTTTCAGTGTAAGCATGTCCCAAGTGTTACACACAGGACGCCCAGTTAAATTTGAGTTTAAGATAAGCAATGAATCGTTTTTAGTATAAATATTTCCCAACTATTGCATACTTATACAAAAAAAATTATTTATCTGAAAATCAAATTTAACGGGGCATTATTTTATTATGCAACCCCATTAACTGCTTATGTTTCTACCCAGCTTA
>NW_012155284.1:12360476-12380691 GCF_000956105.1 Propithecus coquereli | reverse complement strand
AGGCAGGAGGATTGCTTGAGCTCAGGAGTTCGAGACCAGCCTGAGCAAGACCGAGACCCCACCTCTACTAAAAATAGAAAAATTAGCTGGGGTCCTGGCATCGGCCTGTAGTCCCAGTTACTTGGGAGGCTGAGGCAGGAGGATCACCTGAGCCCAGGAGCTGAAGGTTGTAGTGAGCTATGATGACACCACTGCACTCTACCCAGGGTGACAGAAGGAGACTTTATCTCAAAAAAAAAACAAGAAAAAAATTCTCACATCAAATATCCAAGCAGTTTTCAACTTTTCCTCATTGTCTCCTAATTTTTACATGAGTTTTGTTCCAATTAGCTTTGAATAAAGTCAGCACTTTGCAGTTGGCTAATTTGTCTCTGAAGTCTCCTTTCATCTATAGTAAGTAGAAGCATCCAATAAGAATATCATGTGAGCCACACATGCAATACTAAATTGCTTAATAGCCACATTTAAAGTAATTAAAAATGGCCAAATTAATTTTAAATAATATATTTTATTTAAGCCAATACACACAAAATAGTATTTCAACATGCAACCTATACAAAAATGACTTTTTATGTACTGTCTTGAAACTCAGGATGTACTTTGCACTTATAGCACATCTCAGTTTGTACTAGCCTTATTGCCGGGGCTCAGCGTGTACGTGTACCTAGTGGCTGTCTACTGGACAGTGTGGATCACAGGCTTCCTCTCCAAAGTTAAGTTCATAGTAATCAAAAAACAAACAAACAAAAAAACCCAAAGACGCATAGAAAGGATTTTTATATAACTCTTCCTTAACAAAGGATAAGAAGATCCCCAATTGTGATATATGAATGTTTCGGCCTGTTTCCCCAACACTTGAGACAGAAACTTATGTGCCCATAGTTTATTTTGGGAGTGTGATCCTTTAGAGCAGGAGTGCAGGACAGGGGAATAAAACACAAAAGGAGGAAAAACCTACACAAACTTGGGTTGTAGAGTTGGCTTCTGCTGGTGGTCCATTCTGCTGAGACCTTCTGATCACATGGGAACAAACAGGAAAGCATGTATGCAACATCTCCCATCTCCCGATGCTAAAGGAAGGACCCCCAGAGGACATGGCCCTCACGCTTCTAGATGTGAATGTGTGACTGAGTTTCCAACAGTTTTGCAGAACAGATAAGCCCAAGAGGGGAAGCAAGGGGTGTCTGACTGGGGCAAAGACAAAAGTTCTGGGGGAGTTCTGATCTGTTATAGCTGTGCTATTCTGATCAAAGCCTGCAGGGCGTTGGGCATGGTGGCTCACACCTGCTTTGGGAGGCCAAGGCAGGAGGATCATTGGGTAAGGCCAGGAGTTGGAGACCAGCCTGGGCAACATAGTGAGACTCCCATCTCTACAAAACATTTTTTAAAAAATTAGCCAGGCATGGTGGTGCACACCTGCAGTCCCAGCTACTTGGGAGGCTGAGGCAGGAGGATCACCTGAGGCCAGGAGTTCAGGCTGTAGTGAGCAATGATGAGGGCACAGGTCACCCACTGCAGTGGTGGCCAGAATAAAACATAAGGCCAAGAGGATTCTGGGGTAGAACACCACAGGTGTCCTTTAGGATGTACCTGTAATTTGAAAGTAAACAAATGTTAGATAAAAACCATTTTCACAGACATGTGATGGCCATGGCGGGGGATGGGAATACAGTTAAAGAGGCACCAAAAGGGGCAGGAAGAGAAAATATTGGAAATATCCCTCCAGCTAAACTCCCATATACACTAACATTTTTTTGTAGCTTCAGAGTTCTTCAAATACAATCAACAATATCTGAAATTCCCACCAGAATGTGTAATGTTCTGGTTTTCATGTGCTTATCTTTATTGCATTATTTTGCTGTTCTGGAATTAATCAGGCTTTCCCAATATGGACAATACCCAATCAATTCCCAGACATGATATTTACTTAATAAACAACATATTTCCACTATTTAAAGTTAAGATAATTTTTGTGAAATTTTTAATCAGAGCTGGAAAAGATCTTAGAATGTAGTGTGTCAAACTAAGGCCACTAAGTTACATAAGAATTCTCTTGAGAATCTTCCCTAGAAATGGTCATTCAATATGTACTGCTAACCAGAGGATAAATGTGAAATACCTAGCTTAGTTTGGAGATTCTCCTCTTGCCTGAACACTTGCAGTTGTCTTAAAGCTAGGCTGCTAATCCACCTTCCAAAAGTAAGTGCTGCTACCCTAAGCATGATACATTTTAGCTTGAAAACGTCTAAGTTCAAGGATGCCAGGTTCTATGGAACACCTTTTACCAATTCTGCATTGTAAAAGTTTTATGATTCTATTTATCTGCCTAGCTAACCATATGATAGCAGATAAGTCATCTGTAGCAGTGAGCTTCACTGGGCCTTGAAATGTCTGTGACGGCTATAAAAGTAATTGTGTTAATGAATACTGCACGCGTTATGGGATCTCATTCTTTTTACATATCAAAGTCTGATTCTTGTGAAGTAACTGACTAAAAGTGTTACTACACTGGGACAAAAATGATTACTCCAGAAATGTGTACAGACATGGCCATTAATCTAGCATCCCAAAGATAATTCTGCAACTTCTAACCCAATTCCCCTTCTCTGCACCCTTCCTGTTGGGAGTAGATAATTCTTACCTGGAGAGAAGCTAAGTTTATCTACGTAATAAAGGGCTAAGAGAAATCCTGTGAAGGAAGGGAAGGAAGAAAAAAATCCCTGTAGGGTAAGGGAGGAAGAATATTATCATCTTGGGAGGTGGGGGTGAAGGAAGAGAGGAGAGACGATTGCCAGGATGTGTAAAGGAAACGGAGAGGAGAGAAAGATGCCGACATTGCCATGGACCAGGGAGCGGCTCCCAAGAAATTCCTTTTGAATCAATGTTGACCATTGAACTGCCCTTCTTATTGCTTTGTGAGTCTTTGTGTTTGTAGAGGTTACAATACTCTCCTTCAAATGAAGTCCAAGTTCAATGAGCTATTAACCAAGTATGTGAAGGTAGCCCAGTTGCTCATTTATTGGCTGTATGTCTTGTTTTTCGTATTTGTATTAACTGCTTTCTTTCAGAGTTGCATTTTTTAAAAAATAATTTTTGAGGTGGAGGGAGGAACAGAAAGAAAAAAGAAAAAAAAAGAAAAAAATTTAAAAAATCTTTTTTGGCTTAGCTTTTGAAATATTTCTTCTGAGTGTAACAGCTATTGTGGTTAAGTTTCCATCACATTGTGGGTTCTTCCATTTTGTTCACCAGACACACATTGAGTGCCAACCATATGTCGGGCTCAACACTAAAAACCGAGAGTTGGAGATGATCAATAATCAGATCTTGCACTAAAAGCTCAAAAGCTGCCAGCAATGGTACTGGAGCATACTACAGAGCACCTGAAAAATAGTGCTTAAAGATGCATGTAGATTAATAATGGTATTCACAGTACTGCAAGCCATGATCTTAGGAAGTTTATTAGGCCTGTTACTGCCAAATCAGAGCATCCACCCAGACAACTTCATCACTTTGGATAGTTATGCACAGGAATGGATGAAAAGTGAAAAATTTAGTCATTCATCCAGACATATTGCCAATACTTGAAAATTTCTGGGCAACTGTCTAATTTCCTTCACTTTCATCTTGAAGTTTGGCCTCATGGGGCTGTATGTTGAATGTAAGCACTTTGAGGAATGCACACCCCCTCAGCTTCAAGGGCATTTTCATTTGATTGGAGGTGATAATACAACTGGAATTGAGTCATGGCATTCAGTGTATCCCTCCCATTCCAGTAAAAACGATTGGAGGATGTTCAACACCTGAAATTAGCCAGAACTTCAAGTTATACATCTCATGATTAAATTTATCCTTCAGAACCTGCATTTTCTTGACATGGAAAGCTTTTTTAAATAAATGCTTAGTGCTGGGAAGATGCCCAGCACATTAATCCTTGAACCATACAAAGGGAATCATTTTGCAAATGGAAATAAGTCCTTTAATATAAACTGGGAGACTATTCAATCGCTGAGTCCTACTTTGCAGTATCCTATTTAATCCACTGAGTGTTCTGTTCTTTTCCATTCATCTAGCTTGAGCCACAAATATGCTACTTCTCAATTTGCTCTCTGAGGATTTTTTTTTTCTTATCATGACTTAGAGACAGCCAGAAGAATAGTATCAGTGCCTGGAAATAAATTATGAATCATTCAATACTTTCAGAATCCAAAGGGACAAAAAAAGCAATAATCCCAAATACTCTAGTCATTCTTCTTTCCTTTTTGCAAGAAAATGTTATAATTTGAAAATTCCTATAAAATTTTCTTGTTGAAGTCAAAGGAACAGACATCCTGGGAAAGAAGAGGTAAGAAGAAAAAAATGAGGCACGTGAACAAGAAAATCTGTTTAAATGCATCTTCCTCATACACAATCTTTATGGCCAATGTGAAGACAGGGAAGTAGGGATATTGTAGCATTATCTTCAAAGTATAGCTTGCTGCTTTCCACCAAATGAAATGTAAATAGAAAGTCTAAGTGTTCCTTTTCTGCTGTGAGTCAGACCCAGGCTGGAGGCCTAAAGGCCCATTCAGGATGGAAGGCTGGTCCATGCAGGGATGACCTTACGATCCGACAGAAAAGCATTTCTGTATTTGAGAAGCTCAGCCTAAGCCAGTGGTCCCTGGGGCTCCCCTCATATTCCAAGATAAACTAAATGAGTTAAATAAATGATAAGTAGGAATTAACATTCAAAATCTGTGACAGGTACAAAGGAATCATTCAGAAGGGACCATGTTCGCACCTCATGTCAGATTCAAACAGGGGGACTCTGACCCAGCGTAAGCAAGAGTTGGTGTCTTTTTGCCTACAGCGCTATGAAGGCAATTTACGAAGATCTTTTTTTTTATGGTCAGTGTCTTCCTATTGTGTATGCAGAAAATCACGTTAAGTTTTCTACAGCCTCATTAACAAATACTATATTGGAGAGGTTAAATATTTCAAATGATGCTTTCAATCACAGACTTTATTAGTAAAGATTAATTAGTGCAGGTTTATTAGCAAAGATAGTAAAGATGATCTCAGAAGGCCTGTTTAATCCCCGGTTTTCCTATTCCCTATCTCAAAGTCCATCTTGTAATTTCACAACCAGATGACATTCGACTGCATCAGGCCCTTCTAAGTGGCTGTGCCAACGACTACTGTTTACTACACCCCAGTATCCATTTGCCTCTTTTTCTTAGTAGTAGAATCCTGATTTCTAACTAGGATTGTCACATTTAGCAAATAAAAATACAGATTGCTAAATTAAATTTGACTTTAAGAAAAACGACAAATCAATTTTCAGTGTAAGCATGTCCCAAGTGTTACACACAGGACGCCCAGTTAAATTTGAGTTTAAGATAAGCAATGAATCGTTTTTAGTATAAATATTTCCCAACTATTGCATACTTATACAAAAAAAATTATTTATCTGAAAATCAAATTTAACGGGGCATTATTTTATTATGCAACCCCATTAACTGCTTATGTTTCTACCCAGCTTACACAACATTTCCAAGGCTCAGACCATGATGTGACCATGTGACCAAGTTCCCACCAATGTGGTGGAAGCTTACATTGAGTAGTGCTCCCAGGAAGTCTCGTTCAAGGAAAGGGCGTTTACTCTTCTTTCCTCACTCCATTTTTCTCCATGCTGCTGTCTAAGAAGATATGATAAAGGAAGAGGAGAAGGGCAATCTTGGATCACAAAGAACAGGTTTTACCATAGCTCTGGGAGAGGCAGAAGAAGCAGGGGTCCCTGGCAACATCATGTTGTAACATTGAGCTGCCACCCTGCAAATTTCCCTTAAGAGAGATAAGAACTCCTGCTTATTTAAACTGCTGTTTCTTCTCTTGCATTCAGTTGAACCCAATCCTAACTGATATAGAGGCTTACTTTTTAGAGATTTATGAGCATATCAAAACCAAGATCTGTGGAACAGGAAAATCTGTGGAAAGCGAAGTATTTGAAAGACTGTGAATGTTCACAGTCAAGTAGATTCTCATTGTGTCTCTGACTTTCTCTCACACACATACATACAGCTTTCCTTACTTTTCTGAAGCCCTGGGTATTCTAACTTCCTGTCCCATCTTCTTTCTGATAATTAACGCTAGCAATTCAGAAACAAACAAATAAATAAAAATAATAATGACCACACCTGGAGGACTTGAGCATAAAGCTAAATTGAGGTTAGCAATTTCATTAAAGAGGTTGGGCGACCATTTCAGCAGAAGTATTTTGTCGATACTTTTTGAGTATGCTGTCAGGTGGCAGAAAGTAAAGTAATAGGTTAAAATAATTTAAAACTTTGGGGCATCTTTGGCTTTGGGGAAGAAATATAAAAATGAATTCCTAATAACGATGATACCTTGTGTAAAGAAGGGACCAATATATCATCCCTTGAAATTTTCCCGGGTCAGAAAACTGAGATATAAAATTCTATTCCAAAAGGGCAATATTGATTTTTTTTTTTTTAGTGCTTGAGATTTGCCAACTTCAACATTTTTCTTGGTGCCATGAGAAATGTTGCCACTGGAAGACATTCTACAGTAAGCAGGAAGGCAAAAATAGTGTTAAACAGTGGAGTTATGAGAACAAGAGTCTCTACGTTTTCATTAATGTATCATTCAGAATTCTTGATTAGGAGCTCTATTCTTAATTCCTTAAGGAGAATAGAAATATATAGAAAGGAGATGAATGAAAGAAATGCTACCTTCAAATGTAACAAATACAAGTAAGACTAAGGAAGGGACAAGTATTTAAAAAGTTAAACGCTATTCATTTTGTTATAATAAAAACATAGTGACAGCTGGTAGATTTTTGCAAAAGCTAAAAATTTCAGACTCTGGTTAGAATGTGGAAGTTATCTATAGTGTTGACTAGTGTCGCCCCTGAATTCATTCCACTTGGAATCTCAGAATTTAACCTCTTTGGAAATAGGCTTTTTTGCAATGGCATTAGTGAAGTTGAAGTAGTACTGGATCAGGTGAGCTGTGTTTATAAGAAGAGGAGGGGACACACAGAAAGACCAGTCTGAAAGAACATCATGTGGCAACAGAGGCAGATAAAGGAGAGATGCAGCCACAAGACAAGGAACACCAAGGACTGCTGGCAACCACCAGAAGCTAGCAGAGAGATATGGACCAGAACCTCCAGAAGGAACCAACCCCACTGACACCTTGATTTTGGACTTCCAGCCTCTAGATCTGGGAGAAAATAAATTTCTCGCATTTATTCAGACATAAATAATGTGAATAATTTTTTTCAAACTACTGAATTCAGGAGGTTTTCAGGGGAAGCCAGATAGATATTATTTATTATAATTCAAATATTACATATTTTTAGATATACAATATATTAAGCCACCCAGTTTATGGTACTTTTGTTATGGCAGCCCTGGGAAACCAATACATCATCCACTGCCCCTCACCTCTGAAAGCAAGGTGCTGGATACCACTGGGTCATGGGGCACTCAGAAAATTGCAATGCTTGTTTTTCAACTCCTCTGGATCCTGCCCAATATTATTGACAAGAAAATTTGTTTTTGCAGGATCTTTGTTTATTTGAAGAGCTTTTATTCTGCCTGCCAAGTTGGAAAGACTGTTAGATTATGTCTTTTGTTGAAAGCTTAGTTGTTTGTATTTTGTGGCTTCATTGCCTTTTTTATTTTTAAAGGAAAGGAAAGCAAAATCAAAGGAAATGAAGCAAAGGAAAGTTTTATCAGCATTTTAAGGTCTTTGAACTTCTCCAGACACAATAGTATCATCAGTGAGTCTCTCATATAGTCCAAGCCCGTGGGATCAGATATACAATATGGAAGGTTTGCAAATGGTCCACCCTTCCACCATTACCTAACCAAGAGTGCATTTAACATTTCTGCTTCATCATGTTGACAGTCCATTAAAAACAAAATAGAACTGTATTATTTTCCCAGAACTGTGAGCATAATCTTCTGATAAACACTGAGGGTCCCTTTGAGAAGTGTTACTCAACCTTCTTTCAAGTCAGCACACATTAAGAAAATGATTATAGCAAAGCATGTGCAGTACACTGGAAGGGCAAGGGGACACGGAGAAAGGTATTTGGAACTTGATGAAAAGACACATTACATTTTGAGTATTATATAAAAATGGTAAAAAATAAAATATAAAACATTAGGAAAGGTCTGAAGTATTGATAACATAAATAGAATAATTTTGGGGGAACTACTGAATTCAGGAAGTGTTCAGGGGAAGCGAGATAAATATTATTTATTATAATTCAAATATTGTATATTTTTAAATGTTTTCAAAATTGGTTTTAGAATTTTTAACATGGTGAGTTTTTTGGTTTTTTTTTATTTCAGGATATTATGAGGGTACAAACGTTTTGGTTACATTTTATGTCTTTGCCTCACCCAAGCGAGGGTTAGAGGCATGCCCTTCCCCTCTACACTGCTCACTGTGTCCTTTAGTTGTGGGTTTACCCCCCCATCCTTCTAATCCCTGGAGAATATTACTGCCATGTGAGCACCCTAGTGTTCATCAGTGAGTACCAATTTGATGGTGAGTACAAGCAGAGTTTATTAAAAAAAAATCTCGTGGGGAATTCTAGGAAGATGGTGTCAGTGGGAGCAAAGGTTTTAATCTTTCTGAATATTCACATAAAAACAGACAGAGCAACTGGACAGCAAAACCAATAACCCTTACAACAAAACCGTATGACAAGGCATCATCATAAACTCCAAAATACAAGTGGATGATACAACACAAGCGGATAACCCTAAGACCTGCATGATCTCAATATTTATGCAGGGAAAACAGTAGGGACCAACCAGGTGACTGAAGGACTTGAGAACAGAATTCCAAATGTTCTTTTTTTCCTAACACCACCTCCAGGAACCATGCTGCTTTGTGCTGCCTTTGCTGAGTCCACAAGCCTCTGTCACAGATTTAACTTACCCACCTCAAGCATTGCCAAAGGGACGGGCTTGAGTCTGATCAAGCTTCTGCATCCAGTTGCCAATTTGCAGGAAATTTGAAGAATAGAGAAACATGTATAAAACCACAAATATGCAGTCAACAAAATTCTAAGTATGGAAAACCATACAATTGAAATGTCCTAGTTCTTCAACAGAAAAATTAAAGGAAAAGAAAGAGATAAAGGGAGAAAATATAGATTTTAAAAGATTTAAAAAGACTCATGAAATTTTTTAAATGGACAAGCCTAAATGATGATGTCTAGGACTGTCTACTTCCATGATTAAAAGAAAAAAAACTACAGAGAAAGGCAAGGAAGTGATTTCTGTAAACGATAAGGTAGTGGTTACTTTTGGTGGGTAGGGAAGGGGCTGCCCTTGAGCTGGGACACAAAGAGAGGCACAGTAAAGATGCTGACTCCATGTCTGATATTTGACTGCTGACAACGTTCAAGCACCTCTCTCCCCATTTTGTCCCACATCTGGACAAGCCAGTCAGAGAGCCCACGAGGTTTCTCCACTGGCTTCTACAAGAAGTTCAAACTACGCAAGCCATTTCAGACCTGCTACGAAACCTGCCCTGCTCTTGCCAGAGAGCCTCATTATATGAGTAATAGATCTTTTCATACACTGCACATGTTTGGCAACATCAATCCCAACACCCAAGCCAAATTTTGGGTGGAGGACCAATTTTATCTCTGTAGAATGACCACAATAAGGCTTTTGAGGTGGCAGGCAAAGCTCTACTTTTGGGCCCTGTGTGGGTACTTACGAGGAAAATTGCTTTATAACTTAAGAGGAATATTTATTGCATGTGTGGTTTTCTGTATATTTTATTTTGTAATAAAACAGATAAAAAAATAAAAGCAACAACAGTAACAACAATTTCTTGTGTCACATCTGTAATCCATTGTGATACATCAAATGGAAATCTCAGACTTAGAGCAACACACTTCTTGGCACCAAAGTACTTAGTAAGATAGCGTGGTCCCGTAACCTGGAATGCCACCTCACGGGCTGGGTTTTGAACACTATCAAGCCTAGGGCTTTCATCTTCACCTACACAGTATGTCAGTCTGGATCCTTCTGAATAAAATTAGTTCCCTACATGTTCCACGTCTCCAACTATAATTTGATGAGGTTGGTATTTTTGTTTGTTTTTTGGTTTTGGTTTTGGTTTTTTGTATTTCATACAAAGATGATCTGAACTTTTCTTGCATAACCTGAAGAAGTTATGTAAGGGAATGTAGTGTGCAGTCTTCCTGTTTTATATCACCTTGAACACCAGTTCAAAGGCAGTCAAATAACAATTTGCTTTCCTCGTTTTTATGATAAAGCTATATTTGTTAGCCATGTTAGAAGCATACCTTTGCTTAACCATTGTATTATATTTGTAAGTTCATGAGGAAATGCATTAAGTCTATCTAGAGAATATTTGTATGCTACAAAATCATTTAGAGTAATAATCTAAAAAATGCATTAAGTCTATCTAGTGAATATTTGTACTCTAAATAATTGTAAAATACTGACAAGAGGTAAGCCATCAAATTCTCTAGTACCAAATTTCAAAAGAAATCATATCTATTCCATAGTGTAGTGGTTAAAGAAAAAAAAAGAGATCATATATTATGTCAGATAATTCTCTTTTCCTCCTTTATAATCCCAAAATTCCATCTCCTTCATAAAATTTTTCCCAAATAAAATAGAACTAAATGCTGAAAGATAATCAAGAAAACTCCCATAGGCACTCTGAGAATAAAATGAATCATCTGTTTAAATGTTTATTATTATTTTGGAATTTTCTGGGTCCAAATAAATTATGTAATAGAGAAAAATCCAATTATGTAAGTGGTTTGCATTAGCTAGAGTTTTCTCTATTCCACATGTTCTCTAATTTTTCTTCTGTTCTTTTGAAAATTTCTCCCAAACTCTATATGGTTTGGGTAGGGAATCAATCATAGACCACCAACATTACCAAACATAACTAACCTTCAATGTTAAGGGAACATCTTAGGTTGGCCCAATTTGACTGTTTCCTTTCTCTAGATGGTGACCGGTATGTTTGTAATCCAAGCAGAGCTAATAGAGTCATTCTCTGGGCCTGACATAAGTAATTATATAACCCTAATGCTATGTAATTGAAAATGTAAGTCAGCATTTGTGGCAATAATGCTGCATAACAAACAAATCTGATACCTGGTGTCTTATAACAACAATTGTTTCTCACTTACATATTTTGAGGTCAGTTGAGGTCCAGGTATGGGGTTCAGCTTAGATTTTTCCCTGTGTCTTCTCATTTTAGGATCCAAGTTTCCAACATTTTCTTCTAGCATTCTTATGGTTTCATACTTTACATTGCAGTCTTTTATCCATCTTAAATTAATTTTTGTGAGTGGTGAGAGATAGGAACCCTGTTTCATTCTTCTGCATGTGGCTATCCAATTCTCCCAGCACCATTTATTGAATAGGGATTCTTTTCCCCAGTGTATATTATTATCTGCTTCGTCAAAGATCAGTTTGCCATATGTGGATTGTTTTATGTCTGGGTTCTCTGTTATGTTCCATTGGTCTATGTCTCTATTTTTGTGCCAATACCATGCTGTTTTGGTTACTATAGCCTTGTAGTATATTAATAGTTTGAAATCTGGTGATGTGATGCCTCCAGATTTCTTCTTTTGCTTAAGGTTGCTTTGGCTAATCGGGCTCTTTTATGGTTCCAAAGGAAGCATAGCATTATTTTTTCCTAGATCTGTGAAATGTGACATTGGTATTTTGATGGGGATTGCATTGAATCTGTAAATAACTTTGTGCAGTATAGACATTTTAACAATGCTGATTCTATCCAATCCATGAGCATGATATGTTTTTCCATTTGTTTGTGTCATCAGTTATTTCTTTCCTCAGTGTTTCATAGTTCTTTTTGTGGAATTTTTCACCTCCTTGGTTAAATATATTCCTAGGTATTCTATTTTATTTGAGGCTGTTGTGAATGATATTGAGTCTTTGATTTGACTCTCAGCTTGACTGTTATTGGTGTAAAGGAATGCTACTGATTTGTATACATTGATTTTGTAACCTGAGACTTTGCTGAATTTATTTTTCAGTTCCAGGAATCTTTTGGTGGATTCTTTGGGGTTTTCTGGATATAAGTTCATATCATCATCTGGGTAATTTATAAAGAAAAGAATGTTATTTTCTCACAGTTCTGAGGGCTGGAAAGTCCAAGTCCAAGGCACCAGTATCTGTCAAAGGCCGTCTTGCTGCATCATCAAATGGCAGAAGGGCAAAGAAGCAAAAGAGGCTGAACTCACCCTTTCATAATGGCATTAATCCCACCAATGAGGCAGAGCCCTCAAGGCAACATCATCACACAAAGGCCCCATTTCCCAACACCACCACAATGGCAACCAAATTTCCACATGAGTTTTGGAGAAGACAAACATTCGAACCATAGCATAGACAATTTAATTATTAGGAAGTGTTTTTCATTAAAATTCCACATGTTTAGGCTTTTCTACAGTAAATTTCTTGGGGTTTTCCTAATTTTTTACTTAATTACATCAGTGTTAGATAACATGATTTCTTCATACAAATATTTTGGCACTGATCTTGAGACTTGCTTTAGGGCCTAGTATGTGGTAAGCTTTTATAAATATTCAATGTGTATTTTAAAAGAATATGCATTTTAAATTTGTAGGTTGCAGGGCTCTATATATCTCCATTAGATCAAACTTGTTAGTTGTATTATTGAAATTTATATCCTTAGTAAGTTTTTGCCTACTTATTCAATCAATTAATGAAAGAGGTATGCTAAAATTCTCCAGCTATGATAGTAAATTTATTAATCTCTTTTTATAATTCTGTCAATTTTTTTCTTCTATTCTTTGAAGCTAAATTATGGGGTGGATAGAGGTTAAGAGTTACTACAATTTCCTGATGAATCTAAATATTTTATTATAATGTCTACTAGTTGCTTTGTCATGACGGATACCATGAATTTTATGATATGATGCCAGGTGTCATTAAATTTTATTGGTATTTACAAGTATTTTTTTATAAATCTCAATTGCACAGAATAGGATTAGGCAAAATTTTCAGTGCATGATGCACTGTATTCATTGATCCATGCAGGACCCCACCTTATTTCATTTGTTTGTTCATATGTATATTTATATTATAAACTCCTATGAACCAAATATCCAGTACATACAACATTGCTGGTAATTTGCATGTGAGCTCCTTGTATATTTCACACTCCTGGTTTCCCTTCAGGGGTAGTAATTATCCTAAATTTTGTGTTTATCATTTCCTTGGCTTGTGTCTGTTTTGCTTTTAGGTTTACCTCATATATTTATATGCCTAAACAATATTTTTTTAGTTTCATAAAAAAATGTACTATACTGCATATTGTCTTTGGGGACTTACTTTTTGGATTCAATTTTATGCCACTGAGAGCTACCCATATTGTTAGCCATACTTCATCATTTTCACTACTGTATAATAACGTGATGTCACTTGATTAGACCACAATTTCTCATCCATTTTCCTGGCAATGGGCTCATCCTCTTGCATTCAATCTTCCTGTGAACTTATATTTTGGATTTATTTCTAGTGGAAACAAAAAACTGACTTTGCTTTTTAAAAATTTAAATTCAATATGACATGATCTGTCTTTTACACCTGACACTAACTTTTTTACATTTAGAGCAAATTAATGGAGTTTTTTTTCTCTCCCTTTTAGTTTGAACTTTCCATTTTATTGCTTTTACTGTACTTTTATTTCTCCTTTCTAAACATTTTAGGGGTGATTTCTTTTTCAGTTTTTCACCTGTATTTATAGAAGATATGCATTTTGCTTCATTTAATAGTTGGCCTTGATATGTTAATATATGTATTTAAATTGAAATGTACAACTATTCACTATTTCCTCTTTGTTTCTGAATAATCGAAGGACCTTAGAACACTTTAACTCTGGTCACCTTTCTGGTAGATATAGAGGAACAGCCCTCAACATCCATTTCAAGTCTTTCTAATGTACAAAGGCTAGAAAGCTAAAATGTCTTTTCCAGACTCTTACAGCTAATATCCTGGATATGGTTTAGGTTCCACCAAACAGAAGTATCACCAGTCAGAGTTGGAGTGCAAAATTGAGGTAAACACCATGCTTTGGCTGTTTTTATGGTCAGAGGCATTTGGTTTCTCTGAAGCAGGGTTGTCTGAGGTCTAATATCCAGTGAGTTGCTTCATGAATATTGTTGGATGAGATGTGAAGCATCCATTTTAAAAGACCATGCTTTTGATGACGCATCTAAAAAGTCATCGCCATATTCAAATTCATCTAGATTTTCTCCTATGTTATCTTCTAGATTTATAGTTTTGTATTTTACATTCAGGTCTATAATACATTTGCAATTAATTTTTGTGAAGGGTGTAAAGTTTGTGTCCAGATCAATTTTTTTTGCAGATGGATGCCCAGTTGTTCCGGCACTATTTGTTGAAAAGACTATCTTTTCTCCCTTGAATTGTCTTCTCTCCTTTGTCAAAGACCAGTTGACTATACTTATGTGGGTCTATTTCTGTGTTCTCTATTTTTGTTACATTTATCTGTCTATTCTTTTGTGCATACCACATTGTCTTAATTACTGTAGCTTTTTAGTAGGTCTTTAAGTTGGGTAGAGCCAGTTCTCTGACTTTGTTCTCCTTCAATATTGAGTTGGCTTTTTGGGTCTTTTGTCTCTCCATACAAACTTTAGAATCAGTTTGTTGATATCCACAAAATAACTTGCTGAGATTTTGATTGGAAATATATAAATCAAGTTGGGAGCAATTGAAATTTTGACAATATTAAATATTGATATTTGTGAACATGGACAATCTAATTATTTAGCTCTTTTTTTCTTTCATCAGAGTTTTGTAGTTTTCCTTATATAGATCTTATACACGTTTTTTTTAGATTTATACCTAAGCATTTTACTTTAGGGTGGGCTACTATAAAGGATAATATTGTTTTAATTTCAAATTTCTCTTATTTATCACTGGTATATAGGAAAGTGATTGATTTTTGTATGCTAACCTTATATTCTGCAACCTTATCATAAGTACTTTTTAGTTTCAGGAGATTTTTTTGTAGATTATTTCAGATTTTCTACACAGACAATCATGTCATCTGTGAGGAAAGACAGTATTATTTCTCCCTTCCCAACCTGTGTTCCTTTTATTCTACCTCCATTTCAAATGTTTATCTCTGAATACAATCTATAGTGGGAAGTTATTTTCTTTCATCCTTTTGAAGATGTTATCCACTAACTTGTGGTTTCTATTGTTTCTGTTCAGGTCTGCTATCAATTTAAGTGTGTTTCCCTTATAAGTAAACTCTGTTTTTCACTAACTGATTTTAAGGTTTCCTCTTTGTCTTTCATGTTATGCAGTTACACTATAATGTTTTTAGAAGCTTTTTTTTATTCCTACATCTGTTTGCATCTCGTGTGTTTCATCAATTCTAGACATTTTTAACTATTTTATTTTCTAATATTGCTTCTTTTTCCACTCTATTTATTCTCTGGTTTTGAAAATTTAAATAGGCATATGTAAGAGCTTCTCATGCTATTCTTCTTTCATAGTTTTTATTTCTTTGTCTATCCTGCATTCATTTCAGTATCTTGTGCCCTATCTCCCAGCTTCCTTACTATCTCTTCAGCTCTGTCTAATCTTCTGTTGAGCTTTACATGTTGGAGATTATATTTTTCATTTCCACATGTTCTATTTGGTTCTTTCTCAAATATACCTGGTTATATCTGAGAGTATCATGTTCCATAGTCACGTTTCCAATCCCTATACTTCTGAAAACATTTTAATCACACTCATTTTCTAGTGTTTATCTATAATTCCAATAATTAGGAGAGGTATGCCTAGCTCTGCTTTTTGTAGTTTCTGATAGCTTTTTTTTTTTTTTCTTGAACAATATGACTAGGAGCTCATATTTGGCTGTTTTTATATGTACAAATTCTGAAAGACCCAGGCTGAGATGCATTCTTCCAGAAAAAATTTGTGTTATCTCATTCCAAGTGTCCTGGAGCACCCCCAATGCAGCAGTAATTTAATTTAATTTATCGAATTAAATTTCCCTGGACTATGCAAGTGACATAAGTTTGAATCCTAATTCTGTACATGGATAGGCTTATAGTTACTAATTTCCAGAGATATTTTTTTTCTCTACCCAAAGCCAAGAACTTAGACATATTTCCTTGCTAGAAGCAGATTTGTTAGTCCACCCTTTCACTGTAGCTACCATTCTTCATAAGTACAGGGTGTATGGAGGTCTTGGTTCTTTCACCATCCTTTATGTGGGCTGAAGTCCTTGTCTCTCATTCTCCCACATGGATACTACAAGCCAAGTCTCTTAAGTTCTTGGTATTGGCAGATCCCTTTGATGTAGCCCTTGTCTCTGTCACACATGTATCACTCTGGGTTAGTTTACTCTTTGTTTTTGGCCCCTGTGGATTTCTATCATTTTTTTTGTTGGGGGGGGGTGACCTTACCTAAGATTTTAAAAGACTATTAATAAGTATTAAGAAACATTGCTAGGTATTTGCAATAAGAAGGCTTTACAGAATTTCTTACTCATAATATTGCTGAAGTGGTAATAGAGTTGAAAGCCATGGAATATTTAAAAATTATTTGAAGATAATAATGCTTGTAATAGTTTTTACCTACCAAAACACACATAGTAACTTACCCTAAGCTTTTTGAGTCCGACAGTAGAGGAGACCTTAGAGGAGTACTATTATAGCTTCGTTAACATTAGACATTATGTCAATTTGATAATTGGTCAATGTAAATTAGTAAGTGTCCATATTTTGTCAACAAATATTTAAGTCTCACCTATGAGGGAATGTGAGTAAAAAGAATCATGAGGCATTTTAAAGGAATTAAGTTTGATATTGGGATTCTTGGATTTCTAAAGTTGCCTTTCATCTTGCTGTATTATATCTATCACTAGCCACAGATTTCAAACTTGTCAATGACTTTTATCTGACAAAGATGACTTTTCTTAAATTCAGAAGTTTCTGTGCCACAATGAGACAGATTTTATCTGTTCTTTCCAGAAAATACATGTGCTCCAGGAGTGTCTTCCCAAATCCTCCCTCTGCTATGAGGAACAGGAGTCATGTGGATTCTTTTAGAGCCTGTGCTCATATTGCACAAGCCCCAAGAGCTACTAGTATCACCGCCAAGAACAGCAGAGCCATAGGCTTTCCATGAACCCCCCTGGAATCTTTGGCTTGGGGCCATGATTTCCCTACTCCCTCCTTCTTCCTTGCCTTGCTCTCTGCCATCTGTACCAGAGTCAAGTGGGAGCATCAGACTCCTGTGTCAGTGGTGAGCTTGCTCTCCCCACTGCATGGGTTACTGGACTTCCAGCCTCAACAGCAACTTGCATGCCTGGTGGGCAGGGATGCTGCCTCGGTCACAAGCTGTCTGTATGTGGGGTGGGCAAGAAGCTCTGCTCTCTCTTGCTCTATGGAGGTGGTAAGCAGCAGAGCTGCACATTTGGTAAAGTCTCTCTGATGGCAATCCAACTTGTCCTCACCCCGCCATTCCCCAGCCATGAAGCTTTCTAGGGTGGTTGCACCTGTTGACAGAGGTCCCATGACCACAGTCCTCACTGGCTGAGTGATCCTCCAGCAGGAGAGGGTGAGCATTATTGCCCTCCCACTCAGCAGTCCCAACCCCATGGGCAGGGCAGGAGGAGGCAGAGGGGTTTCTAGAAAAATCTGAATGCCTGCTGTGAATGAGCGTGATGCCAGTTAAGACCTTCCATGGGGGAAGGCAAAGAACTGTAAAGACTTCCTTCCTCTCGCAGAATGTATTATCCACTGCTCTGAAATGCATGTAGCCAGGCAGCTGGTCAGGGAAACAGGTGGCCGGCTCATTGCAAAATCTCCAAGTTTGTGCCATGATCTTCCTATCTCTTCCCTTAGGTGTCTCTAAGCTTTTATTTTGAACCCTTCTTTCAAGAAAAAGAATGTAAACATTTGTTATCCAGAGATATACATATAAAATCATCTAGATATATGCCCTCTATAATTATAATCTAGATGTATGCCTCTTGTAATTTTAAATTTCAGATTTGGGTTCATAAACATTCCAGAGGTTATGATCTCTAACCATACAGAGTTTATATTTTCATAGAAGAGACAGAGCAAAGTAGCTACACAAATAAAGTCACTGCCAACTGGGCTAGGTGCTCTGAAAGTAACATACAAGAGGTTGAGCTGGGCAATAGAGAAGCTCTACTATATTTCTTATCATAATGTGTCATAATTGTCTGCTCTTCTGCTGCCTCATTAGATTGCAAGGACATCCAAGGTCACAACTAAGACTTTTTTGTCTTGGTCTCCCTCATACTTGGAAGAGTGCCTGACATATAACGGCTGCTAGGAAAATGTCGGCTGAAGGAATATATGAAGGTTCGCATTGATCAACGAGTTAACAAGGGATTGGGGCTTCGTCGAGAAATGGTTCCACTTTACACAAAATACAAAGAATACCAAGCACGATCTACATTTCACAATCTACATTTCACATTTTATATTTAATATTAAGGTTCTATGTTTTCAGCCCTTATCGATTCAACCCATAAGCAAGTGTAGATTTTATAGGAGAAGGAAGAATCCAGTTTTCCTAATTATCTTCCAGTCGGACACAAGGAAAGCACACGATACCAGGGCCGTGAGTGGTAAGCTGTGTGATCAATGCTGGAAGAAAACATGAGACGGTTGGAGGTGTCTCTGGAAGCTTTAGTGATAATTAAGTTCCCTGTTCTCAGGTTTCTTTCCACCTTCCTTCTAGCTGCCAGAACAGCATGTTTCAGTCATGAGGGCTGAAGAAATAACTGAGCTGCTGGTTTTGTTCTTGTCCCTTCCCCTCTGGGCCCCGCCTCCTTGTCAGTTGCTTCCTTGAATTTCCTGTCACTGCAACTTCCCCAGGGGCACTAGGTTGAACGGTGCTGGTATCTCTAAGCATATTCATGATCTCATGGGCAACATTTGTCCTTCATGACTGTGTGGCTTCTGGTTTCTGAAAGACATGAACTCTGCATGAGATCTGGGACAACAAAGTTTCCAAAAACTAGAAAACTGTGCTGCTTTGGGGGAAATTGAAATGGGAGCAATTATTGCCTCCAACCAACTGGCTTTACAATGAAAAGGCTGAGGCCAGAGAAGTAAAGCAAATAAGTAAATAAATGAGAAAGTTGGGGAATGGCAGGCCCAGGGCTAGAATCTCAGCCACCTGGCTCTGGCCACCAGTGTCCTGCCTCCTCCTCAGACATATTTCTGGCACCTTTTCTCCAAACAATCTTGCTGCACTGAGTGGACAAACCTTGCTTGAAATTGAGAATGAGAAGTTATTTTTAATTGGTAACAATCATAACTATGCAAATATTAGGGAGCACCTGTCTAATGCATGAATACTATTATAAGAATCTATAAAAGATATGGTTCCTGCCCTTGAAAACCTCACAATTGGAGAAGCAAGTGTAAAACTTTAAAGCTAGAGTTCTGTTATTTAACAAAGAAGGGAAAAAGTCTACAGAAAGGAACATGATTTACTCTTGGTTAAATAGCTAATTGGTGGAAGAGCTGAGATACAATTTCCGGTCTCCTGACTCACAGACCGATGTGTTTTCCACAATATCCACCCCATTCTGTGTAGCTACAATGAGAACAATGAGACAATAACTGGAGGGAGGGAGGAGCTGGGGCTTGTGGTGCTGCACACTGACTATGCCTAAAAGGAAAGGGGACGCAGAATATGGCAAACATCAGTGTAGACCCTGGGAAGAGATGAGTCCTGAGCAAGGGTTTACAGGAATGGTGCATTTGGGGAGGGAGAGACAGAGAGAGAGAGAGAGAGAGAAGTAGGGAATCATTCCAGCTTGAAGCAAGAGCACGAAGTAGTAAGATAAACCAGATAGCTTTGATGGCTGCTAAGGAGACCCACATGGCTGCATGGAAGTGTTTCAGGAGAGCAGAGGAGAAGTTGTGTGGAGCTGGTAGGATCAACTCAAAAGTTCAACATGCACAACAGAGCACCCTATGTATGCCAGGCATTGTGCTGGGCACTGGGGATGTGCAGATGAGTTAGAAACACTGTAACATTATAGTGATTTCCCCACTCTGGCCACTAGAATCTTGATTCTAAAAGCCAAGCAGGGTTTGCCAAGTCTACTTACAGGAAAA
>NW_012155284.1:12348546-12360426 GCF_000956105.1 Propithecus coquereli | reverse complement strand
GCTCTGCTTTTTGTAGTTTCTGATAGCTTTTATTTTTTTTTCTTGAATAATATGACTAGGAGCTCATATTTGGCTGTTTTTATATGTACAAATTCTGAAAGACCCAGGCTGAGATGCATTCTTCCAGAAAAAATTTGTGTTATCTCATTCCAAGTGTCCTGGAGCACCCCCAATGCAGCAGTAATTTAATTTAATTTATCGAATTAAATTTCCCTGGACTATGCAAGTGACATAAGTTTGAATCCTAATTCTGTACATGGATAGGCTTATAGTTACTAATTTCCAGAGATATTTTTTTTCTCTACCCAAAGCCAAGAACTTAGACATATTTCCTTGCTAGAAGCAGATTTGTTAGTCCACCCTTTCACTGTAGCTACCATTCTTCATAAGTACAGGGTGTATGGAGGTCTTGGTTCTTTCACCATCCTTTATGTGGGCTGAAGTCCTTGTCTCTCATTCTCCCACATGGATACTACAAGCCAAGTCTCTTAAGTTCTTGGTATTGGCAGATCCCTTTGATGTAGCCCTTGTCTCTGTCACACATGTATCACTCTGGGTTAGTTTACTCTTTGTTTTTGGCCCCTGTGGATTTCTATCATTTTTTTTGTTGGGGGGGGGTGACCTTACCTAAGATTTTAAAAGACTATTAATAAGTATTAAGAAACATTGCTAGGTATTTGCAATAAGAAGGCTTTACAGAATTTCTTACTCATAATATTGCTGAAGTGGTAATAGAGTTGAAAGCCATGGAATATTTAAAAATTATTTGAAGATAATAATGCTTGTAATAGTTTTTACCTACCAAAACACACATAGTAACTTACCCTAAGCTTTTTGAGTCCGACAGTAGAGGAGACCTTAGAGGAGTACTATTATAGCTTCGTTAACATTAGACATTATGTCAATTTGATAATTGGTCAATGTAAATTAGTAAGTGTCCATATTTTGTCAACAAATATTTAAGTCTCACCTATGAGGGAATGTGAGTAAAAAGAATCATGAGGCATTTTAAAGGAATTAAGTTTGATATTGGGATTCTTGGATTTCTAAAGTTGCCTTTCATCTTGCTGTATTATATCTATCACTAGCCACAGATTTCAAACTTGTCAATGACTTTTATCTGACAAAGATGACTTTTCTTAAATTCAGAAGTTTCTGTGCCACAATGAGACAGATTTTATCTGTTCTTTCCAGAAAATACATGTGCTCCAGGAGTGTCTTCCCAAATCCTCCCTCTGCTATGAGGAACAGGAGTCATGTGGATTCTTTTAGAGCCTGTGCTCATATTGCACAAGCCCCAAGAGCTACTAGTATCACCGCCAAGAACAGCAGAGCCATAGGCTTTCCATGAACCCCCCTGGAATCTTTGGCTTGGGGCCATGATTTCCCTACTCCCTCCTTCTTCCTTGCCTTGCTCTCTGCCATCTGTACCAGAGTCAAGTGGGAGCATCAGACTCCTGTGTCAGTGGTGAGCTTGCTCTCCCCACTGCATGGGTTACTGGACTTCCAGCCTCAACAGCAACTTGCATGCCTGGTGGGCAGGGATGCTGCCTCGGTCACAAGCTGTCTGTATGTGGGGTGGGCAAGAAGCTCTGCTCTCTCTTGCTCTATGGAGGTGGTAAGCAGCAGAGCTGCACATTTGGTAAAGTCTCTCTGATGGCAATCCAACTTGTCCTCACCCCGCCATTCCCCAGCCATGAAGCTTTCTAGGGTGGTTGCACCTGTTGACAGAGGTCCCATGACCACAGTCCTCACTGGCTGAGTGATCCTCCAGCAGGAGAGGGTGAGCATTATTGCCCTCCCACTCAGCAGTCCCAACCCCATGGGCAGGGCAGGAGGAGGCAGAGGGGTTTCTAGAAAAATCTGAATGCCTGCTGTGAATGAGCGTGATGCCAGTTAAGACCTTCCATGGGGGAAGGCAAAGAACTGTAAAGACTTCCTTCCTCTCGCAGAATGTATTATCCACTGCTCTGAAATGCATGTAGCCAGGCAGCTGGTCAGGGAAACAGGTGGCCGGCTCATTGCAAAATCTCCAAGTTTGTGCCATGATCTTCCTATCTCTTCCCTTAGGTGTCTCTAAGCTTTTATTTTGAACCCTTCTTTCAAGAAAAAGAATGTAAACATTTGTTATCCAGAGATATACATATAAAATCATCTAGATATATGCCCTCTATAATTATAATCTAGATGTATGCCTCTTGTAATTTTAAATTTCAGATTTGGGTTCATAAACATTCCAGAGGTTATGATCTCTAACCATACAGAGTTTATATTTTCATAGAAGAGACAGAGCAAAGTAGCTACACAAATAAAGTCACTGCCAACTGGGCTAGGTGCTCTGAAAGTAACATACAAGAGGTTGAGCTGGGCAATAGAGAAGCTCTACTATATTTCTTATCATAATGTGTCATAATTGTCTGCTCTTCTGCTGCCTCATTAGATTGCAAGGACATCCAAGGTCACAACTAAGACTTTTTTGTCTTGGTCTCCCTCATACTTGGAAGAGTGCCTGACATATAACGGCTGCTAGGAAAATGTCGGCTGAAGGAATATATGAAGGTTCGCATTGATCAACGAGTTAACAAGGGATTGGGGCTTCGTCGAGAAATGGTTCCACTTTACACAAAATACAAAGAATACCAAGCACGATCTACATTTCACAATCTACATTTCACATTTTATATTTAATATTAAGGTTCTATGTTTTCAGCCCTTATCGATTCAACCCATAAGCAAGTGTAGATTTTATAGGAGAAGGAAGAATCCAGTTTTCCTAATTATCTTCCAGTCGGACACAAGGAAAGCACACGATACCAGGGCCGTGAGTGGTAAGCTGTGTGATCAATGCTGGAAGAAAACATGAGACGGTTGGAGGTGTCTCTGGAAGCTTTAGTGATAATTAAGTTCCCTGTTCTCAGGTTTCTTTCCACCTTCCTTCTAGCTGCCAGAACAGCATGTTTCAGTCATGAGGGCTGAAGAAATAACTGAGCTGCTGGTTTTGTTCTTGTCCCTTCCCCTCTGGGCCCCGCCTCCTTGTCAGTTGCTTCCTTGAATTTCCTGTCACTGCAACTTCCCCAGGGGCACTAGGTTGAACGGTGCTGGTATCTCTAAGCATATTCATGATCTCATGGGCAACATTTGTCCTTCATGACTGTGTGGCTTCTGGTTTCTGAAAGACATGAACTCTGCATGAGATCTGGGACAACAAAGTTTCCAAAAACTAGAAAACTGTGCTGCTTTGGGGGAAATTGAAATGGGAGCAATTATTGCCTCCAACCAACTGGCTTTACAATGAAAAGGCTGAGGCCAGAGAAGTAAAGCAAATAAGTAAATAAATGAGAAAGTTGGGGAATGGCAGGCCCAGGGCTAGAATCTCAGCCACCTGGCTCTGGCCACCAGTGTCCTGCCTCCTCCTCAGACATATTTCTGGCACCTTTTCTCCAAACAATCTTGCTGCACTGAGTGGACAAACCTTGCTTGAAATTGAGAATGAGAAGTTATTTTTAATTGGTAACAATCATAACTATGCAAATATTAGGGAGCACCTGTCTAATGCATGAATACTATTATAAGAATCTATAAAAGATATGGTTCCTGCCCTTGAAAACCTCACAATTGGAGAAGCAAGTGTAAAACTTTAAAGCTAGAGTTCTGTTATTTAACAAAGAAGGGAAAAAGTCTACAGAAAGGAACATGATTTACTCTTGGTTAAATAGCTAATTGGTGGAAGAGCTGAGATACAATTTCCGGTCTCCTGACTCACAGACCGATGTGTTTTCCACAATATCCACCCCATTCTGTGTAGCTACAATGAGAACAATGAGACAATAACTGGAGGGAGGGAGGAGCTGGGGCTTGTGGTGCTGCACACTGACTATGCCTAAAAGGAAAGGGGACGCAGAATATGGCAAACATCAGTGTAGACCCTGGGAAGAGATGAGTCCTGAGCAAGGGTTTACAGGAATGGTGCATTTGGGGAGGGAGAGACAGAGAGAGAGAGAGAGAGAGAAGTAGGGAATCATTCCAGCTTGAAGCAAGAGCACGAAGTAGTAAGATAAACCAGATAGCTTTGATGGCTGCTAAGGAGACCCACATGGCTGCATGGAAGTGTTTCAGGAGAGCAGAGGAGAAGTTGTGTGGAGCTGGTAGGATCAACTCAAAAGTTCAACATGCACAACAGAGCACCCTATGTATGCCAGGCATTGTGCTGGGCACTGGGGATGTGCAGATGAGTTAGAAACACTGTAACATTATAGTGATTTCCCCACTCTGGCCACTAGAATCTTGATTCTAAAAGCCAAGCAGGGTTTGCCAAGTCTACTTACAGGAAAAAAAAAAAAAAAAAAACAAGGGGAACTTTAACTCAGAACTTTATGAAAGATGACAGGAAGGTATGATTAAAATGATTGAAAACGTATTTTGTTAAAAGATCAGATAGTTTTTGATCTATACTTTAGGACAATGACCTCTAAAAGATATATACACTGAGGCCGATGTCAGATACCAGTTCCTGCTGACCTAAGCAGGCAACCACCTCCATCAGTGAAATTCAGAGAACAGTTTCTGAGCTAGGCTGCTTCTGCCTCTGCTCTGGGTCTCCTCGGCTCTGCACACCTGAGTTTACTCCTTGTTTCAGAAACCTTATTTCTAAGAGTTAGTTGGCCCTTTTTTTTTTTTTTTTTTAATGCACTTACTTGCTTGTCAGTTGATTTCCTTTTCCTCAAGATGCTTTGCAAACTCTGGTGGTGAGTGTGTGATGCTGAAGTTCAATAATATGCCTGAATTTTCTTCCCAAAGCTATATCTTTTTTTTCTGGCTGTCAGGTACTTTATACAAGATTATCATCAATCTGTCTGCTGTGTTGGTGGAATGGTTTTTGTTTTTAATTCTTCCCGGGGAAAATGTCACTTCCTGTATAGAAGATGTGATGAAAACAAATGTCACAATTGCCTTTTTGCAAGACCATTTAGAATCTTCTTGTGCTCAATAATAAAGGGTTAAGATTAGAAAAATCAGTAGAACTTGGTGATTTATCGGGTGTGAGTCAAGAAGGGGAAGGGATTGAATGATGGGAGAGCTCAAAACATATCTCCTGCTACTCACCCATGCCAGAGTAGTGTGACTTTCCTCTCCTCTTGCAAACTCTACTCTCAGAAGCACTGAACACGTGCTAATCTGGAACTGCCTGCTGCCGTACCTCATTGCCTGGGAAAGTGAAGAATACAGCTGCCTTTGAGTTCTTAGGAAAGTGCCCTCCTCAGAGAATCAAAGAAGTCATTTTTGGTGATTAATTGAGCTCTCTACTTTCAAGTGAGAAAGCTAAAGATGCACCACCAGATAATCCATAAGGAGTAGAAAAAGAAAATGCTATTTTTAATATTTTTCCCATTTCTTTTTTTATTATGGAAAAATGTAAACATAGGAAAAAGTAACAGACTGGTAAAAGGAATCCCATGTACTCAAATGTATTTATTTTTCTTTCACCCTTTTGATTCTATTTCATTATTAATAACACAAATAATACATAGAGTAGTCCATTATATAATTTACATATATATATATATATATATATATTTGGAAAGCATGCTCAAAAGTGTTTTACAAATAGGTGTATTCTATTGGTGAGACTGTGAATTAGTACAACCCCTATGGAAACCAGTATGGAGATTTCTCAAAGAACTAAAAGTAGATCCACCATGCAATCCAGCAATCCCACTGTTGGGGATCGACCCAAAGGAAATGAAGTCATTTTATAAAAAAAAGATATCTGTACTTGTATGTTTATTGCAGCACAATTCGCAATTGCAAAGATATGGAACCAACCTAAGTGTCCATCAGCTGATGAGTGGACACAGAAAATGTGGTGTGTGTATATGTACATACATACACACACACACACACACACACACACATACAACATGGAATACTACTCAGACTTAAAAAAGAATGAAATAATGTCTCTTGCAGCAACTTGGATGGAATTGGAGGCCATTATCCTAAGTGCAATAACCAGCAACAAACAACCAAACCCTGCATGTTCTCCCTTATAAGTGGGAGCTAAGCAGTGTGTATGCATGGTCACACAGACTGACTTAATGGACATGGGAGACTCAGAAGGGGGCAGGTGGAAGGGGGTTGTGGGATGAAAAATAATCCATTGGGTACAATGTACACTATTCAGGTGACGGGTACACTAAAAGCCCAGACTTCTCCACTACGCAATTCATCCATGTAACCAAAAACCATTTGTACCCCCAAAATCTATTAAAATAAATTTCTTAAATAAAAAACGACAGTGCTATTATATCAAAAATGTTTGGAGACACTCATGTTAAAAACAATAGTCAACAGACATTCTTAGGAATGACAATGAGAATGATACTTAATATTTGTAGATGCCTACCTGTGCTAGGCACAGTGCAAATGGCGTCCCTGTAGCGAGTGTCCATGGGGCCCAGCTTGTACACATTTCCTGCAACATTCCATAACCGGTGTAGAAAATCTGAACTGATGAACTTCAAATCAGGCATCTAATCCTATCTTCAAAAAAGATCTTTCCAAAACAAGTACTAACATTCCCAATGTATGTTTTAAGATCTTAGTTTATATAATAGTCATACTAAATACATATATAGAACCTGGGGGAGGTATTATATATTTTAGAGCCTGTTTTAGCATCTATAAATGAGAGTTGGAGTGCGTCTATGGTCTTTAATATTCCTCCTAGCCCTAACGTTTTACGAGCCATTTCTATGAAGCTATAAATTGTTAAAGCCAAACATCCTATCCAATACATAATTTATATTATGTCTGTTTTTTTAGCATTACACGAGCAGCATGCTGTTATGTAAATCTTTATCACAATCATCAACATTTATTGAGGACCTCTGCTCTATGGCAAATGTCACTAAACAGTACCAGGAATGATCATGAAGGAGGCCACATTTTGCGGATTCTGCTCATAACTATGTGGCAATCTCAGACCACACACAGACTGCCAGTGCCTGGTCATGCCATTGTCCTCTGTCACTCCCTCCCTTCAGGAGGAATTGCTTGGTGTTTGGAGGCTGGCACCCTGCTCCGCTGGCTGCAGAGAGCCTTGTAGCACTTACAGGGATGGGCACGCGGTGAAGATTCTTTCAGTAAAGTGATAGGCACGTCACATGCTGGTGTTCAGGCTCTGACATGCCCCAGATTAGCAGGCACGCCTCTGGTAAAAGACGTGTGACTGGCCTTTCGGCCCATGTCCTGAAAACTTCCAGTCCTCCCTCACATTCTATACAAGCCATTTCCACCCTGTTAGAGCCTGTCTCACTATTTTTTTTTTAATGGTTCAAGTGCAAAAAATAAAAATGTGTAGCAGTGACTCCAGCTGACTTTTGAATGCTGTATTTTCATTTTTCTGTTGGCCAGAGCTTGGAGGAGAGAAGCTGCAGAGACTGGGAACTATGAACCAAATGAATGAGTGTGATATGTTCCCCACAGAAGATGCTAGAGAATAGTGGTTTTTGAAAATGGGCTTTGGTGTCAGACAGACATGGATTTGATTTTCATCTCCACACTCACTAGCCATATGATCCACAGAAAGCTCATTCTTCCTAAGATTAGAATACTTATTTTAGAGGGTTGATGGTAGAATTAAATGAGTTAATACATGCAAATTGCTTAGAATACCTGGCATCTGGACAGCACTAAAAAACTAGACTCAGTTGCTATCATCATTGATAATGACCTTATTGAGTCATAAAAGCCAACTATTCCCCCAAATTTTCTAGTGGCAAATTCATCTTAAAAACTGACTGATGTAATTAAGAATTGCCAAATGAACGGTTGGGTGCCAGATGTCTATAATTTTGTCCTCTTCATCTCTGGGCATGTCATCAAAGAGGGACCACATTACCTACTGCCAATTAAAACACAGAGGTGATAAACTTGAGGCCCAGCCGTCCCCCAGTTCTCCTGGGTATGACCCAGTCAGCACCACATGTCATCACATGCCTCCTCTCTGCTAAAGATATAATGCAGATTTCCAATGGGTTATTGCAGAGACCTCCAGACTAGGCAGTTCAGATATATGTCCAGACAGAGCCTGAGAGAAGAGACAGAAATAATTGCCTGTGCAAAATTTTCACTTTAAAGCTAAATTTTCAACTACGACTTAGGTTCTCTCAGTTGACCAAGAACTCATGTCTGTAATCTTTTATCCTTCTACTCTGTTTAAAGGAATTTTTAATTAACAGGAAAAATAGTCATATGCCCTAAATAATCAGTCTGTTAGTCTTTATGAAATACTCCTCTATAAAGTGCATCTCTTAAGAGCTTATTGGGTAAGTGGGGTTTATCATGGAATGATGTGATATCTACCTCATCAGAAAATTGAAAATGTTCAGTGTAAAGAGAAAGAGCAGCCTAGTGTGCTTTGATTTGTATTAACCATGAGCACCTGGAGAAAATTATAGCCAAACGAGGGGGCCTGAGGTTATCTTTTTTTTTTTTTTTATTTCAGGATATTACGGGGGTACAAACATTTTGGTTACAGGTTATGACTTTGCCACACCCAAGCCATGATTTCAGGTGTGCCCTTTCCCCCCTACAATGCTCACTGCGTCCATTAGTTTTGAGTTTACCCACCCCCAACCTCCCAGCCCCCAATGAATATTACTACTGTGTGAGTACCTTAGTATTGATCAGTTAGTGCCAATTTGATGGTGAGCACATGTGGTGCTTATTCTTCCATTCTTGTGATACCTCACTTCAGAGGATGGGCTCAAGCTCTACCCAGGAAAATATAAGAGGTTCTAGATCACCATTGTGTTTTGTAATTGAGTAGTATTCCATTGTATACATATACCATATTTTATTAATCCACTCAAGATTGACAGGCACTTGGGTTGTTTCCACATCCTTGCAATAGTGAATTGTGCTGCCATAAACATTGGAGTGCAGATGTCTTTATTATAGAATGTCTTTTTTGCCTTTGAGTAGATGCCTAATAGTGCTATTGCTGGATCAAATGGTAGTTCTATTTTTAGCTCTTTGAGATATCTCCAAATTATTTTCCACAAAGGTTGTACTAATCTGCATCCCCACCAGCAGTGTAAAAGTATTCCTATCTCTCCACATCCTTGCCAGCATTTGTTGCTTTGGGGTTTTTTCATAAAGGCCAATCTCACTGGGGTTAAGTGATATCTCATTGTGATTTTGATTTGCACTTCCCTAATGATTAGAGATGTTGAGTACTTTTTTATATGTTTGCTGGCCATTATTCTGTCTTCTTTTGAAAAGTTTCTGTTCATGTCCTTTGCCCATTTATTGATGGGGTTGTTTGATTTTTTTCTTGTTCATTTTTTTGAGTTCTAGATAGACTCTTGTTATCAGCCCTTTATTTGATGTATAGAAAGCAAATATTTTCTCCCATTCTGTAGGCTATTTGCTCTAATGATAGTTTCCTTGGCTGTGCAAAAGCTTTTTAATTTGATCAGTTTCCATTTATTTATTTTTGTTGCTGCTGTGATTGCTTTGGGGGGTCTTCATAAATTCTTTGCCTAGGCCAATGTCTGAAAGAGTCTTCCCTATATTTTCTTCTAGGATTCTTAAGGTTTCATGCCTTAGCTTTAAGTCTGTTATCCATTGTGAATTGATTTTTTAAGAGGTGAGAGGTGGGGATCCAGTTTCAATATTCTGCATGTAGTTATCCAATTTTCCCAGCACCATTTATTGAAAAGAGATTCTTTTCCCCAGTGTATATTTTTGTCTGCTTTGTCAAAGATTAGATGACAATATTCGATGGTTTCATCTCTGGATTCTCAGTCCTGTTCCAAAGATCTATATCTCTGTTCTTGTGCCAGTGCCATGCTGTTTTAGTTACTATAGCCTTGTAGTAAACCTTGAAGTCTGGTAGACTGATCCCTCCCAGTTTGTTCTTTTTGCTTAAGATTGCTTTGGCTATACGAGGATGCTTATGATTCTTATGTTTCTTATATTTGGCTTCTTTACATAATCCCACATTTCTTGTATGTTTTGGTCTTGTCTCTTGTTTCTGTGTTCTTTTTCTTCATCTGATTTGTTTAGCACATAGGCATTAGGTTCAAGCTCTGAGATTCTTTCCTCTGCATGATCCATTCTGTTCTTGAGGCTTTCCACTGTGTTTTTTTTTTTTTTTTTTTTTTTTGAGACAGAGTCTCACTGTGTTGCCCAGGCTAGAGTGCTGTGGCATCAGCCTAGCTCACAGCAACCTCAAACTCCTGGGCTCAAGCGATCCTCCTGCCTCAGCCTCCCGAGTAGCTGGGACTACAGGCATGCGCCACCATGCCCGGCTAATTTTTTCTATATATAGTTGTCCAATTAATTTCTTTCTAATTTTTAGTAGAGACGAGGTCTCGCTCTTGCTCAGGCTAGTCTTGAACTCCTGAGCTCAAACAATACGCCCGCCTCGGCCTCCCACCGCGCCTGGCCTTTCCATTGTGTTTTGAAGTTTCTTGAATGCCTCCTTCATTTCCAAGATTTCTGTTTGGTTTTTCCATAGTATTTCAATTTCTTTAGAGAATTTTTCATTCATTTCCTGTATTGTTCTTGTGGCTTCTTTATGTTGGGTTTCTATTTTCTCTTCAGTTCCATTGAGTTTTCTTACAATCCATATTTGGAATTCTTCCTCTGTCAGTTTAATCGTATGATGTAAGTTGTTATCTATTGATGGAGATCAAATGTTTTCTTTTGGGGGGGACTTTTCTCTCTGATCTTTCATGTTTCCTGTGTTCTTTCACTGATTCTTTCTCATCAGGCTACTTTGTTGAGAACTGGGGGTGCTGGGGCTGGTTTATGGCCTTATCTGTAAGTCCCCAAAGGGACGTTCCTTGACAGTGCTGGGGAGATGTGCTCTGGTCCTGTATTGCCTTAGAGGTGTTTTAGCCTGTTGGGTTATCTCTGACCTGTTGTTTTCACCTCTTGCCAAAGGAGATTACTGAGTTTTGACCCCTTTCTTAAGCTCCCAGGTGGTGAATCAGTCTTGTGTGTGTGATTCCACTGCCCTCCAATAGTTTGGGATGGAAGGCACTGTGTTGAGCTATGGGGTTACCCTCTCTGTTGTAGCTTGTAGTTTGCATGGAGGAGTTGATTATCAAGGTATGCCAATGCCTTTGTGTTGGGCTCTAAATCCCCAAATGTGATATACAAGTGCCCTGATCTTTGGGGAAATGTCTCGTCACTCCCAAGGGTAACTTGAGCCCTGTTGCCACTTTAGGTGGGGTAATGGCAACTGGTACCTGCAAGCCTGAGAGTGTATACTTCTGTCGTTGCTTGATCTGCTGCAAGGGAGAGCTGCTAGTATGTTATTCAGGGCTCTTTCACCACAGTTGCAAGGTAGCTCCAGGTGGGTATTGCCAATTGATGCAATTGCTGAGGACTCTGGCCAGGATTTTCCTTCCCAGTCCACAAGCCCCAAAGCTGGCAGCGGCCTGGGCACCAAAGGCGAGCCCTAGTGTTATGTTCTTATATGATCAAAACCAACTTGCTGGACCGAATCAACAGTCTGTCCCCTTTTCCTTAGTTCCAAGGTCCCACAGATTCACTCCAGTTGCACAGAGAAAGCCACTTTTCTCCCTTCTCCCTGCCTCCAAGGGCAGAGTCTGCCCTGCTGGGCTGGGGGAGGGGCATTGCCTGAGACCGCCACATGTGCCAGCCCAGAAAACATCTTCTGTCATTTCTCCCCACCTCCAAGGGCAGGGTTTGCACCAGTTGCGCCATAGACAAGTGTTCAGGCCTGGGGAGAAACGCCGCCTGAGGCCACCAGGAGTCCCAACCCAGAAAGCGGCCTCTCTTGTCACTCTGCACCTCCAAGGGTGTGGTTTCTCCTGTGGCTCGAAATACAAGTGGCTGGGGGGG
>NW_012155284.1:12312033-12348496 GCF_000956105.1 Propithecus coquereli | reverse complement strand
CAGAAAGCAGCCTCTCTCATCACTCCGCACCTCCAGGGGTGGGGCCTGTCCTGCTGGCGCTAAAAGGCAAGTGGCTGGGTTGGGGGGGCAATGCTCAGAAAGCAGCTTCTCTCGGTACTCCCCTCCTCCAAGGGCGGGGCCTGCTGTGTCGGGCAGGGGCACGGGTGTTGCCTGGCTTGCCCTGCTGGGCTGGGAAAAGGGTGGTGTCCAGAACCCCAATGCGCCATAGTTTTTCTAGGCTATGGACCCCCAAAATGGTGGCTGTCCACCACAGAGAGCCAGCACTGTAGGCGACTGCTCGTAGGGCAGCAGGTGCTGGGTTTGGCAGGCTGTGTCAACAAGCCGCCGGCTGTCCCCACTGCTTCCCTGACGCTCAGTCTCGCGTCGGTCCAGTACGGAGTCCTGCACTCTCCGTCCCAGCCTACACCAGCCAAATCTTCTGCAGTTTCCAGGGGCAGAGCCTCCCTTTCAGCGTTCACCTCCTTTGTTCAGGTCCCCGTGACCGCCAGAGGCGAGATGCCTATCTCCAAACTCCCTCCTGGGGACCCGGGAAGTGTACACTCAGACGAGTCCCTCCCTCTCCCAGTGCGGGCCTAGCACAGAGCACGGGAGAGTTCAAAATGTTTCCCCCTGATGTCTCTTCTCCACACAGCCAGTCAGCCCGTGCCACGACCTCGCACTGAGTTCAGGAGCTTCCCTGCCTGAGTGGATGCCGAGGCCGGTGGAGGAAGAGTCCTCCTGTGGGTCAGATACACTGCCCCCGCCAGCCGACAGGCGCCGCCGTCTCACACTCTATTCCCTATTGTTTATCTCGCACTCACCAGATTTTGCAGTCGATTCTCCAATTCACCCTTTTTTCCCCCCAGCGCTGCTTGTCCCACGCTGCTTCTCTGCAGATTCACGATGCTGTTCTTGTGGGAGAGGGATCCACTCACATGTAGCTGTCCGCGTTCTTCACCTCCCAGTCTGGGAGCAGAGAGCCAGGAGGTCACCACTAATCCGCCATTTTTTCCTGATCCTGATGTTATCTTAATGGGCTTTCGCTTGGAATAGGAGAGACAGAGATGACTACGGGAATTAGCCTAAGTGTAAATCACATCATCTCAACAACTTATTAAGAAATATCTTGTGCAAACAGGTTGCCTAGAGAGTGGTTTCCAGCCTTTTTCAGTTTATAGAAAATACAGAAAATGAGCAAACTCTAGAGCACACCACAGGCATAGGGAAGAGGCTGCTCCGGAGTGAGGTGGCCATCCTGGGAGCTCTGGGCTTCTCAGTCTTAAACTCACACTAAGAACTTAAGAGATAACAATTGTGGCACACTTGTAATCCATCGGAGGTAGCTTAGATGGAAAGCCCAGGGTCTTGGATTAACACTAAATCAGTTTACTCTGGATCTATGCATAGCCTCAGGAGCAAAAAACTGTGTCATTTCAGAGCATATTGAAAAACAAACAAAAAGAAAAACTAAGCAAACCCAGGTTTTTTTTTTTTTTTGAAGTGTCTAAAAGAGAGCTGACAGGAGGTACACCATAATGGTTAAAAGGTTTGACCCTGGGGTCAGACGGGAATTCTTATCCCAGTTATGCCATCTACTAACTTTGACCTTGTGTAAATTATCTAATCTTGCTAAGCATCAGGTTCCTCGTCCCTAAAAAGTCAAATGTGCACCTCAGAGATATGATGAGAGAATTAAATGAGATAACGCATGCACAGTACTTAGCCTAGTATAAAAAGTCAAAGTGCTGCTTTTCTTACATGTGTCATTCTGAAATAATGATTGTATGGGACTTTTATTTTATACTGAGATAAGCATGGGTCAAGGGAGATGGTAAGCAAAGAAACAAAGCAGTCACTGATTTTGCTCACTTTAGGCCCAAGCAAGAAATGAAAGCACAGTGTTAGTTACTCTTCATATTTTGACTGTGTTTTCCTGTTCCCTGATTTCCAGTTCTAGGCTTAGACATGCATGACCAGTCTTAGTTCATAAAGGTAAATCAGATATGCATTCAAACTAACCCCAGAAGTCTAGTTTCAAAACCAGAGCCAAAGGGACTTTATGGTTTGAGGCTCTCAAACCCTGCATCAGAAGGCTGTGTTGACAGCGCACTCTCCTCTCCTGCCTTTAAATACTTCATGACTATCCACTTGTTTGAACTGATGCTTCTCCAGGCTCCCAGGGGCAACCATCTGTCCCCATTTGCTTGAAAGGAGAGGAGCTCTGCATTCGCACAGCTCCTCTGCAGCATCTAATGCATAGCCCTCGGCAGCCTGCGGCCCTCATGTGGGGCCTGAGTTGGAACAAGCTCTGACCCAATTTCTGCGTCCTGAGTGAAAAGTGGATAAACGGGTTCCTGGCACATCCTGTTTCCTCTACCCATAAGGTGTTTTACTCTGTCCTTTGAGCATCAGACCTAGTTCTTTGGAACTGCATTGCAGTTTTCCCCATCCTGCAGGTTTGCACGTGGTTTCTGTAACAGCCATATTGATGCACCTTTGGTGACCTCTGTGTGTCTCTAGTTCATTTCTCCTGCCTTACTCTAGCAGGCAGGACGTTGCGTGTATTATGGGACAGGCATGGTCTTCTCGTGCTTTGTGAGCCCTCTCGTCACAAAGTTACCAGAAGAGAGGTTTAGTCAGCAGGAAATATGGAGTAGCAGATTCGACACAAGTTGGAAAACTTAGGTGTGCAGGAAACGCCACATGTGGTTACTTCTTTATATCAAATTAAATTCTACTCTCCACCTCCATCCAGACTGGGGGGAATTCAAAAGCAAACACCATTGAGGCTCCCTTCACCTCCTACACCCTTCTCCCCTGGGGATTCAGAGAAATCTCTCTGGTCCTTAATCCACTCCAGGTACTTCAGAGATGAAATCCATTCAGCCTGAATGTTTTTCAGAGTCCAGTGACCTTGGTGCTTACAAGTTGGTCATTGTTTGTCGAGGCAGGTGGAGTCAAAGGGCTGGCGCTGAGCTCAAGGTGTCTCTATTCCTTCCCTGCCCCATGGCAATGCTTGCGGATGAAGACGGCTGATCTTCCGGAGTTTTAGGGGCTCTCTTATCCCATATGAACCAGCACTGAATCATGGGCTAATAGACTTAGTGTACAAAAAGTCATACAAATCAGTAAGAAAAAGAATACCCCATTAGACTAATAGACAAAATATAAATAGGCAACTAGCATGGGAATATATGGGAAAAAGTATTGGACCTCACTAACAATCAAAGAAATGCAAACAAAAGCAAGATTTTTCAAATACCTATTGATTTGGTAAAGTTTTAAAAATTTGACAAAACTCAGTTTGAGCAGAGCATGGACCCCCCACAATACGAGGGACCCACAGAGCCCTGTGTCCTCTCTGGGGACCTCCCCCATTCCGCTGCTCTGATTATGTTTCAATTTTCTCCTCCCTGGCTTAACCACTTCAGTATGAACTCACTTTCCAGAAAACAAAAGCCAAGGAAGGCAGGTTCTCAGGGGCAACTTCTGCTTCCTGCTGCATAACACATACCTCCCTTAAGGCAAGGAAGCCTGCCCATTTTCTTGGAACAGGTGATAACACACAAGGAAAACAAAGCAAAATATCTCGATGAATTACCCTGCTGTAATATATAAGGGAATTTAATCTGTTTCCAGGGTTTTATTGTGTTTTTTTAATTTTTTGGCTACTATAAATAAGGGGTAATGAACATTCTAGCACATATATTCATTTACATATTTAAGATGAACTCCTGGGGGTAAATGCCTAGAAGGGAAAGTGTTGGGTCAGAAGTTGTGCCCAAACAGCATTTCAATAAATATCATTAAACTAGAATTTCAAAAAAATGTATAGGAATTTATGTTCCCACTAACAAGGCGTGATTGCTTATTTTCTACATCTTTATCAAACTGAGTTTTGTTAATTTTTAAAACTGTACCAAATTGATAGGTACTTTAAAAATCTTGCTTTTGTTTACATGTCTTTGATTGTTTGTGAGGCTAAATAATTTTTTTTATATGTGATTTAGTCCTATTAATTGTCTTATTATATTTTGTTTAAGTGCCTGATGGGGAATTCTTTTTCTTATTGATAAGACTTTTGGTATATTAAGGCTATTAACTCATGATTCAATGCTGGTCCCTAAGGAATAAGAAAGCCCCCTAAAACTCCATAAAATTAGTCCTGTTCATCCTCAATTAAAATGGGCAGTCAAATTCAACAAACAGTCCCATCTACATTCACTGAAGACCTTCGGCTGTGGAACTGGACCTGCTAAACCCAAAGGAGACTACAGTCATCAGAGAGCCCAGGCCCACACCTGGCTTTCTCACCACCTGCTGGGCTCACCTCCAGAGGGGAGATGTTCTTGTGTTGTGCATGGTATTAAAACCCTCCACACCCACCTAGTGAGTCTGCAGCTTAGGGTGGGGGTGCCAGTGACAGAGAGTGTATATATGGTATGTGTGTGACAGCTGTCTCTCCCATGCAAATCATTACCTTAAGGCAGCATTCGTAACTTTTCCATAATACAGACCCCTTTGGCAGCCTTTTGAAGCCCATGGACCCCTTTTCAGATAAGATTTTAAAGCATAAAATAAAATACAAAAATTACAGAAGAAACCAGTTATATTAAAAAATGCTTGTCAAAATATTTTCTGAAAATGAATTTGTGACTATAATATTTATATATATATATTTGTTTATTACCATATCAAATAATAAGATCTAGCAATGAGCCTAATAGCTACCATAAATTTGGAATTAATGCTGAGGATAAATGATATCAGCAACAACCATAACATAATATAAAAATATCTGATTTCTATTAATGGTGAAGTCACAGGTAACACTAATACCAATGTAGTTTGTTGCCTACATTCATAATTGAAAGAAATGGTATGTTTCAGTTGGAAGTGTTGGAGGTTGGAGAAAATAAGATATAATTTTTCGTGATCCAGGCTCATGGACATCCTGTCTTCTGAGGGTAGGTTAAGAAACTTTTTATAACCACTAGTGTTAATTCAGAGAATTATGCTTAAATGCTTCCCTTAGAAGTCCCTAGTACCTGTACTTATAATGCTTTTTGCTGTACAGAAGTTTTACATTTTTAAAGAGTTCAATTTTAACTTTGTAGTTTCTAAGTTTTCTACATGCTACTGCTTTATTGGCGGATGGGTGCTTTCACTCCAAGGCAAACAAGGGTAAAGCTGTGACAGAGCTCAATGAGCTTCTCTCCGATGAAGTCAACTCTCCTCTTTGGGACCTGCAAGAACATGCTTGGTACAATGCAACCCTCCTGGACATCTATAGTGCTGAGCAGATCTGGACAGCCGAGCAAATCTGGAGAAGTATATAAACTCGGCCTGCTTTCCAACCAAGAATCACAAAACTATTCATCCATGTTTTCTGCTAGAATTTTATAGGATAAAATATATTCAAATTCTTCTTCCATCTGGAGTTTATTTTGATGTAAGGAAAGAATGAGGAAGCTTTTTTTCCCAAATGGATGGTCACTAGTCAAAGTATCATCTTTTCTCCACTGATTTAAATTGCCACTTTTATGATATACTGAATTCCTACACACATATGAGTCTACTTCTGGACTTCCTATCTATTCCATTAACCTACATATTCCACAAAGTTTAATTAATTGGCTTTATAATTCATTTAATATTTGATTCTTGTGGATTACTTAGAAATACAATTATTATACCTTATGGTTTTGATACGAGGGAAGGTAAAAAATATTTGCCTTTCTAATGTGACAACATCTTTTTGCCTTTACAATTCACCATCTTCTCTCTGTGTGTCTTTCCCCATTGGGCAGAGTCACTTCTGGGTCCTTGGACTTTCTCCTAAGAATCTTTCCAAGGGCATTTCTTTATGTGCCTCCATTGTCTTAAGATGCCCTCTTCTCAATCTTATGACTAAGCAACTAGTTCCCTAACTAGAATATGTTCGAGTTGTCACCACCTTCTATATATAAACAAATTCAAATTTTATTCTATACTTTAAAGGAAGTATTATCAAGAGAAATTATGCTTTAAATGTGACCACTGTATATTCACTGGAACAATGGAAATCACCAGACTTTGTCTTTGAAAAATGTTCCTCTGACCCCCTCCCCAACCCCTTCCTTCATCTTGCTATCTCATATGGTTTCTAATCTCACCTTAAATGCCACTTATTCATAGAGTGAATATGTCCTCCATTATAAGTTCTCATCATGTGTAATAGTTTTCAATTATATAATTTTTTTGCTTAATCATTAGCTTAATGTTGATCTCCCTTGCTAGATTCTAAGTTTCATGATGACAGTGACCACATTAGCTCTGCTTGCTTCAATATCCTCAATGCCTAATTCAGAACCTGGCACTTAGTAAGAGTTCCATAAATTCTTGTTGACTAAACAACGGTTACTGTTATTTCTAACAAGGGAGGCAGCATAACATCAAGTTATAAGCTTGGCTTAAAGTCAGAATGCCTGGATCTAAATCTGTCTATCCCACCTTTGAACTGTATGACCCTAGGCACATTACTAAACTTGTCAGTCCCTTAGTTTACTTACTTTTCTATAAAATTGGGATAATAGCATCTACAGCAAAAGGTTTTATGAGGATTAATTATATGATGTGGCCCTAAGAACTCCATAAATGTTAGCCATTACCCTCATGATTATCTATGGAGAGGAAATTTCTTAAAAGAAAATAAAGATAAAGCTTAGAAAATGCTAAAAATCTTACTTCATATCAATTCTTTCTTTGATTCTTTCAAGTAAGAACAACAACAACAAAAAAAAACCCTCACACAAAAAGGAAGCTTCAAGGAAATCATCTTTGGCTAAGATTCCTACAAGCATCAACTCTCCAGTAGGTGAGAAGAACTAGACCCACACCCCTTCCTTTTTAAACACATGAGCTCTTTATTCCTTTAGCCAAAAAAAATGCTTCTGTTGAAAAAAAGTTGCATGGTCACAAATGAATTTCTAATAATGCCAGCAAATTTTCTGACGTAGCAGTTCATTTCTGGCAGAGAGTCGCAGCTAGATTGAGTAGGAGAATCACAGGGACAATGGCTAGCAGATGCCTTGCATTTGCATGCAAACTGTTGGCCAGCAATGTCAATCATCAGCTCCCAAATCCATGCCAAACGCCAGGATGTGCTAAGAACCACCATCTTTGTCGCCATTATCGCATCTTTACTATTCATATTTAACAGTAATTGAGCACCTGCCAGTTTAAGCCTCCTGAAGAGTTTATTTCTTGACTTGTGAGCTGTTTCTCTACCCCAAGGTATGCCTGATTAACACAACTGTGCTTGGCTTAACAACATTTCTGTGGGAAAAAAAAAAATAGCCAAAAATGCCATTAAAGAAATCTTCAACCATTAAAGAAATGAGCAGTTCATGATGACCAGAATAAGCAACATATATACCATTCAGATTAAAAAAATCTATTGTTCCACTTATCTTTCCATTACATCAAAACTCTTCAAAAAAAAAAAAAAAAAAAAACTCTTCAAAAATGAAAAATAAAAAACTTCACACTGTCTACCTGAAAGGCCTCTTCCTTCCTGAAAATCTTCTCAAGATGCTTCCAGAAGACTGACCCAATTCTGGAAGGACATCGGAGTGACTCAAACACAGTACTCACAAGCCTGAGTGCTCCCTGATGGCTTTCAGTGCCTCAGGCATTTCTTCTAATAAACAGTTTACACTTTCTGAAGTAGAGGAAAGAAAGGCCTTGAAGCACCTTTTAGGAATCAGGTATAGATACAAATTCAAGATCGCAAGAGGAAGAAAATAAAGATGGGCATGCGCTGGAAAAAGGAGTGGGCAAAATAAAATATACAGTACTTCAGCGTAATAAGAACCCTGGCTTTGCTTAACACCAGAGGGGAAGAAGTTCGAATCATGGTGCAGCAAGAATAGGAGTCAAAAGCTCACTGCGACTGAATTAGCTCTTTCTCTTTGCGTTTGCACTTCAGCAGAATTCAAAATGGCAGTTACATTAGCAAGGCTGAGGAGACCCCGGAAAGCTCAAGACAAAGGCAGCAGCTTCCTGTTGCTGGGAGCCATGTCGCGCTTTCCCATATGAAGTACTCCTTGACCACTGAAAACCATCAACACGTGGGGGTGACCACCACTCTACACAGAGCAGCCATCCTGGAGTACATCAGAGAAGAGGCTCTCTTGAGTGGCAGCCACCACATTAAAACATATCAAGGTGACAAGTGTCATCTTTCTCACCTGTGACCTACTATTCCTAAAGATACAGATTTGGAGCCTCCCTTAGGGCAACAATCACTAGGAGAAGTGTAATTCCCCACATCCACAGTTCTTTGAGGGGGAAGAAAGGATAACAGAAATAAGTCAGATGTCTAGCTTTCTTGTTACTCCAGAACTCTATTTGAATGACTACCCAGTGTCAGTGATGCCAGCGGATTGCTTCACTATGAAAAACATAATTTTGCCTTTCATTTTATTTGAGCAATTTAGAGGTTTAAAAGTCTTTTCGCAAACTGATGTCTACATTTGGTGTTAACTATATGTCGGTGTTAATGCAGCATTGAAGAAGCTATTGATTCCAAAGTGGTGGGTTTTAATTGAGTTTACTCTTTTAAATTGTGATGCAGAATTTGTAGCAATGAATATCGGGTTTTGTATAGATTTAATTCCACTTTAGTGGATAAGAAGCTCACATCCAAAACTTTAAAAAAAGAAGGAAGAAGAGGAGAAGGAGAAAGAGGAAGAGATAGCTAGAAGAGAGGCAGAGACTAGGAAGGGAGTATATTTGAGGACAAGGTAGTACACGCTACCTTTTGGAAGGAAGGAGAAGGAAGTGATATTACTGAGAAGAACAAGCATATTTTCCAAGCAAAAGCCAGTGAAGACCATGGGGCTGCTGGAGGAGGAATTCAGCAGGCTGCTGTGAATTTACTCCTGGCTGTCCCAAACATTAGAACGAGCCTTTCTTGGTCATCTGCAGGCAAAGGAGCTGCCACATGACAGAGCTTAGTGATGAAAGGAAGATGAGAAAGCATGAACCAGGCCCAGCCGTCAGCAGTCCCAATCAAGATGGCAACATCCCCTGACACAGAGCTTTGCTTAATGCCCCTGAATATCACCAGCACTCACTAAATGTTAAAGAACACAAATGCTGGAATCACTTTAAAAATATCTAGCTGTTTCTCTTCAAATTTGGGTTGAATTTCCTTTCGCAATATGAACTATGTTCCTGCCAATTTTAAAGTTTACAGCTCCAGCTGTTAGGGAGTTATGTAAGGGCAAAAGTGATCAAAGGGCCTTAAGAGTGGAAAATGCATTTTTTCCCTTGGTTGCGTAACTCCCCAAATGGAATGGGAAATGCAAAATGCAATAGAAATAGCATTTGGCCACTTCTCCTGCCCCTCACTGCTACCTGTCCAAGGAAAAAAAAATTTCACCTTGGAGAGAAAAAAAAGGATGTGAGAAATGTTCTTGGACTCACATTTGGTATGCCCAAGCACTTTGCAAAAGAAAGTTGTAAGTCACTACAATAGGTTAAAGCAAAAACCAAATCCCAGAGCACTTTCCCTAAGAAGGTGAATTTAGCACGTTAAAAAATATAGTTCATTAAATAAAAAAATGTAATTCATTATAGCCAGCACAATATTCTAATATCATTATTTTCTGAATGTCTCTCTTCCTATTGGTCTTTCAGGAATTTCAGGGCAGGGAATTTATCTTTTTGTTTTTGCCTGCCTAGTTCCTGCCATAAAATAAGATCCAATAAATATCAAACATATGAATAATGATTATAGAAAACATGACTTTAGCCATATATGTAGACTCACTATCTGCAAAAGCCTCAACATGTTACAATGACCACTTCTGGCTTGAAATAAGAATCAGTGGCTTGATAAAGGCCAAACTGGTGTTGTGTTACTCAATTCCCCTTTCTCCTCATGGCTCTCATTTCAAAAAGAATAATAATAAAATATGGGCAAAGTCAGGTGACAAGGTGGGCAAAGACAGAAGTCTATGTAAGCCCTTAGCAACAACTCCAGGATGTCTTTGGGGTTTCAGATGCCAGTGGCCTGGCTATTTGTTTCTAGAAATATCGGCTACCAGACTGTAGTAACCCCTGCCCAAAGCCCAAATGGACACTGATTGTGATAAGCCCACGTCTAATGATCCCACATGCCCCTAAGAATAGCCCAATAACCACTTAGCACATGATATTCCCAGATCTAGGATATAGTCAGTCAATGGATAGTTTGATACAGATTTATAATACTTTCTATAAAGAACTAAGGAGATCCATCTTCGGTGGATAGATTCCGCTCCAGTGGGAGGAAGGCGAAGCTAGAGAGAAATTCCAAAGAGCTGACAAAAGGTTTTGAAAGACAGAAAGATGAGAAAACTGGATAGTCCTTGCTAACTTTAAAGAAGACACTTCTCTTTTCTTTGTGGTAAGACTTGCACTCACTGCATCCTTAGTGTCTCCACTCCACCATCCTTATTTGAGTCTTCCATTTATCTGGTCTTTAGCATCTATTATATTAAAAAGAGTAAAGGAGAATTCATACACTGGAAAAATGTTGAATTAGAGGACCACTAAAACTCTTCCAGCTCTCGGACTCTGAGGTTTGTATATATTTTAATAACCTTCTCATTGGTCTCTATCCACATTTTCTATTAGGATCCTTCCCTGCTATGTAAAAACATCAAGTTTCTCTCATTGTTTCACAATTCTGTGCAAAAGCTGAACATGTCCTGCCCACATTCCCTTAGCCTACTGAAAGTCTATATCTCTTAGCCTGGCTTTCAATTCTTCAAACTGTGGTCTGAACCTCCCTGTTCTTCCTTATTTTCTCTCTTGCCTAGAAACACTGCCCCTTTCTGAATCATGCCTATCTCTTAACATCATTCTAGCCCTAGTATCTTTCATCTAATTTCTTCAATATCTTAGTCTTCTGAAGTCCTATGGAATGTGTGGTTTGTAAGGAGGTTCATGCACTCTCAGTTTTTTATTCCTTGCTGAACCATGGGTTAACTATTTATGTGTTGGTCACGGTGGCTTCTAAAAGTCACAGAATTTGAAGAAATTTCCTGTAGTGAGAAAAGCACAAACACAGAGTCAGAGGTCTAAGTCTCAGGGCCAAGTTGGCTATTCAATGGCTCTGTGGTCTTGCACAATGATTTACAACCAGGTGTAGGAAAGGATGGTTATATTATTTAGTAACACGTGCCAGAAATCTGGGATTACAGATTCTTTTAAACATATATTCATATTATAATTTTATGTTTTAGAACACAAGTTATTTTTGTAGAAAAAGCTATAGAAAGTAAGGTTTGACTGAATTTTGGCTAGATAGTATCTTTAGAAGTTGACTATTTTTTCAAGAATTGAATCGTAATTAAAGGTGAAAAGCTTGCCTCCCTTTGAGGATGGGGTAGATCAAAATTTTGGGGGGCCATGAGATTTTCGTGGTGATTAAAAGCATTAAAGAGTTAAGAAAACTGGTAATTTATCATAGCTGAGGTATTATGTTACATAATGTGGAGAAAACAACAAATTAATCATGGGTTTTTTGTGAAAATTAAGTGAGACAGGTCTGTGAAAGTATTTGTAAACAGCAAAGTGCTATTTAAATGTAACATATGAGTATGTAGAAGAGGTTCTCATTATCTGAGGTTAATTAATAGCAGAAAAAGACAGCTTAAACTGAATCCATTTAAGACAGGGACCAAAGTGGACATGGGAAATGACGGCGGGAAATGAAAAGCTAGATTTGAACATGGCTTTGAAAATTAAAACTAAAAATTATGAAGATGATTTATTTACCTTACATTAATAAACTTTAGATTATTATTGTGACTATGTGCTAAGACAAAAAATTAATAACATGTTGAGGATTTGGGGCATAATTTATCTAGTAAAATTGTATCATAGCATAATACAATTTATTTACCTCATGTTTGGGTTTCTCCACATAATCATAAAGAGCATTATTTTTGCAAAAGTATTGGAAAATTTATCACTTTCCTCAGGGGCTGCTTTCTCATAACATGTCATCGCCTTTGTCAATTTTCTCTTTTTTAATAATTGATAAAACCATGCCAGATTTTTAAGTGTCAGTAACTTTATATCTGAAAGAATATCTCTCCAACATCAATTTCATCATTGTTATGAAATAGTAAATATTTTCTAAATTTGTAATTTTCATTCTTTTTTGTGTTGTTTTTCCAATGTATTTTCAGCTGTTTACAATATCAGTCATCAAAAAGCTTTTACACAAAGACATTGATATTATGAATGTAGGCTATTAGAGTCAAAGAGGACTATCGAAGTGAGTCAATTCATTCTATAAATGGTCAATTTATTAGTTTTTTGTGTTATAATAATTTGCTTTTCTTTGCAACCTTACACCTGCAAGGCCTTGGTGGTGAATTCTTAGATAATGAGGACCATATTTCCTATTTCCTATTTCTAATAACGCCCACTACATTGCCTTATTGAGATAGGTGCCTGGTTAGTGTTGACTAAAGAAGTAATTGATTTAATGAGTGAATGAATGAAGAAACTGGAAGGAGAAATAAACAGTCAACATCTCTAAGCTCCCACTATCGATTTACATTCTAACAAGAAAGTCACACGCAAAAATAACTAATCTCAGTGAAACAAGATAAACATAACACCAGAGATGAAAATGAATTAAAACTTACACCAACTTTTCCAGGGTTCATGATGAAAATGTATGGGTTCTCACTAGGTCAATCCCTAAGCAGAGCTGTAAAGGAATAATATTTACAATAATAATAATAATCATTGTAATAAAAACTGGCACATACCCTGTCTGGAGGAGCTACTGTATACCAGAGACCTTATGCGTATCGTGTTCAAGATTCTCACATTAGGAAGTCCCAAGGAATCTACAAAGTTGTAGGATAAACACAGTTAATTGTCTGAGGGCAAAATTTTAAAGATTTGGGAACAAGAATTTTCATATTATTTTTATCTTAAAAACAAACATATTTTTTAGTAGAATACAAACTAGCCATGTATTTTTACAATATGATTTGAGTTTTCTCAGACATTTTACTTTTGCAGAAGGTCTTTAGGCCATATCTAGAGTGAGCACCCCCTGTCCATCCTTCTGATCTCCTGAAGTACACATTGATTCTTCTCAGCTGTTGGGAATACTTTGGTGGAGAAGCTGAGCAAGGTCTTCATTAGCTCCCGTCTTCCTCTCAATGACCCTGTCTTTGTTCTGCATGTGAAGAAACTGAGCCCCAGAAAATGAAACGAACAAAAAGCTTGTAAAGGTATCAGTGACAGAATCCTGCTTTCCCCTAAACTGCACTGCCCAGGAGGCAAGATGGTCCTTTCTGTCCCCATAACTTTCTCCTCTGCATTTTGCCTTCCCTTTGACTGAACCTCCTTTCCGATGCTCAGTCTCTACCATGTCTCATTACCTAGACTCACAGAGGAAAACAACCTGATGATTTATCTTTACACTTCGGGGTTCTGAAAGGGCAGAGCGGTTGCTTTTCAGTAGAGACCTGCTGGGATAGGGCAGTGCTTACCCAGGGAACAGAATGGCTCTTCAGGGAACCTCCAGGTCATCTCCAAGTATTACCAATTAGGGTAATACTGTCAAGCCAGTTCTTTTTCAGAGGGATGGCCAATAAAGATGTCCATGCAGTATTGTCACACCCTTAATCCCAACTTTCCAGGTGGGGGTGGGCAGGAAGCAGAGGAAGGTAAGAGGTCCGCCAGCAGTGGAGAGGAGGAAGTTTGCCTATTACAGTCAACTAATCTTGAGGTCCATGTGACAATAAACAGACATTCTTCTAACCACCAGAGTAAAAACGGGGGAATACGTCAGAAAAAGATGAACAGTATCCTTCAATAGCTATCCAGAGGGTCTTTGCCCTGAGGGGGAACCGAGATTTATTTCAGGAACTTGGGGCAGTCTGTTATCACAGTATCCTACAAAACTGAAACAAAAAAGTCCTGCTCCAACATCTCTGAGATATGGAAAGTAGAGTTGGTTTTAGGAAGTTGGTCTGTCATTTGACTCTTCTAAAACACAGGAATTTCGGGTTGAAAACAGCCTTAGAACCTCTAGGATTGGCCCAACACTCCAACTTGTGCATAAACCACAACAGGACATGATATTCTTCCCTGTGAAACTCCTATATAATTCTGGTTTGAGTAGGTCCATACTTGTGGTTTCTATTTCTGCCCTAGTTTTGCTTCCTAAACTTCAGAAAGTCTGATTCTCTCTCTCTTTCTCTCTCTCTCACCACATTTTATTCTTTCATTGGGATTTCTTTTCACATGATAATTAGAGGATTGCAGAAACTAGAGGTCAGAGATCTTATCTGACCAGTTAACCAGAACCTCCTAAGGAAAATATGATACGATTTTGCTATCTGGAAGTTTGCCAATATAATCAAGTACATAAGAGACTAGTCTAAGGCTATGAAATGAAGAATAAATTACAGTTTGTAAAAGGAATTGTTGGGAGAGATTAGCTTGATAAACAGCAAGCATGGATGTGGTTCTGACTACATCACAGGTACCCTCCTATGTGTTTTAAATAATCCTCCCAGCAAACTTATTATTTGCTAGGAGCTATTATTATCCCCATTTTACAGATGAGAAAGTTGAGGCACAAAGATGTCAAGTAATGCACTTAATACAAAGCAAATTAATGGTGGAGATAGAATTTGAACCTAGGAATTTAGGCTGTAAGTTTATGCTTTTTACTCTATAGGGCTGCCTGTCTAATAGATGGTGAGACTTTATTTACTCATCTGTCATAGCCTAAACCCTCTAGTCTCTTTTTTTTTCCTTTTCCCCTCATTCTTTTTTCTTTTTCCTTTCTCTCTATTCCATTATTTGCCCCAATATAAAATGAATCCTTTTTAAACACATTTGTTGTAGTTAAGATAATATAGCAAGTTGTTTTCCATTTGTTCAGCAGACAGAGGACACTTCCATTGGAGAATACTTGAAGACTGAAATAGGATCTGTTTACTTAAAACATACACAGAAAATAAACATTTACTTTTCTTTATGTGTCTCAGAAGAATTTTTCTTCTAAGGGTTAGTAAAGACCTCCCTACTTGGCTCTTACTCTCTGGGTTACTGCAACACCCCTAAGATTCTGTCTTTATCGGTCCTCCTTCACGTTTTGAGAGCTTGAGTCCAATCCCTAGGTTTGTTTATGGCTGGACTCAAGTCAGCAGAAATTCTGTAACCCACATGTCATCCACTGAGCTAGAGCCATTGGTGGTTCTTCATTTTACCCACTGAGCTGTAGTTGTTTGTATGGTAATTTTCTTGTTACTGTGGTATAGTATTTTTGAGATTCTGTTTTTGAGTTTCCCATCAAACCAAAAACAGATCTAGACCATTCCGTTCTAAGAGGGAGGTCAGCTGTGAGGTGGGGCTGGGTTTCATCCCCAGCTAGACTGTCAGTTTACTGAAGGCTGAAACTTATGAGAGCATATTTGCCTATTGGTGCCTAACAATACCTGACAGGTAACAGGTGCTCAGTAATTACTAGTTAAATGAATAAAACAATTAATATATGGATTCTTTCCCCTATTTTTGTCATCTTTCTATCTTAGACATTGAAGACAACATCCCTTCCCCAATTTACTCAAAAATTCTTTCCCATGTATATTCCATTACTAAATAGAATCCTGAACTGAGAATGGGTAGATGATGGAAGTTACCAAACTTCCTTATACTTTAAGATGTCCTCTGACAAACTATTCAGTCAAAAATCTTTCCCAAAATGTTGCTAACTGCTGAAACTTGGTGATGGGTGCGTGGAAGTTTATTATATTATTTTCTAAGCTTTTGTGTATGTCTGAAACTTTCCACAGTAACTTTTTTTAATCTGCCTACATGAAATTTTACAGTTTAATTAGGGTCATAATGGTTTTATAGGGAGGGGTAATATTAAGGAGTCTATTCAAACTTTCTAAGTGTAATTGTAAAAGAAGCTATTTATATTTATTACATTGGAGTACTGATTTAAAAATAATTTAATTACAGAGCGGGTGAAAACATTTTAATTTGAAACTAGATAGCTCTTTTGTACATAATACTTATTTTTTGTCTTTCTTATGGAGTGAAGTGTCTGCCTACCACAAAGTGGCCTATCAGTTCCAACATGCTGAAGGAATCTAGGTTGTAATGCTGACGTTTTCGGAGAACTTAAATATAAAATGGTACCAGGGAGAAAATAGACTGGGAACTTTAACATATATGATGATTGTCTATATGCATGTGTGTGGATTTATATGTAGACAAATATTTACAGCAAGAGATCTTTCCACTTAAGGGAAATGGGAAAATGCTGGTTACAGCCATTAAAATCCCAAACATTGATGGTTCAGAAATGTTGAAACAGTAGCTTCCTGTTTCTAATCCTGCAATTAGACTTTTCTACTACACAAATGTGTTAATTGACTAAAGGCATTAGGATGTCCTTACCTACAATAATATGTGTATTGCAAACAAACTGGACAATGGCTTTTTATGGTAATATCATCTTCAGTATACTGGAATTTTAAAAAAAAAACTTAAATATCTTACATTAAAAAAGGAAGTACACTTAGCCTAGAATGAGTAGGTGTTTGTAATTTTTAGAGGAAAGTGAGATCCAGGCTGAATACACTGGGCTAGGACCTGTAAAACAAATACACACTGCGTGCTCCCGCTGCACCCATTTCTGAAGTTCTCTGGGGTCTCAGTTTCCCACTTTGTTTCATGTGCAGAGATTATTCAATTTAGAATTGAAATACACCAACTTAGAAATACAAAGATTCTTCTTAACATTTCCACTAGGAGTTTTTTCCTCAAATACACAACATCTGAAGAAACTGTTCCGAACTCCTTAAGACAACCACAATACTTATTTCTACTTGAATTTAGTCCCTTCTTTTATATTAAAAAGGCTGGTCTTTGTTTGATACCACATGTGTTTCTTTAGTGTTGTGAAGGTTTAAGAGGCTTCTGAGATTCAGTAATGGCAGAGGCACGTGTGTGCCTACATAAACACAAAGACTGTGGCATCAAAGGAAATGGAAATACACCTGCGAATTAAGTTAATTAGATAATGGCTGGCAGTAGTGCTGGTGAGATTAACTAACAGTGGCCCTAGGACCCAGGTCCCTAACAAAGAGTGTACATGAAGGGCCCACAGCCATCTTAAAGGACAAATTCAATTCTCTTCAGAATAGGAGGTTGACAGAGTTTTGGACCAGGCATCCAACAATATGAATAGCTCATTTTCAGAAAATGCACACATCTTGTTTGATTTGAATTCATTCAGTGTGATTTCTCCAGAGGAGTTTAAAAACTGAGGAACTATTAAGCTGATCTTGTTGTGTGAGCCAAACCCAATTAGTTTTTGTCAGTATAATCCTAACAAACTAAGATGCTGCAAATGGAACATTCTGAGTTCCGCTCACCCACTTAAAGTACATGCAGTTGAATCCAACACATGACTAGCTGGGCATAGTCAGAATTATTTGTTTTAACATTACTTTATTATGTCTCCATGTTAAGCATATGCCCAACTGTCTTCAGTCAACGAATCTGAGGCTATAATATACTAAAGTACATCACTCGACTGTTACTCCTTGAGGGAGTACAACCTTTGATCACAAATCCCTTTGGCAATCCTCTCTAGGTTACCAGATCAAAAATCAGGGTATTTATTTCATTTGGCATGGACTGGAAAATTAAATCAACACATCACCAAACACAAGCTCTCCAGAAGATGTGGCTCAGACAAGGATCCTAGTGCAGTCCCAGAGAAACATTTTTTCGTGGCACATAAAGTTTTTATTATGCATAAACTCTAAATTTATTTTTCATTTTTTTCAAGGCTGTCAGTGGAAGGATTGCTGGCCTATAGCAAATTGCAGATTGTGAAAATCTTTCCACAATGAGGCAACAACTTTTTCCACAGTGATTGTGGTCCAGGTTCTCACAGCAATATTCTTACCACACTGGGTCATGGCCAGGTACCTTGGAGGTTAGACAAATACAGCTAGCTAAGGAAATCCTAAATGACAGTTGTGTCACAATGTCCTTTCCATTCCCCTCCCAGACACCAAACCATTGGCTTCCTCGCCACTGGGCCAGCACACATCCTTCCCTCCTGCCCCACTTTTTCGCACAATGGCCAGCTTTCTGCATCGCTCTTGGCCCATGCTTTGACCCACTCTCCTAGGGCCTTGGAATTCATCTAGAAATGAGGCTCTCATAACCCAAACTTCCTGTGCAGACTTCAAACACACACACACAAGTACCAGGACCAGCTCTCATGCAGCAGAGAAACAACACAAAATACATAGACCTGATCCTCAAACCTGCCAGCAACAGCCCAATACATCCTCCCTTGTTGCCTTGGGTGGAGGAAACACTTCTGGGATCACTTCTTTTCTACTTGAGGGATGAAGCATCCTCCAAACCCCAAAAATGTAGCCCAGATTCTTTGTAGGCAGTCTCTGTAGTAAGCTCCAGATAGTTTCTGAAATAAAAGATCACTTTCTGAAGATATTAGCAAGATTTTCTCTTTTATTAGCCCTCAGATTTAGTTCACCCCAAACCCATTTGCTCTCCACAAAAGCTTACACTCTTATAGAGGAAATATATATGTACAAACAAATAATCATAATGTAAGGTTTCTTTGCATTAGAAAATAAATGTGTAGGACTCAGGTCCCTTTAAACAATTACAATTAAACTTTCTGCTCAAGGGATAGAAAAGCTTCCTCAAGGAACTCAGATTTGAATTCAACCCTAAAAGAAGGATGTATTCAGCCATGACAACCTTAGGGAAAGCTTCTCCTCTCCCCTAACATACTTTACAAGGAGCAAGTATGGATGTTGTGGAAATTACAGGGATCCATAACCGAAAGTCAGCAACTTGGAGGGGAGGAAAACCTGAGATTCAGCTAGTCCTTACTGTGCAAAGTCAGTGCTTGGATAACCAACACTTGACTCTCCTCCCTGGTCTCTCTTTTTACTCATGTGCGCTTTGGCAACAGCTTTGAGCTCCTCGGGCAGAAGTTGTGCTGTGTAGATAGAGTGCAGGCTTCAGGCAAGAGAAGCCAAAGAGAAATCTTCACTTTTATTTGTCCTTTCCATACCTCTGTTCAAGATGACTGGAATGGCAAGTCCACGGGAATGATATGATTTCTCTTTGGCTCCCACCCCATGGTCAAGAGATGCCTTCATTTTGTTCTGGGGGGAAGCTCTAACCAAAGACACACAAATATTTCTTCAATTCTGGACCTATCTTCTGGCTATCATTAAATTCTTTCTCTTTCTCTAGAATTGAAACTTAGGATATATTTACAAACAAATTATCTCTGGCAAAAGTAAACATACACCCTATTTATGGACCAATAGCAGAAAAAAAAAACATTAGACCCTAAGTACTTCTAAGAAAATTAAGATTCTTAGGCGGCAGGACCTCAGAATGACACAGTATCCAGCAAACCACCATTAGTCATACTTTCCATCAATAAAAAGTTTTTGAAACTCATGTGTACAGTAATTGGACAAAGGATCATACAGCTGCAGACATTTAGAAGAGCACTGGCCCCCAGACTCTAAGGATAACTGTAATAAGATGGACACATTTGCATAAGTTTCTCAGACTTGTGCTGAACGCAGCGTGGTCAGTGAGTGGGTGATCCCTTTGAGCCAATGCAGAGCAAGCGTGTGCCTTGCTCAGGACCAGAGGCCTCTCACGGGTCTTCTTAATAGTATGAATTAGGAAGACCTGATGAAAAGCCCTTTAGTGCTTTTACAGGATAGATAAAATTCATGCCATCAGAGATTCATTATTTGGGGTAAGAATTTTGGTTATTCATTTTTTCTTTTATGAAATGTAAATACCCCTGAAAGGGGGTATGATATTAACATATTAACAACCAGATGAAATTTCAAATCAGTTATATCCCTAGGCAGTGAGAGAATGAGTCAGAGGATATTAATTTTAAAGGAAAGATTATTTTGCCCTGTGCCAAAAAGGGGTTTGGCAGTGGTAAAACCAGGAGCATGTAGAATCCGTTTAAGAAGAATACTGAATAACCAAAATTCAAGGACTTGGGACCAGTGCGCTTCTCCTTGGCATGATCAGGGATGGATCTTCTTGGTCTTAGGAGGCGAGGGAGCTCGCGTGGGCAGATCTGGGGGAGGGCAGAGTGCAGTGTGGGTCCTAGTGTCGGCATGCTCATGGGGCAACCCTTTCTGCATGGGAGCGCCACACTCTCAGCTCAGGCCGGGATCCTGGGCAGGGAACCTCCCAGCCTGCAGCACATTGTGAGGGAGTTCGCCTGGCTTGAGCTCCTGCCTGCCAGCAGACACCAGGGTCAGACCGTGGAACAGAGGAGGGGGAGAGGAGTGAGGCCCACTATAGACTGCCAGATTGTAAATCTCATATGGCGCCTCCTCCACAAGCAGACTTTCTGGTTGTGTGGGCCACTTCAGCCCCTCCCTGGCAGCTTTGCTCAAAAGCTGGGAGCAGGGGACTGGGGCAAGATGGCAGACGAGAAAAACCACCAGCCAGAGTGTCTCTGCAAGAAAGACAGATTTAAGAAGAAAGTGAAAAAAAATAAACAGGCAGACAAACATAGATTGGACGAGGATCGGAAGAAAGGGTGCCTGAAACTACAGGAGACTCCACGGGAAGAAGTTGCAGAGGAGAACTGGAAGGAGAAAGGCTGCCGAGAGACTTGGAGACCAGTGACAAGGGTAGGTGGAGTGGTTAACTTCCCCCTCCCTTGCATCTCAGACTGCTGGTGGGCTCCTGAGCAGTTGGAGAGACCTCCCAACATCAGCCCAGAGATTGCTGCCACCAGTGAGCGGTGAGCCTCTTGTGGACAGGGCACTAGGCTCCCAGCTTCCTCGGGGCACATCCCAAATCCATGATTTGGAAAAAAAATTAAATAAACAAAAAAAACCCCACTAATTGAAAAATCTTATTATATACTTCCACTGACATAACTCAGGATATTAAATATAAAACTCTCTATCTGAAAGACTAAAATTAACTTTTAATACAAGATAGATTTTAGAAAATGACCTAAAAGTGAATATCCACCAATAACATAGAACAGTAGGCTCTGAATGGCCAATTTATGTGTGGAAGGGAAGCAGGGTCTATAAAAGCGTGGAACATGCAAAAATGAGAGAGCTCTGACACTCCACTCTACCCAAAGGACTATAAAACATATCTAAAGTGGGATTTCATATTGCATCTCCCAAACTAAAATGAGTACATTCATAGTGACCAATCACCTGTGGTCTTGTGCCATTATATTTCATGTGTGCTAATTTTGGGTCCTGATTCTCAACTAGATAATGAGTCCAGAGGTACATTTAATACACCCTGTGGCCCCCACAGCATTTGTCATAGCAGAAGGAGCCCACCAAAACCCATTGATCCAAAATATACCCAAAACTCTTAAAATTCAACTATAAGAAAAAACAAATAACACCACTTAAAAATAAGCAAAAATGGGACAACCCAATTAAAAAATCATGAAAAGATATTCACAGAGCAAATAAGCATAGAAAAAGAGGCTAAACATCATACATCATTAGTGAATTACAAATTTAGAAAAAACAAGAGTGCCAGTTGCAGTGGCTCAGCCTGTAATCCCAGCACTTTGGGAGACTGAGGTAGGAGTATCACTTGAGGCCAAGAGTTTGCGGCCAGCCTGGATGACATACTGAGAATCCGTCTCTATAAAATTTAAAAAATTAGCCAGCTATGGTGATGTGCACCTGTAATTCTAGCTACTTGGGAGGCTGAGAGAGGAGGATCACTTGAGCCTGAATTCGAAGCTGCAGTGAGCTATGATCAAGCCACTGCACTCCAGCCTGGGCGACAGACCAAGAAGCTGTGTCTAAATACAATCCCCAACGAAACAATGAGATACTACTACACACCTACTAAAATGGCCAAAATCCAAAACACTGACAACACCAAATGCTGGCAAGGATGTGGAGCAACAGGAACTCTCATTCATTGCTGGTGGGAAAATAGTACAGCCACTTTGGAAGACAGCTTGACAGTTTCTTATAAAACTAAACATATACTCTTACTATATGATCCAACAAACACACTCCCTGGTATTTACTTAAGTGAATTAAAAACTTATGTCCACACAAAAACCAGCTCGTGGGTGTTTATAATAGCTTCATTCATAATTGCCAAAACTTGGAAGCAACCAAGATGTCTTTCAGTGGGTATGGACAAACAAACTGTGGCAAATTTATACAAAGGAAGGTTATTCAGGTATAAAAAGAAATGAGCTATCAAGCCACACAAAACCCAGAGGAATCTTAAATGCATATTGCTGAGTGAAAGAAGCCAGTTTGCAAAGGCTACAGTCTGTATGATTCCAACTATATGACATTCTGGAAAAAGCAAATCTAGACAGACAGTAAAAGGACCAGTGGTTGCCAGGGATCAGGGAGCAGAAAGGGAGAGAGGAATTAATAGAGCACAGGGGAATTTTAGGGCAGGAAGCTCTCCTGTATGATGGTATACATGGTGAGTACATGACATTGCACAGCTGTCAAAACTCATGGAAGGTACAACGCAAAGAGTGAACCCTAATGTAAACAACGGATCTTAGCTAATAATACTGTGTCAATATTCATTGATCAATTGTGACAAATGTACCACACTCATGCAAGATGCTAATAATAGGGAAAACTGAAGCTGGGGCAGGGGAGAGAATACATGCGAGCTGTCTGTACGTTCTGCTCACTTTTTCTGTAAGTTTAAAATTGCTCTAAAAAATAAAGTCTATTAATTAACAATCTTTTAAAACCCCTATTGATTGATCAGTTTCCTTTAATAGTGAGAAATGAAGCACCTCTGAGGACCTAGCTACTATTTCCGGACAGGAAATGCTAGTGACAATTCTTTGATAAAAATGAGAACTAGGAAGAGTCTTCCCGCTGAATACTAAGTGCAAAGGCAGTATGGAATATGAATTTATGGGGCCGCCTGCCAACGAGGCCTCTTTCTTCTTCAGAGCCTTGATCTTTTCTAAAATAAAGTCTGCCGGAAATTTCACACGCATGGAAGCAAAATGGGTCCGCCCCACAGTCCCACGAGAGCCGTGCCCTTATGGCCTTGAGCATAAACACAGACAGGGAAAGGAAGATTAAATGGATCTCTTGCTCTTCTCCTGGGAGTCTCCGAGTTGTACAGAGGCATGGGTAACTTCCCGGCCAGCTGAAAGGACCTTTCTACTAAGCCAAGGGCATTTCAATGTATTTGCTTTATTAATCTTTGAACCTTCATTAAAAGGAATATGTATTAAATGGATCTGAGATGTGGAAACTGAGAGAAAAATATTCTGGTCCATATGGGGTCACCCTGGAAAAAATAAATGTGGGAGGGAGAGAGGGAGGGAGGAAGGGAGGAAGAGAATATGTTTTTCAAAATCTGAAAGCATAGATGTTTAAATACACCCACTATGACTTGAACTCTGAGTTTACACGGGGGAGAGTAAGGTCATGTGCATATATGGAAAAAGATTCATGGGAATACTGATGCATTGCCCCATTGTTTTTATACTCAATCTCTTATATTTGCTCTTTTTCTTAACGATCTCCCCCAAGCTAGGGTACTTTTCAAATATTTTTTCCTGCGATGACTATAAAATTCTAATGAAGAAACTCCTTCCTTCCTGTAAACTTTTTCTCAGCACTCACATTTTTCATAAATACTTTCCTAAGAAGGACAAATTCCTATTATATTCATTGCAGTATTTAAGGTACTTCATAGCGTAACTAATTGGCACTTGGCATCAAAATAAGACTTAGAGAATCAGAAACAAGAATATCAAAGCTGAAAGGCATGTAAGGATGTGAGAAACTAGCTTCCTCTTTTTTCCACATGTACAGAAACTGAGACGTAAAAGGGTTAAGTAGCTTTTCAGTGTCAGTAGTGACAGATCCAGGACTAGAGCCCACGTTTCTCAGAATTTGTTTTCTCTTATCTATATGGTAGTATCCTTTAAGCTAAATACAAATTTCATTGCTATGCTTTTTGTAGTTTTTTTAAAAAAACAAAAACAAAAACATCATTTTGTATTACGAAGTGGCATTCATTGATTCATTCATTTACTCTACAGATACTTTTGAAGGCATGCCCTGTTCCAGCCCCGCCTGCTCTGGCAATACAGAGACCAGGAGACCATGTGGAACCTGCCCTGTCTAGCAGACTACCTCTTCGATATCTTTGTTGTAAAAAAAAAAAAAGGTGGGGGAGAAGTGAACAAAAACATACATTGCACTTAGAGCCTGCCCTGATGGAATTTAGTATCAATCAGAGGGTACATGAAGGGATACAGAGGAAAGAGAATTCAAAGTTGGAAAGAGGTTAAAAACAGATACTGGAAGTTTTATTTGCCTCATTTACAAGCGTGGGTTTTATTCTGTTCATAGTAAGGAATCATTGGAGGATTTTAAACAGAGTAGTCATGGACTAAGATCTGCCTTTTAGAGAATTCGCTCTAGTACCCAAAATGATAAGGGCCCGGGCCAGGGCAGCAGTCACAATGGCCTACAGCAGCCCTCTTGTTGGCTGCTCTTGGCCACATCCTCCACAAAGCTGGCCCTTGACATCAGAGCAGCCTAGAGCTGGGCGGTTTCTTCCAGAAAGACACAATTTTTCTGCCCCCAAACCTCTATAACCTAAGATGTCCACCACAGATATCATTCCAGAAAAGAATTGTATGTTGGATGGAGTCAGTTAAAACTCCAACGCCACCGGGGAAGCAGTGTAAAGCAGAATTGAAGGTTTGGTGGCTGCACCCATTAAAAAATAAGGTCAAGTCTCAGGTCCCTGCTGAGTCTACAAGTAGAAGAGAACTTCCAAACTCTTCCCAAAACAGGGCACTTTTATATGGAGAATAGTGCTACACGAATATTAATTAGTAGAACTCACTTTGATTTACTATAGCAAATAGGTTGCAAACTTTTTTCTTTAAAGGGACAGAGAGTAAATATTTTAGGCTTTGAGTGCCATACCATCTCTGCTGCAACCATTTAACTCTGTTGCCATGGACAAAATGTAAATGAATGAGCGTGGCTGTGTTCCAATAAAACTTCGGTTACCGAGAAGGCAGTGGACCAGATTCAACCTACAGGAATAATTTGCCCCCACCCTCCTGTCCTATAAGAAATCAGTTTCTCCACTCCCACTGCTTCACTTGACCAGTAAAAAAAAAAAGAAAGAAAGAAAGAAAAAAGAAATCACTTTCTCTGTAATTTTCCCATAGGACATATTTGCTTTGCATTATACTCCTTACTGCCAACAAGTTAAAATATGGTATTTCTGTAGAGTTCTTGTTCTTGCTTTTTCATTCTCTGCTTATTTTTTCTGAAGCTGATAAACACTACATTTCTTAGAAAATAAATACAGAATTTTATTTGATTTTGAGCATTTGTAAGCAATGGCAAATAATAGAAAGTCATAGTATTTGAAACTGGAAGGGGATTCAAAGGTTTCTTAATCTAACACCCTTTCTTTCTTGTCATGATGATCTGAAGCTAAAGAGGCAAAGTGACTTGCTGAAGATCGCACAGCCAGTTGTGCGTGTTGGTGGGCACCCTGGTTGGAGATTTTTCTTCCTTCTACGCAGTCATGCTCACATACATGTGCTCTCTTTTCCTTCATTTACTTAATTTTGAAAAACAAAAGAAAAATCATCTTTCCATAATGTCCCAAAGAGCATTCTGACAGCAACCCAAACCAGTTAGCAAATCATCCAATCTGAGGGCCGTGATCAAAGAGATACCACTTGCCAAGCAGACACACACAGGTATTAGCAGAGCCTGCAACCACCCCTGAAGTTCTGGTTCTGGCAGGAGGTTGACCCATCTGTGATGTGCAGAAGTAGCAGATCTGCATTGCTCTGTTCAGGAGCATTTATTCTTCTCTTTTAGAACCATCAGGATTAATTTGACTTATTTTAAAATCCCATTCTTTAGATAGGACTTCAAGGCCATCCAAGCAGCCGAGCTCTTATATTTGTGGTGTAAATGCCTACAAATTGTCAGGGAACTATAAGCCATGTTAACATCTATTGGAATGGAGTGAACACCAAATTCTGGAGAAGTGCCAGGAAGGGGAGTCTTTCCAATGCCACCAATTCCTTCTTCTACCTCCACCTTCTCTCTGGGATTCCCATTTTGCAGAAAGGCCCAGGTGGGTATGAGTAAGGATGCTGTATACTAGTGTTGCATTTCAGTGTTCAAGATGGAACATTTAGCCCTGCAATGAACATTTCCCTTGAATGCAAGTCGTAAAAATAAATTAAGTTACACAATGTCCATGACTGACTCACTTGGCAATGGTTCCCAGAGAGAGGTCAGATTAACTGTATTCATTCCCTTAATATCCTTCCACTCAGCATTATGTGCAGTTGGCATCTCTGTATATTAAATATTCTGAAATCTTTTTTATGTACATTCTGTTCCATTGCACAAAAAGATCATAAACTCTTCATCAGTTGAAACTATCTTTTATTTCTGTTGTATTTCTATTTTCCTTTCTCTCCCTTTACCAGAAATAATTCAGCTACCCAGCAAACCTAGAGTAGCATCAACTCAGACCCAGAGTTTTGGGGCAATTTAAAAGGGTAAACTGTCTTCTGGGATAGAATTGGATGGTTCCAAAGACTTCTGAATTCAGAAAGGTCCCTGGGTTTCTACTAGCTAATTTTGCTTGTCGTATGCCAGGCTCTGTGTGAATTATCACATTTAATCCTCCAATAACCCTGTGAGATAAGCATATAATTGGCTCCATTTTATAGAAAGGAATAGTAAGGCTTATAGTGGTTAAATAAATTGCCCAAGTTCAAAAAAATAGTAACTAGATGGCTAGGATTCTAACCCATCTTGTCAGCCAACAGAGCTCACTCTTAAATACCATGCAAACCCTTCCAATTTGCCAAATGATGCTAGAATATTTTTTCTAAAATATAAATCAGATCATATTACTCTTCTATTCTGAAAACTTCAATAGCTTTTCATGTCTACGGGATGTTATTCAAAGTGCATTTTCTATAGAATAGAATTTCGGGGCCTCTCCCCTCCCTCTTTCCTACTTTACATTTTTTCCACTCATCTTCTTGTTCTGGCTTGCACTGTATGTTCCAGGCTGCTTGCTTCTAAATATGAGGGGCTGTTGCACTCCTCCCTGCTTCTCTCAAACTGTTCTCTTTGCCTGTAGAACCCTCCCTCCCAGTGTGCCTAAGAGACACCTATTCATTAGGATTTCGTTCACAGCCGTCTCCTCCTGAACACATTTGTGAACTTCCCCACAACTTCCTTCAGCTCCTAATTTACCTAGTGCAGACTTTTATGCTGGTGATCAGAACACATCATTGTATTTTTGGTATATGCATCTTTCTAAATGCCTCAAGCGGGCTCCATGCCTTATTTATCCCTGTATCCTTAGTGCCTCTTGCAAACACACAGCAGGTGCTTAATAATAGCAACAACAAAAAGCTACCATTTATTGAGCATCTGCTATGTGCCCAGTTTGCATATGTTCTTTAATTCTATGTGTGTGTGTCCATAACTATGCATATGTATATAAAATATAAATGTATGTGCATGGTAGGTTTTATTACTCCCTTAAAGATATAGAAACTATTATAGCTTGATTGTAGCTTAGAGAGGTTATGTAAGTTGTCTAAGGACATGAGGCAAGAAATTGACAGAGCCAGAATTTGAACTCAAATTTGATTGACTTCAAAAAGAAAAGGAAGAAAGGGAGGTAAAAGGAATAAATATGTAATTTCAAATAAATGGAATGGATTGATAGAAAGGCTGTATATCAGATAGACTGCTTACATGCCCCATCAAAAGGTGAACAGCATATTCTGCAAATGAGGATGGCAGGATTAGGGGATCTGTCTTGGAGGCTTAACTAGTGGTAACTATTTTTGTGAGAAAATTGAAAGGAAACATGCCTGTTGCCCCAGAACCATTTGCATAATCACATTGCCAGGAAGAAAGTAGAAAGGAAAAGAGAGGAGACTTTTAAAAGCATAGTCTTTTCTCTGGAACTGTCACCCTCTCTCAATACATAAAAAAGAAAAACCTTCACGGCAAACTAAAACTAGAAAAAGAGTTTCTTAACCATTAAAAAAAAAAACTTTCCCTCGACTTTGTCAAGAGTCCCTCCTCAAGATATTCTAATTTAAATGTGTCATCTGTTTCCTGCTGGGCCCCTGATTGATACGCATAGGAACATACAATTCCCAGATGAAAAAAATTTAAATAGATAAAAAATCTGAATGTATAAATGCACATTAAAACAACGAGTGGGATCACATGTTATGCCTATTGGATTCAGAGTAATTTCCAAAGTTAAGAATTTGGGGAGAAGGGAAGCTGGTGACTCTTGTCAGGAATATTGTTTGATACACCTGCTTTGCAGAGCAATTTGGCAACACATAGTAAAGTTGAAGATGTTCTTCCCCTCTGTCTTAGAAATCCCACCTCTAGTACATGACTTAAGGAAACCCTTGTACAGGTGCACAAGGAGACATGCACAAAATGTTCATAGCAGCATCATTTGTTATAATTAAAACGCGGAAATAATCTAAATGGAAATAACCAAGCAGGTGAGTAACTAAATTATAGGATAGTCATGCTATGAAATGTTATATGACAGTTGAAATGAATGAATTAGAGCTACAACACGGGTACTGGAGTAACAGTATGGATAAGTCTTAAAATTATAAATTTAAGGGCCAAAAGCAAGTTGCAGACTGATATAAACAATTTGATACTATTTATGACAAGAAACAACACTCTATTTTGCTAATGGCTACATCTGCAGGTAGTTAGCTCATTATCCTATGGACAGAATTAATACTTACCAACTTCAAGGTAGTAGTCACTTCTAAGTTGGCAATAAAAACTATATTTTTAAATCTGAAACAAATAGTGCAAAAGATTAATATTTATGTTTGTTAATTTGGGGGGATAAGTACCTGGAGTTTAGTTATAGGAATATCTGTTATGTTCAATCTGTTTGAAAAATTTCAAAATAAAAAAATACTTTAAAAAAGTCTAATACAGGAGCCCAGCCCAGTAGGAAATCTTATGTAGACACGTGTGTTCGTGGCTGCAAAATGGAATAGGGTGTATTGTGAATGCAGGCTGGAGGAGTTGAGGGGCGCCCATATGCAGCCCATGCGCACTGATCAGGAACAGTAGAGTCAGCCCTGGGATGATCTGTGGAACCCTCCATTTAGTTAATGAGCAAACTGAGTCCACGAGAGGTGACTGGGCTGCTGGTTAGTGACAGAGCAGGGGCCCGGGTCCTATTGCTCCTACTTCTGTATTCTGCCATGATCCTGGGCCCTTCTCAAAATCAGAGCTGGGGGAAGGAAAAGCACATGGGCCTTGCCCAGTGAGAGCAGCTGACATTTCCCTGATGCTAAATGTTCTAAGTTACTGTTTACTTACGACTTTGTCATATTTATAGCAAAAAAAACCAGGGAGGAATAAGTTGAAATGAAACCATTATTGCTGTCACCTGAAGGGGAGAAAAGGAAATTGTTATTTTGCAGAAAGTATTTCTGAGCTGAATGACAAATCCCAGTCTCCAAATCACCTCCTCTTTTGTGATTCTTCCCAGCTGATGGTGGAGGACAAATGATTTGTAAAGCTATTGGGTCACCAGAGCACACTTTCCAGGACTTCTCTAACCGGTTTAATTTCACACAAAAAAATGTGAAGGTCGCTGATGCAGGACATTTTCTTTCCACCACACACCCAGCCAGGCAGACGGAAGATTGCCCCAGGTTACACAACAGCAGTGACAGCTCCTCTGCTTCCCCTGTCACTCTGCTTGGTTGTCCCCTCACCCCATGTCGCCTCTTGCCAGGTGGTGTTTGCTTTCTCCCACCCTGTTCTGTTCCCATCTCCTCATCACCACCCACAAAATGGGATTCCACCCCAACCTGTACGCGGAAAGGAGCTCAAGGGCTGGCTGTCGGTGGTCACTGGCCCCTCCGAGAGCTTCACATCTGTGCCACGGAGCACACTTGTGCTGGGAGGCACACTGGGCCTTGGGGAAAGCCAAGAATTGGTGAGCCCTCTGGGTGGAAAGGTCCGCGTCCAAACTCTGAAGTCATCAGGGCTGGTGACACCCGAGGAGCTGCTCAGAGACGGAGGGAGCGGTGCCATGAGTCAGAAAGCTTCATCCACTTCAAAGCAGGACGGCAGTCAGGGGCTGGAACACTGGGGACAAATCCAACCCTGAGGGGATGAAAGAGTGAAAAACTAGTCAGGGGCCGAGCTGGCTTAGGTTCACAGAACAACTAAACCGCAGGAAGGAAAATACAATGAGACTGAGGAAACCAAGGCAGAAGAGGCTCAGTGGTGTGGCCTGGGACATGGGTTGGGCAGGGCGATGGCTGTGGGGTGCCCAGGGCCCATTCCTGGCGTGCGGACTCTGGGCTCAGGGAAGCTAGACCTCTTCCCAACCCCACACTCAGACACAGACTCACTGACACCTGCGTGCCTGGCTCAAGAACTGCTCCGGAGCTAGGCGGGACTGAGCCTTCAGGGTAAAGATGTCAGGTCTGCAGCCTGCAGGCTGGGGAAGGCAACTGGGAGACCTGGGTTTCTTCCCTAGAATTGAAAAATAAATCTATTCTATAATGGAGGTAGAACCAGGTATCCTGGTTCTGGATAAATAAATACACCCCAAAACACCTTCTGCTAGAAAAGATAGAAAGGACAGCCTCCTTCATTGATATTTCTAAGCTGGATTGATGAAATTGCCATTTTTGTACATAACAAATTTGTCAAATATCAGAAATGTCATATGACTCGATCTTAGTAAATGTCCCACAGGGCTTGGGCAATGTGAACTTTTAGTGGGAAACAGGGTGACCATTTCAAGTTGTTAATTAGTGAACTTCCTTGCCAGCTTCATTTGCTCCATTGTAAAATGGAGATAGTGACCCACCACAGCTCATTCTTAAGCAAAATTACTTTAAAACATAATAATGCAAATAATAATCAGTCACTGAAAGAGAACATGAGATCAAGTCACTATCACGTTAGCATTATACATTGAATATTATAATAACACTTGTGGGTGTCATCGTAATTAAGATCAGAGTTAATGGAAACAAGCCACCAAAACCACATCACTCTACCCCTGTCCTCGGTGGTCACCACCTCTTAGTATCCAGGTGCCCTCCCTGCCAGGTGCAGGCCAACCATTTTGGGACAGAGGTTATTCAGATCCAGGCTCTGTCTCTAGTGGCCTCCTGAGGGCCTTATGTCTGACTATCTCGGGCATCTTGCAGCCTTAGCCCACCTTTCTGCATCACAGGACATGGGTATCAAAGGGCAAAGGGAAAAGGTCTGAAAAGAAACTCTTAGAGCTTTCCAGGCCTGAAATGAACCTCTCTTCTAGGCAGAACCAAACTCCTGCCCTCATCTGCTTTTTTCCCTGCCCAGCATACCCTGGGATGCTTTTCGGGCCTATGGCTCTGTGTGGGCATCCTTCCCATTTACATTACCCGGAAAGGATTCCTCGCCAAGCAGAGAGACAGCACGGGTGGGACAGTGTGCTAGTCAGACGGCCCCTCCCCTGCCCCTTGCCTCTCCCACTGTCCACAAGGAGATCAGCAGCCACTTTAGGGCTGCTGTAAGATTGCAGTTCAGTGGCAGCCCAGTTACAACGACAGCAAAGCCGCCTTCCCCAATAGCAGACACATCGTGTGGGCATTTCCTCAGGCCTGCCAGGAACACCGGGAGCATCCTGTGCGGGGGCTGGAGTCACAGCAGGAAGTGACCAAGCACGCGCTGGGCAGCCCTTCTTCCATTGCTGAGTCACTACCACACACAGAAGGGAACTCTGTCCAGGCTGGGTAGAAAAGGAGGGGTTCAGCCAAGAGGATCAGGAAGACATTTAGGTAAGAGGAGGACTGGGTGAATGCAACACCCCACAACCCCCCCAACACACACACACAGATTCGCATTCACACGTGAACCTGTCATCCGTCTTCACTGCAGGGCAGATTCAAACAAGCAAGCATTAAATGGATCACAATTGTTCCGGAACAAACATAATCCCAATATGTGCTTCCAGTGTCTATAAAGCAAATCCAAATTTCCTAAACTAGCACCAACTTCCTTTTCCCTGCACCCCCACCCCTACTCTCTTATTTTGAATGTCCCCTAGCCACATGGGGCTTGGAATACATCAGTCCCATTCCTTCCTCCTTACCTTTGCTTTGCAATTCTTCCCAACCTTCCAGAAAATATTTGGCCTCTCTGTTCAAATCTATTCCTGAATTCATGCAATGAATATTGATTGAGTACGTTGAGTAGCTATCACATGCCAGGCACTGTACTAGGCCCTGGGACAGGGAAGTATGCAAAGGAAACCAGAGCCCTGCCCACACAAAGTCTGTTATCTTAGTGCAAATCCTATTTCTAACTCTTAGCTCATAGTAAGATTGCCCATACCAATTACTTGGCAATGAACTCTCTGCTTTATTTTTGTTCATTGTTCTATTGTATTGTTATGTAACATCGTGTAGGTATCTATATGGTCTTACTAAATGAACTCTATGAGATCCATGAGGACAGAGACCTCATATAAATTTTTCTTTGTATTTACAATATGTTTTGGGGAACATGGTGAAGATGAAAATATGTAACAAGATAACAAGGTAGAACGGAGTTCTTATCATTCCTCATTTTACTATCCAAGGCCAAACCAGGATTTCTCACCCTCAACATTATTGGTATTTGGGGCCTGATAATTCTTTGTTGAGGGAGACTCTCCCACACATCATAGGATCCCTAGGCCTCAATCTGTTAGATGCCAGAGGCACCCTTGCCCCAGTGTGACAACCAAAAATGTCTCCAAACATTGCCAAATGTCCCCGAAGGGGTAGGGGGATAATTGAAGCACTGGCTAACCATATCTCTGAAATGTCTTAAGCTTGCTTTCTTGTCTCTATGTAATTAAATTCATACATAAATATGATAATTGACATTAAAACAAATACAAATTTAATTTCATGTTAGACATATTTTCCCAAGGCATTAAAAAGTGATTAAAAAGTTTAGCGCATTAAAAGGCAGCCCCCAAGACCTAAGAGTTAGGAAGGTAGATCCAATAGGGCTTGAATTTGCTCCCCAAATCTAGTTTGTGTCTTTGAAGAATTTCTCTAACATTCCAACAGCTGTTAAGTCAGTAAAGCCTTCAAGACGATCCCCTGGTATAGCTGGTGTCTGCTCACATAACTAGGGCTACCTGGAATTCATGGTCCAGTTCTCATCATCTGCAGCCTCCTTGCAGCTCACGCTCTAAATTCTCATCCCCATTGTGGCTACAGCCTCCTTTTCACACAATATTTGAGTAGACAAGGACCAGAGAAGTCAAAGGAAATTTCACCTTTTCCTTTTGTGTGAGTGTGCTAGAGAGGCGAAGTTGGCTTCCTTCTGGCCAAAAAAAAAAAAAAAAAAATAAGAATATGAATTAACAATTGAAATCTGGAAACATACACTTACAGGATTTGGGGGAAGCTTCTGGGTGGGTTTCATGAGGAAGCATTTGCAAGTGAAGTCTGCTTGATTGCACGCTCCCTGAAGACAAAGAGTGACCAAACCTGACCCCTCTTGGGAACTCCAGTGCTTAGTACAGTGAGTGGCAGGTAGATGTAATGTTCAATAGGTGTCTAGTGATTAAATAACTTCAGTCAAAGATGTTTCCTTCCTTTTTGGTCTTACTTTGAGATATGATTTTATGTAAACAAATCTATATGAAAATTACATATTTTCATATAAATTATACCATATTGTATGTTACATTTTATAATATAGGCTATATTTACATTATTTAAATAAATTATTTTTATATTTAATTACATAATTTAATATAAACGGAAAAAGAATCCACACTGAGCATTACTATATGCCAAGCACTCCATTGAGTTCCTTCACACGTATTTCATTTAGTTTAGATTTCTATGCATGTTCCCTCTTAGATCCTGAAGGTGCATAAGAAGAGTCCCTGTTTATTCGAAAGAGCCATTATTTAGTAAGCATCTATTCTTTAATTTATTGCTTTTTTCATTCATTTGGCAATCAAATGGTTATTGAGCATCTACTCTCTAGAAACCCCTTAGTAAGACCTGGGGATACAAGAAAGAATAAGGGAAAGCCCCCACCCTAAAGAAGCTTACATTACAGTCTAGTGTAAAAGATGGACCTAAGCACCATTACAGTGCAGTGTGTAAGCGTAAGGACATGTACAGGCATTGTGGACGGCCAGAGCAAGGCCACCTAAGTGAGCCAGGAAGAGGAGAGATGTTGAGACAGATTGCTGGTGAATTGGGTCGTTAAGTCTCAATGAAAATTAACCCAGCAAAGGGATTAGGAGTGAGGAGGGTGTGTGGATTTCAGACTGATGTGATTGCTAAAAATAAAGGCACGCGCTCAAAAAATATGTGCAGGAAGTTGCAAAAAGTCTGGAACTTCTGAGGCATTAGGTATCAGTGAGGATGGGGAGGCAGAGATGAGGCCCAGACTTAGGCCTCTATCCCATGATCGGAGAACCTTGGTAGGATGGAAGCAAAGGCAGAATATGCTCAGCTGGTTTTTGCTGGTTCTCTGTGGCAGCCACGTGGATGGGAGGCCAGGCCCACCCAGGGCTGGATGCGTGAGGAGGCTGTGATGACAGTCAGTCAGGAGGTGAGGATGGCTACAACAGAGCAGCTCTGGTAGGGATGGAGGAGACAGTGGAGTCAGGTTGTATTTGACATTGGGGTATTAATCTAGGCCTGTGAAATGGCTTCTGGGAATCCATGAATCCCCAGACCTTGAAGCATATGTGTTGTGCCTTTATGTGGAAGGACCATCGCTTCAACAGATTCTTAAGATTTATGATTTACAAACAGATTCTGGAATGTGATTTTACCTTATATACAAAGCTCCTAATTCTAGTTATCAAAATAGGATCACCATGCTGACTAGCCACTGATATCTGCTGCTAGCTAGTGGTTATGGTTTAGCTAATGGTAGGAAGTGAATTTTAATTTTGCCAAGGAAAATAACCCTCTTCAGTAACACGGCAGGGGGCAGTGAACTGGATGGTTGTCATTGTTCTTGGGCTGGTTTCTTCCGTCTTTATAATGGGATGCATCATCTTCATCACAGATGAAGGTCTGATCACAGGTGCTATTAACCTCACTCAGATTTCAAACATGTTGTTTGCTCTTGGTTCTCATTGTCTTTTACACAGATACAGTGTTTTCAGTGGGCAAAGGGCATCTGTTTAATGCTGGTGTTGAATGGCGTCAGGGGGTACTTGCCTGCTAGCAGAGGTAGTCACACAGCCAGTCCATCCACTCCGCTTTTCATGATCTTCGTCATGGCAGGTAACAAGGGACAGACAAGGACAGTGAGACATTTGGCAAAGAGATTTGGGGAGGAATATTAGGGTATAACTTTTAGATTATCTGGACAAGAATAATCTAAGGAATATAATCTAAGGAATCTAATTTCTGTTCTAAGAAGAGAGCACAGATTGTTCTTTCCACCTCTTTCCACACTTTCCCTGAAAGTGTTCTACACCAGTTACGCTGATCAATTAGCATTCATTGTGATAACGCACCCAGATCAATGAAGAGACAGCCGTGTAGAATTAGGTCATTCTAATGGAGATAGAATTCTGCTGATTGAGTCAGAGCCACAGAGTGTTCTTCAGTAGTTTTCATCTGGGAAGAGGAGAGTCACAATGCAAACAACCATCCAACCCAATTTGAAAAAGATGACATATTGGCATGTCCCTCTTATCTGTTTTTAGTGAGAAATATACACATCCTAGGGAAGTGTACTTGCAGAAAAATCAAGGGTAGAAAATAGAGATAAACGAAAGGATTTTTACTAACCATTCCATACGGAACCTTCTGTAGACTATTGTCCAGCACAGGAAGGAAATGTGAGGCCAGAGTTGCAGAGTGTTATTGCTGCCCTCACTGTGCTGCTTGACCTTTGGCAGAGGGTATGGAGAAGGGTAAAAACACTGGTTTGGTTTAGAAAGTAATGTTATGCTCACACCTTCTTTCTACCTGGTATCTGTATTATACTGCACTTAATCTTACCCTAAATGTATGTTCTGGTTATTCCATATTTGGTTTTCCCTCTCGACATCATCTGCAAAAGTAATGGGAAATGGTTGTGTTCAACCTGATGTTTTTTACTCAAGATTACAAATGTCTCACACACTCTGAGTGCCTTGCTAACTCCATTTCTTACAAATCCTAAGTGGTAGAGAAAGATTTTGTGGGAAATTTTCATCTTATTGGAGAATCCTCTTTCATTTCCCACAATTGTAATGAATCTACCCCCAGGTTAGGAGTGTTGTAAAACTA
>NW_012155284.1:12302892-12304778 GCF_000956105.1 Propithecus coquereli | reverse complement strand
CCAGCTACCACTCCTTAGCCTGGAATTTACCCCAAGTGCCTTCTGGGCTTCAGTCTGCTTTGACCCAGGCTCCACATGGGAGCAACAACAACAAAAGGCTGCCTTGCTGAGCGGCCTGGGCACCCGGATGGAGGAGAAATGAATTGCACAGCGAACAGCCTGTGCAGGGGGCGGGGAGGAGCGTCAGCAAAGTGGGGACCATGTTTTCTTGCCTTGGTATGTTTTAAGAAGCAACAATGAAGTTGTAGCCACATAGTGAATTGAAGGAAGTTTTAACCAACTCAGATCTGGAACAAAAGTTCTAAAATCCCTCCCAGTGCTATTGACAGGACACAGGGATTTCTGACCAAGCAGACAGGAACACTTGTGCATCTGGGGGAGTTGGGGAGCTTCGAAATAAACAGCTAAAGTCATCAGACACCACCGCAGCTGACATCTGTACTGAGAAATCCATATGCCAACGGGCCTTGACTGGGGAGGGAGGATTGGTGCCTGCCTTACCTGGTCCTAACCTGCCTCTCCAATCTTGTCTCCTTCTCACACCCTGCACGCTAGCCGACTAGATTACTCTTTTTACCCTAAAGGTGACATCTACATTCCCACATCTTTTTTTCACACTGTGAAAGAAGGTCGTTACCTCTTGTTTCTTCTTTCTTTCCTTCTTTTCTTTTCTCTTTATCCTTCTCCTCTCTATTTTTTCCCCTCTCCCATCCTTCCTCTCTCCCTCTGTCTCTTTCTCTCTTTCTTTCTTCCTCTCTCTTTCTTCCTCTCTCATTTGAGTATTCCTCTCCTTCAATCCCATTTCAAGTGTCATTACCTTCCAAAACAATTTCCCTGTAAATTATAGACCTATATTTTTAAACTATGATCCTCAAACTCTCTGGCTCAGAATGAAATGAAATGCCAGTTTCTGAGCCCCGACCCCAGACTCACAGAATATCAATTTCTTGTGGTGAGAGCATTTTAACAAGTTCCACAAATGATTCCAAAGTTCACTAAAGTTTGAGAACCTCTCCTGCAGCCTCATTGAACATCCCTGTAGCACATGCTGTCCGCCAATATCCTGACAATATTGTACAACAATGGTTCCTTCTCAGAAGTTCTCAAACATCAATGTGCACTAGCATGTCAAGGAGAACTAATAGAAAATGCCGAGATCCAGGCTTCATGAATAAGGACTTTGCATTTTTACCAAGTTCCCCCATGGGCTTCTGGTTCACACTAACTTTAGAATCACTGTCTTCCATTATTTGTTATTATTTTCTGACTATAGCCAGGGTCCTCCATTGAATTAGAAATCCACCCAGGATGAAACACAGCTTATACTCTCCTGGAAGCTCAGTGCAGAACATAGTTGGCACTCAAAAAAAGAATGGTTTTGATAACAGAGTTGCTGATGATCGTGGAGATAGTGATGTGATACATTTGGTTCACTTTATTCCTTAAATTCCTGGGATCTTAATTTTCCTTTATGCCCCTCAGTAAATCTGCTACCCAGTCTTCTACAGGCCCAGCTTCATAGGCATGCATCCAGGCTGGTTGTACGGGGCCCTGTGCTAAGAGCCCTGAATTTGGTTTAATGCCCTCTGTCACCCAGTGAAATTCTTACTACATTTTTAACAATAGGCCCACATTTGCATTTAGCACTGGACCTCATAAATGACTTAGCCAGTCCTAGTCTTATAGACTGTTCACTCAGATGTGTGCCTTTCCCTCTATTCTGACCCAGGTGCTGTTCTCTCACCTCCAGGCAACTGCATCGAGTTTGCAGCACACCCAGCATCCCAGCTGTGATAGTAGCCCACAAACAAAGGATCGGTTTTCATCGATATGAAAAGTAACAGGAGACATGAGTAGTGAGGCTGAAAACCAAAACAGACACTTGG
>NW_012155284.1:12283433-12291657 GCF_000956105.1 Propithecus coquereli | reverse complement strand
ACTTAAAAGAGCGCCAATTCCCAAGCATCATACTCATTCTCCAGTATGTATATATAAGATGGAAAACCAAATGCATGTACTCATATTAAAAAACAAATTCTTTGGAATTTGTGATCATTCCAGCTGTATACCTATGAAACCAGACAAGTTATATTCTTCTAAAATGCAATGATGGGACAGGTATAGGATAGACATTTTCATACCAAAAGGGAGAAATCAGAAAGAAGAAAAGGGTGACAGGTCCCAAACAAGGCCAAAACCTAGCATGGAAAAGTCCATTAGATCTTAAGGCTCAAGAATAATCTTATTTGGCCAGATGCTCTGCCTCCTGCCCCCTGGGGTGGCAGCGGTCATCCCCATGGCACTAGGTGGCAGCCCCATCCTCTCAGCTCTGTGCAGTGGCCCCACCCTTGCAGCAGTGGGCAGCCTGGCCCACTGGAATCAAGATGGCAGGACGTGGTCCCAGTCCCTGAAACCAAGGAGGAAACAGCCTTGCTCCCAGGGTCTGTACCTCTGGGCCTGTGGTGAGAGTAGCAGGTGATGATCTTTGAATGGCCTTCCATTTCCTTGAACGATAAAGCATGTTTGCAGCCAAATAGCTCTATTGTCCCTTGCTCCAGAATATCAGAAGTCTAAAAATCCTCCTTTATTTCATTCTGTCTCTGTCCCCTTTTGTTGAAACTGACAATGTCTCTGCTGACATAATCCCATTTTGCTTCCTGGCTCTGCTGAGATGGCTGATTAAAATCACGGAGAATCTTTATACAGAGTGATTGTACAGCCATACCCTTGGTGTTCTCTCCAAAACATACTTTCTCGTTTTTTTCAATCTGGATAGGCTGAAAATGTTCCCGATCTTCAAGCTCTGGTTTCTTTTTCCTTAATAGTTCCTTCAATGTACCTCTCTCTGCTCACACTTTAAGCAATAAAGGGAAACCAGGCCACATCTTCCAAACTTTGCTTAGAAATCTCCTCAGGGAAATATCCAATTTCCATCATTTATAAGTTCAACCTTCCACAAAACATTAGACCATAATTCAGCCAGGTTCTTTGTCACTATATAATGAAGATTGCCTTTCCTCCGGTTTCAAGGAATTTATTTCTTGTTTCTGTCTGAGACCTCGCCAGAACCACTTTAATGTTCACATTTCTACCAGCATTCTGTTCATGATGATATATGTCTTCTCTAAGACGACAGGAGCTTTCCTTACAGCTCTCCTCTTTTCCTTCTGAGCCCTCACCAGAATTGCCTTTAACATCCAACTTTCGACCAACAGTCCCTTTAAGAAAATCTAGGCTTTTTCTAGCGTGCACGTCAAAACTCTTCTAGTTCTAGCTTCTGTCCATTACCTAGTTCCAAAGCCACTTCCACATTTTTAAGTGATTGCTACAGGAGCATCCCACTCGACAGTACCAAAATATTATTAGTCTGCTAGGGCTGCCATAGCAAAATACCACAGACTGGGTACCTTAAACAACAGAAATTTATGTTCTCCTGACTTCTGGAGGCTAAAAGGCCAAGATCAAGGTGTCATCAGAGGCCTCTTTTCTGGGCTTGCAGATGGATGCATTTTTACAGTGTCCTCGTATAACCTTTCCTCTGTGCCTGCGTGGAGGGAGAGGGATCTTAGGTATCTCCTTCTCTTCTTAAAAGGACACCAGTCCAATTAGATTAGGACCCATCCTCATCACCCTCATTTAACTTTAATTACCTCCTGAAAGTCCCTCTCTCCAATACAGTCACAATGGAGCTCAGGACTTAATTTGGTGGCGACACAATTCATATCAGGACCCAGGGTTTTTCAAAGAGCTTTACTTGGGTGTAGAGAGAGATTAAGGATGAGCCAGAAGTAATAAACTCCTGGCCCTAGAGAGAACTTCAGGAAGTCACGTCTTATGGCTCAGCTTTGGAAAGTGAACGTCCAGGAGACCAAGAAGAGATGATTTTCTATTCTCTGTTCAATATTCCTGAGTGTGGAGACTCTGCAGCCACATTTGACAGCTTTTTAAAGTCAAAGAATTCTTGATGCCAAACAAAATCTTTCTTTCCTCTTTTTGTTCCCCACAACCATCAAGAATGGTTCACACCTTTGTGCATGCAACAGGAATTCACATCACTTGGTTCATACAGTGGAGGATGATACAGAAGGGTAGCCATGTTTCCTCTCCTAAAGAAACCGAGGCAGTAGTTGAGGGAATAGGAATAGTCACATGGATCTATTCATCCAGAGACATTGGTCATCAAGCAACCTCTTTTGCCTCAGTGGAAATGGAATCAGATTGGAAGTCAGGAGATCTGGGCTCTGGTCCCAGCATGACCACCACTTAGCCATGAAAACATGATGAATTCAACTTCCTTCTATCTCCATTTCCTTATATGTAAAAGGAAGGTGGTAGGAATAAGTGGTGGCTGTTCAACTAAAAAATCTCTAAATATCATTCAGTGCTTTGGGCATTTCTAATATTCTACGATTGCCTATTTAACATTTTTTAAAATGTCTGACATAGTCTTACAGGCTCAATTGTCTAAAATTTCCATTATTTTTGTGTGTCATTTTACCATAAAGTGCATGACTAAAACTGGAAACCATATTTTAATAAATCTTTGACTAATGCTGAATATAGCAAAAGAATTATTCCTGGCCTTGGATATCATCCGTCTTTCGTGATTTCTCAATATCATGTGTCTCTTTTCCCACAATGCAAATTTGGCTGAGAATTTTGTAACCCAAAATAAGGTTGAATATGATATGCCATAAAAGCATGAAAATATCAGTGGAGGACTCAATAATGTTTGCAACCAATCTAAAAATAAAAATATTTATTTTTACATAATAAAAATATTAATTTTGCATTAGCAAATTGGCTAAATAATTGACAAAATCTCTTTCCCTGGTTTTTTATGAAGGCAGTGTTTAATTTAGAAGGAATTAGGTACTTTGCTGCATTTAGGAAAGAAATGAGATCCAGTATAACTTATGACACATGACAATGGTCCTAATCTTTTCTTGCATAGACTCTGGGTGTGAGACCCAGCTCAAGCCGGGAGCCCTGTCATTTAGAGCGTAACGTTTCAGAGGGACTTGTGCATTCCTGTGTGTCTGAGGTTAAACTTGTTTGACATGGTACCTGGACTTACAGTGCCTTGAAATTTGATTCCAAAAGTTTGCATACTAAATAATATTTTTTAAGGTACAGATTATCTTTGTTTAAAAATAGTAGTTCCCTATTAGAAAGATCTTCAGATGATGTAATTGCCATATATTGCAGTGCAATTTGAGACGATCAGGTTCAAGTCTCAAATTCTCAGACACTGGGTAAGGAGAGGCTAAGAATGTTACAGAAATGATAAGCTCGGTCTCCTGGAAAGAGGTCTGCCCGTGTTATTTTTCAGCACCTTTTGTTAGTGGATTATATCCCCTTAATATGGAAATTTTTTAAAAAGCTGCCTACTTCTCAAAGACTGAGCATGGTAAATAAAAAGGAAATTCAAAGTATTTGAAAATGATAATTAGCTGATACATAAGTACTATTTATGTATTTCATTTCAAGGTGTAAATGTGCATTTATTCTCTTTGCATAGGATGTATGCAGGGGAGAATTGCACAAAATGGTGAATCAGATTACTCAATGTGTCGGCGAAATGAACATTAGTCTTAAGCGCAATAGTTCAGAACACAAATTAGACAGTAGGAAATTAAAAGGGACAGGAGGGCAAGACATTCAAGAAGCCCACTTTGGAAAGCTTGACAGGAGAAGCCACCAATTTCTTATTTTTATCTTCTTGGAGCAGAATTCCTCACAGGAGCTCCACATTCCTCAGGCTCAGACATGATTAAACACTGTATCTTTTTAAATGTTTTACTATTCCAAGCTGAGCAATATATAAATAACCCCTTTCCAGCTACCACTCCTTAGCCTGGAATTTACCCCAAGTGCCTTCTGGGCTTCAGTCTGCTTTGACCCAGGCTCCACATGGGAGCAACAATAACAAAAGGCTGCCTTGCTGAGCGGCCTGGGCACCCGGATGGAGGAGAAATGAATTGCACAGCGAACAGCCTGTGCAGGGGGCGGGGAGGAGCGTCAGCAAAGTGGGGACCATGTTTTTCTTGCCTTGGTGTGTTTTAAGAAGCAACGATGAAGTTGTAGCCACATAGTGAACTGAAGGAAGTTTTAACCAACTCAGATCTGGAACAAAAGTTCTAAAATCCCTCCCAGTGGTATTGACAGGACACAGGGATTTCTGACCAAGCAGACAGGAACACTTGTGCGTCTGGGGGAGTTGGGGAGCTTCGAAATAAACAGCTAAAGTCATCAGACACCACCGCAGCTGACATCTGTACTGAGAAATCCATATGCCAACGGGCCTTGACTGGGGAGGGAGGATTGGTGCCTGCCTTACCTGGTCCTGACCTGCCTCTCCAATCTTGTCTCCTTCTCACACCCTGCACGCTAGCCGACTAGATTACTCTTTTTACCCTAAAGGTGACATCTACATTCCCACGTCTTTTTTTCACACTGTGAAAGAAGGTCGTTACCTCTTGTTTCTTCTTTCTTTCCTTCTTTTCTTTTCTCTTTATCCTTCTCCTCTCTTTTTCCCCTCTCCCATCCTTCCTCTCTCCCTCTGTCTCTTTCTCTCTTTCTTTCTTCCTCTCTCTTTCTTCCTCTCTCATTTGAGTATTCCTCTCCTTCAATCCCATTTCAAGTGTCATTACCTTCCAAAACAATTTCCCTGTAAATCATAGACCTATATTTTTAAACTATGATCCTCAAACTCTCTGGCTCAGAATGAAATGAAATGCCAGTTTCTGAGCCCCGACCCCAGACTCACAGAATATCAATTTCTTGTGGTGAGAGCATTTTAACAAGTTCCACAAATGATTCCAAAGTTCACTAAAGTTTGAGAACCTCTCCTGCAGCCTCATTGAACATCCCTGTAGCACATGCTGTCCGCCAATATCCTGACAATATTGTACAACAATGGTTCCTTCTCAGAAGTTCTCAAACATCAATGTGCACTAGCATGTCAAGGAGAACTAATAGAAAATGCCAAGATCCAGGCTTCATGAATAAGGACTTTGCATTTTTACCAAGTTCCCCCATGGGCTTCTGGTTCACACTAACTTTAGAATCACTGTCTTCCATTATTTGTTATTATTTTCTGACTATAGCCAGGGTCCTCCATTGAATTAGAAATCCACCCAGGACGAAACACAGCTTATACTCTCCTGGAAGCTCGGTGCAGAACATAGTTGGCACTCAAAAAAAGAATGGTTTTGATAACAGAGTTGCTGATGATCGTGGAGATAGTGATGTGATACATTTGGTTCACTTTATTCCTTAAATTCCTGGGATCTTAATTTTCCTTTATGCCCCTCAGTAAATCTGCTACCCAGTCTTCTACAGGCCCAGCTTCATAGGCATGCATCCAGACTGGTTGTACGGGGCCCTGTGCTAAGAGCCCTGAATTTGGTTTAATGCCCTCTGTCACCCAGTGAAATTCTTACTACATTTTTAACAATAGGCCCACATTTGCATTTAGCACTGGACCTCATAAATGACTTAGCCAGTCCTAGTCTTATAGACTGTTCACTCAGATGTGTGCCTTTCTCTCTATTCTGACCCAGGTGCTGTTCTCTCACCTCCAGGCAACTGCATCGAGTTTGCAGCACACCCAGCATCCCAGCTGTGATAGTAGCCCACAAACAAAGGATCGGTTTTCATCGATATGAAAAGTAACAGGAGACATGAGTAGTGAGGCTGAAAACCAAAACAGACACTTGGAAACTTTTATCAAAATTTTAAATTCACATATCTTATGAGCCAGCAATTTCATCTCTAGGAATTCATGCTGTAGGAACAAATTGCTTAAGGTTATACAGATGTTCATTGCATTGTCTATAATAACAAAAGACTACAAGCAAATTAAATGCCCCTAAATAGAAACCGGCTAAATTCATACATATATATGTGCTTGCATGTGCGTAGAACTCTTCTAAAGGTACATGTAGAAAACTGAGAATAGCTATTTTCTCTGAGGAATGAGGAGGGGGACTGGGTAAAGAATCACTTTTTATTTTCTATCTTTTAACATTGTTTGGATTGTTCTTACTTTGCCACATATATTATTAAGATTTTTCAATTACAAAATTATTAAATTGAATTTTAAAAACATAGTAGGGCTTGTTTGAAATCTCTTGTGATAGGCTGAAAAATCACCCCCCAAAGATATCAAGTGCAAATCTCAAGAACCTATGAATGTTGACTTTTGTGGAAATAGAGTCTTTGCAGATGTAATTCAGTTAAGGATTTTGTGATAGGAAGATTATCTGAATTATATGAGTGGGAGGAGAGGCCATCACATGTATACTTGTAAGAGGGAGGCAGAGGAGGATTTGAACACCTATACACACAGGTGATATGAAGACGGAGCACAGAGAGATTTAAAGATGCTGGCCTTGAAGACTGGAATGATGCAGCCACAGAAGCTGAAAGAGGCGAGGAACTGATTCTCTGCTAGAGCCTCCAGAGCGAGTGTGGCCCTGGCAACACCTTGATTTGGGTCCATCTATACTGATTGCAGACTTCTGGCCTCCAAAACTATAAGAGAATAAATTTCTGTAGTTTTAAGCCACTAAGTGTGTGGTAATTTGTTACAGTAACCACAGAAAATTATACTTCTTAATTGAATGTGATATAAATGTTGTTTAGAATAATTAACCTAGAAATTAAGAGAATGGACACTGGAATAGTCAGATCTTGGAAACAGAGATGCCGGTTAGGATATTTGTGGTAAAGGCCTAGGGTACATAGATACAGTCAGCAACCATGCTTGTAAAAATAAAGCAGTGGAAAGAGTCCAAGAGCCACACTGAATAAAAAATTTAAAAGAATAGTCAACAAAAGACTTTCCAGTCTATAAAAGACACAGATGAGGAAAGATGGTCTTTTTAATAAACAATGTGGGATATCCATTTAGAAAAAAACGAACTTTGACCACTACCTCATACCATAGACAAAAATCAATTCCAACTACATTGAAGATTGCAACATGAAAGGTAAAGCTACAAAACTTTTGGAGGAAAATAGAAGATAATATCTTTGTGACCTTGCAGGAGCCTAAGCTTTCCAAAACAAGTCACAAAAAGTGATCCTTATAAAAGAAAAAAAATGATTGTCAAAAGACATGAAAAGGAGTGAAAAAGAAGCTCATATAGGAGAAGAAGATACTCACGGTACACATACCTGACAGAGGAATCATATCCTAAATATACAAAGAACTCCTATTAGTCAATAAGAAATGGGCAAAAGACTTGAACAGGCACTTTGCAATGGAGCTCTTGCTTTTTCATGTTTTTTTGATTGATGTCTAAATGGCACAAAAACAAATGAAAAGGGTTAATCTTCCTTGGTCATTATGAAATGCAGATTTAAACCACAATGGGATAATAGTACATGATGATGGAATGGCTGAAAAGTAAATAAGAAGGGAATTGTCAAGTATTTCTGAGGATATAAAGAAACTGAAACTTTTATACACTCCTGGTTAAAATGTAAGTTGGTAGAACCACTTGAGAAACTATTAGGATTTGTCAGTATCTACTACAGCTGAATATATGCACAATCTGTGAGCTAGTATTACACTCCCAAAGCCCAACACCATGTGTACCTATGGTCATCAGCAGACACGTACTGGAATGTTCACAGCGGTTCTATTTATAATAGCACTGTGTTTGTGTTGCTATGATAAAATGTCTGAGACTGGATAATTTATAAAGAAAAGTGGCTTATTTAGCTCATTGTTCTGGAGGCTGGAAAGTCAGCTCTCTAGGAGCCAGTCCCTGGTTGGAAGCTGGTGAGGGCCTCCTGCTGCATTATAACATGGCAGAAAAGCAAAGGGCAAGCAGGTGCGTGCAAAAAGGGCAACCTCACCTTATGACAACCTGCTGTCTCAGGAACCAGTCCATTCCCAGGAGAACTAATCCATTCCCCAGAGAACTAACCCAGTCTCTCAAGAAAACATTATCTTAAGGGCCTAATCTCCTGTTCAAGGCACTACCTCCGAACACCACCACATCAGGGACCAAGCCTCAACATGAGTTGTGGTGGGGACAAACTGTATTCAAATCATAGCAAATCCCAAACTGGAAATTCCCCAGATGTCCATCAATAATAAAATAGATAACTATATTATAGTATATACACACCATGGAATGCTGTATAC
>NW_012155284.1:12277227-12279203 GCF_000956105.1 Propithecus coquereli | reverse complement strand
TGGGAGCCCAAAAAATTCATTTATACTCTTTTAGTCTTTCTTTTTCTCTTCTGGAAAACGATGTTAATAATACCTATCTCATAGTCTTATACTGTGGGTTAAAGAAGATTTATTCATTTGACAAATATATACTAAGTGACTATTAAGTGTCAGACACTGTTTTAGATACAACAATCACACAAACACACATACACCAAATCACACCCTTATTGAGCTTACACTCTAGTAGGGGAAAAGAGACAGTAATATTCAACAGGTAGAAGACATGAGCTGTATGTATTTCATATAATGAGCTAATATGTGTGTCTTAGTCTGTTTTATGCTGCTATAACAAAATACCTGAGACTGGGTGATTTATAAATTTCATAGGTCTCATAGTTCTGGAGGCTGGGAAGTCCAAGATCAAGGCACTGGCATCTAGTAAGAGCCTTCCTGCTGCCTCCTCACATAGCAGAAGAGCAGAAGAGTGTGAACCCATCCCTGGAAGCTCTTTTTATAGCAGTATTAATCCATTTATGTAGGTGGAGCCTTCATAAACTAAGCATCTCATATTAAGCCCCATCTCCCAACACTGTTGCACCAGAGATTAAGTTTCTAGCACACGAATTTTGGGGGACACATTCAGATCATAGGAATGTGTTTAGCCACCTCTAAAAAGAAAAAAACTAAATAAAGTAAAATTACCGTATGAAAGCTATCTGCAGTTTGTACCTGTCACTCAAGAATATACTTTTGGAGGAAGTTAGGTCTTTTATCTGAGAAGGCCATTTCAAGGGTGGACCTAGCTACTCAGAGGAAAAGCCAAATCCCATTTTACAACTGAGACATTCTGGAGAATGAAGAATTGGACTTCTGTGCAAAGGTTGGTCTGGGACATTAAGGCCGGTTAAGGGAAACTTGGCCTAAGTCACGAGTACAGAGTTGAGGAAGATGGACTGTCCCATGCCCAGGGTAGCAGACTGGGGGCCCAGAAGGAAGCAGCCAATAGCTGATCCCTTGTGAAGGAGCTTGGTTCATGGTTTCCAGGAGTAGAGATATCTGATATATGGTCTGAATTTTCCATCTTGGCATTATAATTGCTTTATGTTATTCTCAAGCCATTTGTAAAGTTTTATCATACACTAAAAATAGGTGGTTAGGCATGCTTTCTGGGAAAAAGAGAAAAGTTTCTGTTCACACTTGGAGTGCTTCAGGGTGGGGAGAAGCCAGCAAGGGTTGATAAAAGGCAGGAGGTATGGAGAGAAATGCCTGGAGAAGTCTAGCATGACAGATAATGAAGGTCTAACACAACAGATAATGAAGATAATGAAGGTCAAGATTAGAGGACTAACTGTGCATTTTCTGGCAAGTGTCAGAATTACTAAGAAAGGAGAAACTCATGAATATGAAAACTTGTGGGATGGAGCCTCGGGTTACATTTGTTGAGCATTTAAGAGAAACCCCAAAGGCAGAAGAATTGGAGAACTTTATGAGCACATATGTAACATTCTAGACACATAGTAGACATGCAATAAATGTTCATTCCCTTCTTCCTTCTCCTTTATTTTCATAATAAAATGATAGGAGAAAAATGAAGATGTGAGAAACTGTTTACCCAACAAGGTAACAAGGAGCTACCGGAGTTAATTTGCCTATAAGGCAATATGGATTCAAAATGCTTTTATGAGTTTTCAAGGCTGCTTGCTTCCTAGTTTTTGTCTGGTTGCCACAAGATAGATCCTATTTTTCCTTTTGCTAGATAAGAGTTGGTGTCCAAATGGCCTTGTCTTTGTCCCTTCTGAGGCTTAAGTGAATTCTCATTGGGTGACAATTTCAACACCCCAGCTCAGTTCTGGTTCCTGGTTGTAATTATCTTCCCTCCACACAATTAAGAGAAGCACTATATTTGATGACATGCATGGTCTCATCTCTGAGACTAATCTTGCTTGCTAAATACAGGATGGCCAGACCATATGACCACTATCCAAAGAATAATT
>NW_012155284.1:12275501-12277177 GCF_000956105.1 Propithecus coquereli | reverse complement strand
ATATTTTTAAAAGGAAAAATAAAAAACAAAACCTGTATGTTGTCAAAAGGATCTGGAAAGATATTTCTCGAAAGAACAGCTATAAATGGCCAACAGATGTTAATTATGAAAAAATATTCAACATCTCTAATCATTGGGGAAATGCGAATTAAAACCATAATGAGATATCACTAGAATGGCTATCATCAAAAAGACAAGTGGTAACAAGTGTTGGCAAGGATGTGGCCAAAAGGGAATCCTCATACACTGTTGGTGAGAATGTAAATTAGCACAGCCATTTGGAAAACACTATGGAGGTGCCTCAAAAAATTAAAATTAGAATTATCATATGATCCAGCAATCCCACTTCTGAGTATATATCCCAAGGAATTAAAATCAGTATGTCAAAGAGGTATCTGCACTCTCATGTTCATTTCAACATTATTCACAATAGCCAAGATATGGAAGCAACCTGGGTATTCATCCATGGATGAGTAGTAAAGAAAATGTGGCATATATACACACTGGAATATTATACAGCCTTAAAAAAAGAAGGAAATTCTGTCATTTGAGACAACGTGGATGGAACTGGAAGACATTATGCTAACTGGATTAAGCCAGGCACAGAAAGACAAATACTGTATGATCTGGCTTATATGTGGGATCTAAACACATCGCTCTCATAGAAGCAGAGAGTAGAAAAGTGGTTATCAGAGCCGGGTTGGCAGGAGGGAAAGGGATAGGGAAAGGGAAGTTGTTGATCTAAAGCTACAAAGTTTAGGATACTGGCTGAATGTATTTTAGGATCTATTGCACTGCCTGATGACCACAGTTAATAATATTTAATAACATACTTTAACCTTCAAAATTGCTAAAAGAATACGCTTTTAATGTTCTCAAAGTAAAACAAAAAAGATAAATTGGTGAGGTGATGGATATATTAATTAGCTTGATTTATCTTTCTGTAATGTATACTGTTAGAACCGGTTCCCCTCGGCCCCAGGAACAGAGAGGCAGAGTCACCGAGGCTGCAAATGGCAAAGGAGTTTATTGGCTAGCTCGAGCTAGGGTCCAAGTCCCAGAGCACCAACGCAGTGACCTCCCTAGGAACCAGGACCCCGCCCTGGGGTAAAGGTGAAGCTTTTATATTTTCTTTTGCACACGACACATCGGTGGCACACGACACGCAGGTTCCACACGACGCATTGGGCACACCATCCCCCCTCCCCCCTTAGTCCATTGGTTCCTTTGAAAGTGGCTGATTGTTTTGACTCTTGATTGGTTGGTTCCAAGCCTTGGGATTTTCAATTTTCACACCGGCGCCAGTTTTGGTCCGCGTTTCAGTTTCGGGGAAACTGAAACTTAGGCCTATTTTAGGAAGTTCAGCCTGTCATGGAGTTACTCCTGCCGTTTTTCATTCTGATTAGCTATATCTGACTAACAACTAAAAGCAAGTGTGGTTACAGAAGCAAACGGCATTAGTTAGAATGAAAGAGAATACATTTTTCTAATCTAAAACAGTTTGTGTTCCACACAAAAGAAAGTACATTCTTCTACTATCAATTCCTGCCTTTCAATACATAGATCAAAATAACACATTGTACCATAAATATACACAATTATTATTCATCAATTAAAAATAAATTTTGACAGTCTATATGCTGTCAGAAGACTGGACAGGTCACCCTAGAGGGGGA
>NW_012155284.1:12274958-12275451 GCF_000956105.1 Propithecus coquereli | reverse complement strand
TGGGAAAGTTAAATATCTCAAAGAAGGACACCACCACTATCCAAAGAATAATTCAATACAATGTTCCCCAACCTCGGGCCACAGACCAGTACCGGCAGGAGCAGCACAGCAGGAGGTGAGTGGTGGGGAGCGAGCAAAGCTTCATCTGTATTTATAGCCGCTCCCCATCACTCACATCACCGCCCGAGCTCTGCCTCCTGTCAGATCAATGGCAGCATTAGATTCTGCATGATGGTGAGTAGTATAATTGTTTCATTATATATTACAATGTAATAATAATAGGAATAAAGTTCACAATACATGTAATGTGCTTGAATCATCCCGAAACCATCCCTCAACCCCGGTCCATGAAAAAATTGTCTTCATTGAAACCAGTCCCTGATGCCAAAAAGGTTGGAGACTGCTGCTTTAGTAGAGATAAAAATGCAGCTAATATGCCAAAAACACTATTATCAGGGTGGTGGTTCTGATACAGTGTAGTGAAAATTATATT
>NW_012155284.1:12269378-12274908 GCF_000956105.1 Propithecus coquereli | reverse complement strand
AAGAATACACAGAGATGAAGGTATAGTTTTATAGATTTATAAAGATTATAGGCAAGGTGGGTGCTCAGGGGCCCTGGATTTCTCTGTCAATCTCAGAGGCAAAGAGTGAAGTTTTACATGGTCATTTATAGGTACAGTGATCAGTTGCCAGAGGTAACAGATTTACACAACAGGTAGTTCTTCTTAGGTTAACAGTTTTCAAAAGGCTTCTTCAGATCCCTTAACTAACTCTTTCTACATGAACAAATGGTTACAAAATCTTTCAAAGGCTAACTTCTAAGTTCTAAGGTAAATTTATCACTTAACAGAGGGGTTAAACAGAGATATATTGGCTCCATATTTTCTTTATCAGGTTATTGTGGATGGAGACAGGTAGTCAAGAGTTTAAGCGGGAACTGTCCCTTGGGCTAATTGCTTTTAGCCACAGGTGGCTATTTGTCGGGCGGGCACTCTTTGATCAGCTCTCATCCTGTAGTTCTTAGCAGACCTGCTTTGCTTTTCAAAGCAAGTCCAAACCTTAGGTCTGAGAATTGTGGCACCACTGTGGGATACAGCCGCTACTGTCTTTCAGAGATGCCCTCCTGAGGTGAAACAGCTTTCAATATGCAAACTAACACGTTTACATATTCCTTCAGGGTAAAGCTCTGCAAAACTCCTGAGACGTTTTCTGTCTCCAATATATTTACATTAATTCATGGAGCAACAATGTGCAAATCTTTGCACATACTACATTAAAAATTTTTGACAGAGCCAAAGGTCTGATAAAAGACCCAGGCACATGTGTGTAAGAATGTTACATATGTATGTGTTCCTACATACCACACATGCACACACAGAACACTGCTCTTACAGAGGGCTTAATAAACTTAGCAAAAGTATTTTAAAGCTGAGCACTGAAATTCCTGTGTCCTGTGTGCTGACTTGCCCTTTCTCATAATGTTATTTGAAGTCACACAAAGTTTGGTATTTTGGCATTTCAGCACATTTCTCTTCTCTCAGTGGAGGAAAAAAAGGAAATGTCACATGAAGACTTATATACCTCAGATGCAATTCTGCAAATGGTTCTTAATCATCGCCAGTTCTCATCTCGGAGCCAGTCTTCTTGACTGAGAGGACTTATTTTTAGATAGCTTCGCAGTTGACAGTTGAGAATCCAGCCACTCCACCCTCCTCCTCCCCTCTCTCTGCCAGATCCTGCTCAGTTGGGAATTTACATTTTAAACTGTCCCACAAGAATTTATAACGATGTCGGGAATGAGTTGATGTGGAAAGCACAACCATAGAATTGGACGAAAAATGGTGTTTGCAGTGGAACATTTAAAAACTGAAATAATGACCATTTCCTTTAAAACTGAAGCTTTACGAAAAAGAAATGAGCTATGAAATTTTCACCTCCAAGTCACTGGATCAAATTACAATTTTAAACCATAAGAAATATTCATCTCAAAATTAAGAATCAGGTTTTTTTAAATGAAGCACCCAACTATACATTATAAATCAGTGGCTCTCAAAGTGTGGTTCTCCAGACTAGCAGCAGTAGCATCCCCCAGAACGTGTCGGAAATGTACGTTCTCAGGCCAACCCTAGATGTACTGAATCAGAAACTCTGACAATGCGGCCCTGCAACCTGTGTTGTAACAAGCCCTTGAGGTGAGTGTGAGGCATGCTAAAGTTTGAGAATCACTGCTATCAACAAGTGTTCTTCTATAAAGAGTTAAAAGATAACCATTGTGTTGCATCATGCAAATACATTTTTCACGTATTTAAATGAGTATAACAGCATATCCATTAGCATTTTTTTTCTTAATATCCTGATAAACCAGACGTAGTTAAGGACTATGCGGCAACCCAAACTACCTTCATGCACAGAGACAGGGATGTGAGTGGGTGTGTGTGTGTGTGTTTGCACAGAAGCCCGGCCTGTATTGGGCCCATGGGGCCACAGCAGTCTGCCTCTGTACACGCTGTTGTCCGCTGTAACCTGCAATTATTTCATTTGCTTGGGTTTGAAAAATTCTTTCATTTTCCGAAACTCTGTCTACCACCTAGAGACTTGTGGTAACACCCCGAAATAGATCTACAAGTCCACCAATACAGCCCAGTTAAACACAAGTTAGTAGGTGAAAGTTTAAATTTTTTTTCAGGTGAAATTATGAATACTGGAAAAATCTTCCATAGAGGGTTTTGGAGTTGACTCTGCATAATGCCATCGAAGAAAACCAACTTGAGCTGGGAAGAGAGAGGACCTTTGGATTTAATTCCTCATGGGAAAAACTCCATCATTTAGGTTTAGAGTTAAATGTTTATTGAGTATTCATAATGTGTCAGGCTCTGTGACAGTATTTTGTGTAGTATGAAGATCAGAGGTCTCTGATGGGATGGTACATCTCCACCTCCCCTTCCTGGAAATGTAATCACCTTATAGCAGGAGGGCTGTTAGAGCAAGTGACAAAAAGCCTACTTCAATTTGCTTAGGCAAAAAAGAAAAAGAAGGGGGAGGAGGAGGAGGGAGAGGAAGGCCTTGGGATTTTATTGGTCATCAAATCAAACTTTGGAAAGATCAAGGGTGGAATTTGCATAACTGACTCTAACACCTTCTATCTTTGTTTCTGTTTTTGTTAGGAGCACTCTCTCTATTTGTCTCTTTTTAAAACTGTTTTATGGAAATATAATTCACATGCCACACAATTGAAACATTTAAAGTGTACAATTTAATGGTTTTAGTTTAGCCACAGAGTGGTGCATCCATTACGATAAGCTATTTAAGAATATTTTCATTACTCTAAAAAGAAACCTTGCTCCCCTTAGTCATCAATCCCCCCAGCCCAAACCTTCCCATCACCCCAAGTACTAGGCAACCACTAATCTATACTCTGTCTCAATAGATTTGCCTTTTCTGGATATTTTATATAAATGAAATTGTATAATACATGATCTTTTGTGACTGGCTTATATCACTTAGCATAATGTTTTTAAGGTTCATCCGTGGTGTAGCATGTGTTGGTAATTCGTTTCTTTTCATGACTGAATAATATTCCATTGTGTGGATGGCCTCTTTTTTATCTATTTATCAGTTGATAGACGCTTGAGTTGTTTCCATTTTGACTATTATGAAAAACACGAGCAGAACTCTCATAAAACAATCTCTCCAGGTGGCAGGAATCTAGCCATCACCAGTCCTGTGTTCACTCTAAGACCCTAATAACTTCACAATCAATCAGAAAGACGTAAAGTCTTCCCTACTGGTTTCAGATAAAAAAGACACAGTGGGTAAGTATGATCAGCCTGACTCAGTGCAAGTCTCAACCAAGCTAAACGACTGGAGAGACAAGACACCTAACAAGACAGCCACTGCTATTCGCTTGGCTAGAGCAGATGAACGAAATGTTTCTGAAAAGAAGCAGAGTAGCATAGACATGGCTACTGTGGGAACTTTTAGTTGGGTGGCCCCTCCCATGTTTGCCTACTTTAGCTCTTTTTTGCATCTTCCCTGAACCTCAAGCATATGAAGTCAGGAGAGTTGACAGCTTTAGATGTGAAAGCATAAAGCTACCAGCTCTATAGTCCTTCAGAAAGGGCCTAGAATCCTCAAGAACAAAGTAACATGGGGTGGTTCAGATTTTGAAGCAAGGAGACTATACAATGTGAAGGGAATTTATCCAATTAGTCAGCCATCAGCTATGTGTTACATATCTGTATAGTAGGAGTTAGACACCATGCTAGGTAGCAAAGCTAATAAGACCCACAAAATGATTTTGGGACTGTAGTTGATCTTGCTAAGCCTTTCTTTTCTTTCTTGCTCTTTCTTCTGCTTCTCTTTTTAACTCACCATGGCCTCTGTGTATACATTCTCAACAGAGTGTGCCCCAGGGTTCCAAAGTTGCACCAATGTCACTCATCCAAGTTTGCTCTGTTCTATGGCATCAGGATGGGACAAGCGCTTCAAGACTAGGCTTTGGCCCAAGGGGAGAGAACAAAGAACTCTCAAATCCGAAACAAATCCACGCTGGAAAACCACACAAAGGCTACTAGGCACTAGGGATTTTTTTAGTTTTGTTTTGTTTTTATTAAAGGTAAGAATTAAACTTAGTAAGGAGAAATTTCAAAAAGGACAAGACCCTTAGATTATGTGATTCTCACTATATTCTGTCGCATTTCACCTTTCCCTTGGGGACATCACCATCCCCACTATCATTGCCCTGAGTAATAGTCCCCTTTAAAAGTCTGGCTAAATAAAATTAATGAAAAAAAAGTCTAGTTAAGCTCAGACAAAACTTTTAACAAAGTTGAGTCGGCAAACATTATTGGGGAACAATATGAATATAAGTAAACATATCAGAAATAACATTGGCTCTGAAGCTCATCAAAGTGTTCTAGGAAGTGTCCCACTTCCTACCCGTGGGAGCCCAAAAAATTCATTTATACTCTTTTAGTCTTTCTTTTTCTCTTCTGGAAAACGATGTTAATAATACCTATCTCATAGTCTTATACTGTGGGTTAAAGAAGATTTATTCATTTGACAAATATATACTAAGTGACTATTAAGTGTCAGACACTGTTTTAGATACAACAATCACACAAACACACATACACCAAATCACACCCTTATTGAGCTTACACTCTAGTAGGGGAAAAGAGACAGTAATATTCAACAGGTAGAAGACATGAGCTGTATGTATTTCATATAATGAGCTAATATGTGTGTCTTAGTCTGTTTTATGCTGCTATAACAAAATACCTGAGACTGGGTGATTTATAAATTTCATAGGTCTCATAGTTCTGGAGGCTGGGAAGTCCAAGATCAAGGCACTGGCATCTAGTAAGAGCCTTCCTGCTGCCTCCTCACATAGCAGAAGAGCAGAAGAGTGTGAACCCATCCCTGGAAGCTCTTTTTATAGCAGTATTAATCCATTTATGTAGGTGGAGCCTTCATAAACTAAGCATCTCATATTAAGCCCCATCTCCCAACACTGTTGCACCAGAGATTAAGTTTCTAGCACACGAATTTTGGGGGACACATTCAGATCATAGGAATGTGTTTAGCCACCTCTAAAAAGAAAAAAACTAAATAAAGTAAAATTACCGTATGAAAGCTATCTGCAGTTTGTACCTGTCACTCAAGAATATACTTTTGGAGGAAGTTAGGTCTTTTATCTGAGAAGGCCATTTCAAGGGTGGACCTAGCTACTCAGAGGAAAAGCCAAATCCCATTTTACAACTGAGACATTCTGGAGAATGAAGAATTGGACTTCTGTGCAAAGGTTGGTCTGGGACATTAAGGCCGGTTAAGGGAAACTTGGCCTAAGTCACGAGTACAGAGTTGAGGAAGATGGACTGTCCCCTGCCCAGGGTAGCAGACTGGGGGCCCAGAAGGAAGCAGCCAATAGCTGATCCCTTGTGAAGGAGCTTGGTTCATGGTTTCCAGGAGTAGAGATATCTGATATATGGTCTGAATTTTCCATCTTGGCATTATAATTGCTTTATGTTATTCTCAAGCCATTTGTAAAGTTTTATCATACACTAAAAATAG
>NW_012155284.1:12201495-12268013 GCF_000956105.1 Propithecus coquereli | reverse complement strand
TGAGAGTTATTATTTAGAGGTAAGGTTGGAGATAGAGTTTGGCTGTAGCTACACACTTTCATCTGCTTAGCTTCATCCTGAGGCATGCTGGAAAGATCTTAAAGGTGGTGCACATTTTGCAGCCCAGTTAATATCTTGTGGGCACTTTAATTTACTTTATAGCTTTTTTCCAAGGTTGGTGCATGCCTGTAATGGAAGAGTCAGCTCTTCCTTTAAGTGACGGAAGTAAGCCATTCTCAAGTAGAAGGAATGCATATTTAAATTTATGATAGCTGAACTTGGCTGAGGCAGCCACATTCTTGTTCTACTTTGAGCTTGGCAAGCCACTCTAATACTTGTGCTTGGTCTGCAGACAAGAAAACTCTGTATTTTCCTTTGTTGGGATCTTATAAAGCTCAAGAATATATTTTTCATTTGAGACTATGATAAACTACACAAAGATTATGTGAACAGTCCAGCTTTGCCCAGCCTGACAAACCCATAAAAAGAATGTATTTACAGAATGCTTATGTTTCCCTGCCACGATACTGTGATGTCTGGCCAACCACTTTCTTTACACAGAGGTAGATTTATAGTCCAACTCTAATAGCAAATTATTTCCTTCTAAACTATCCGTTCAATTCGTTCAGCATGGAAGCATGATTTTAACAGAAATAATATTTTTGGAAACATATAGGCCCACAGTATAAACTGTCTAGTTTAAAATCCAGAGATACTACATTTACTTGGCTCAAACTCATGCCCTGAATCCTGGGTCTGTTCCCAATCATTCCTTCCATCCACTTCCACGTATTCAAACACACTCACAAGTGTGTTGTCGCAATCAATCAGAAGGAAATTTTATTATAAGAAATGCACAAGTGATCAGTATCTTGCAACATCTCAAGAGAGCACTGGTTTTCAGACTTTAATTCATTTGATAAGTAATCTTTGAACACCTGTTATGTGCCAGATTCTGGAGATACATGTGGCAATAAACCAACAGACAAACATTCCCTAGTCATGGAGCATTCTAATGGGGGCGGGGAGAGCAGGTGAAGGGGAGAAGACAGTAATCAGATGACCACATACTAAAAGGTTAGCTAGTGCTAAGGGTTAGGAAGAAAAGTTAGTTTCCTTAAGAATCAAGTGGGATCTTGTTGAAAATGCACTGAACTAGAGCATTCATTCTAAAGCCAAACTTTGTAGCCAGGGAAGGCTCTCCATTGCCCTTTCCAGTCTGTAGGGAAAGCCTGGTTCATCTAGAGGTCTACCTTGCCCTCCACAGCCCTGGCAGGAGAAACTAAAGTGCTGTCCATTGCAGCCTGCCCTCTCTGCCTGGCCACCTGCGCCTAGTGCCTTTTGATTATTCAAAGGTGACAATCATCCAGTAGACTTTCTACCAGACCCAGGTAGCTGCAGCTCTGGCTAGAACAGCAAGTGCCTCTGAAGTTAACTGTGCTCTGAGCCCACTCATAGACTGCTAGAGGCTGAGGTCACATTAAAGAGAAGGAATCAGAAGGTGTTAGAGAGAAGCATTTATTATCGAGGGTGAGGAGGGAGGAGAGGTCAGTCAGATTCTCTTCCTAATGATGTGTGACCCAGACATCGCAGATGTCAGAACTACCTCACACAAATGACAGGGTTTCTTGAAAGGAAAATTAAATAGTCGATTCCATTATGTGAACCTCAAATAGGGGGTATGTGTGTGTGAAAGAGAGACTACAGAGCCTCTTTAAGAGTGAACAGCTTGTTTCCATAGAAGGACCACTAGGGCCAGGAGAAGGAAAGGTTAGTAGCTTGAACCGAATGTATGCTTTTATAACTTGCATTTGAACAAACGAAAATGGTATCTATAATTTCATAGATAATTAGTTCTGGAGGGAACTGTAACCAACATCTACCCAGCTTACAAGTAAGAAAAGTGAGCACTAGAGAGGTGAATGATGTCCGAAGGTTCATGGCAAGTTGGAGGAAATGCCAGTGGAACACGCGGCCTGCTGGTACTAATTAGTCCATTGTCACGTTAAAGGTGAATGCTATAACATCACTCACATAAGCTTACCCAATATAACCCTTTTTCTAAGATCCAAGTTTTTATCAGAAATAACTGAATTCACATAAACCCTACCAAAGGTTTACTAAACAGATACCTCAAAGGAACCTTAGCCAAGGTTAACTCAAGTGTCCCTAGTGAGTTAAGTGAGGACTGTCCTGACACAGATGAGGTTCTGGGTGATTTACTTCTGTCCACCTGTCATTTGCTGAGAGAGACATATGGGAAAAAAGGGGTAGAAAGTTTCGGAATGTCTACCCCTGTGTTGGCACAATTGGAAGGACAGTAAAGTGTGGGGAAGGCTCTGGAAGCCAGGAAGGGAGGCTGCACCCCATCTGAGGCTCTGGATTGAGCACAACCATGCAGAAGTACGGAGACCCTCCTTGGGTAACGTCATCTTAAGAGGCAAAGGCCCCTTTATGGAAACTTAGGTTAAAAGGAAGGAAATTTTTCTGAAAAAAAGTCTCAGTGGGAAAGTTAAATATCTCAAAGAAGGACACCACTGTCCCCTTGTAACTGCTGAGCTATGCCTATAGGCCCGGCTTGACACTCTGGAGGCTTGTGGGACCAGCCTAAGGCAACACCAGCAGAGGAATTAGATCCATTATTGCCCCTTGACAATAATGATGAAGAACTAGAAGCCACAGATAGAACTTAGGATGATAAATCCCAACAAAGTCTGGAGCTAGGCCAATGGGGTGAAGAGGCAGTGCATTCAGACCTCGGCCTTGAAAGCCTCTTTTCCCAGCCCCCAGCAAAGCCCTGACCACTTCTCCATGCCCAGCCCAAACAAATCCCACTTGCTCCGAGAAGACAAGCCTCATCTCCCAGTCACAGGCTGCTGCCCACAGCCTTCTACCATGTTCCTGAACTGTGCCACCTCCCACTGGAATTCTCTGCCCACGTTTCCTCCACGGGTTTGTGAGCAGGGCCTCATCTTATTCATCTCCGTATGTTCCTCCAGAGCCTGACTGCTTGCTCTTTTAGGAGTGCAGAACGTTACCTGCTGAGTGGGATATGAAAGCGCACTTAGATCATTAAAATGCTAAGGCTGGGAGCTAGCACCCACTAGGACTGCAGGGAAACTTGCTAAATTCAAAATCTCATGTCCAAGCACCAAATTAAAAAACTCTCTCTTTTTTACAAGACCCTATTCAATTCTCACCTCCTCTACGAAGATATTCCTTAGCACATCACTCTCCTGTATGCAGTCATCTTGGCCTCTGCTCATTGTGGCAGATTCTCTTCCTTCTGATGTCTCTTCTACTTTTGTCCATCAGTGCTTTTCAGCTCTCATATATTTTAATTATTATATCTCACAGAGAATAAGAACACAGACTTTGCTCTCAAATAGAGCTGAGTTCAAATCCTAAGCTGACACTTATTAATCATGTGCCCTTGTACTTGTCTTCTTTAACTCTCAGTTTTCATATCTGTAAAATGAGAAAATAATAATACCTACCCTATAGGATTATTGTAACAATTTAAAGAGTCAATGTAAAGTGCTTAGCATAAATCCCGGCACAATAACAAATGTTAGCTCTTATTTTTATCATTAATAAATAATAAATAGATCCTAAATTATTAGACATTTTATTAGGAAATGGGTTCCTCTAAATACATAATTTAAAATCTTTGACATTCTCCCCTTAAAAAGTAGACATACGCAAAATTTTTGTATAGAATTTCAGAAGAACCATGGAAGCCCTAAATCCAACATTTCACCTTGGTTTAGGATACCCCATTATAGAGTGTGCTTTTAGCCTTCAACAAAAGTATATGATTTTTGGCCAGGCGTAGTGGCTCACACCTGTAATCCTAGCACTCTGGGAGGCCCAGGCGGGTGGATCGTTCGAGCTCAGGAGTTCGAGACCAGCCTGAGCAAGAGCGAGACCCTGTCTCTACTATATATAGAAAAAATTAGCCAGGCATGGTGGCACATGCCTGTAGTCCCAGCTACTCGGGAGGCTGAGGCAGGAGGATTGCTTGAGCCCAGGAGTTTGAGGTTGCTGTGAGCTAGGCTGATGCCATGGCACTCTAGCCTGGGCAACAGAGTGAGACTCTGTCTTGGGGGAAAAAAAAGAGTATATGATTTTTGAGGCCTGAAATCATGTCTTCCAATTTTCTGCTCCCCATAGCACCTTATAACAGCGCCTAGTACTTGGAAAACACTCAATAAATATTTGAAGAGTTGTTGATGCCAAATCTTAATTCTCCATTGAATGTTGGAATTAAGCTCTAAAAATTTGGAGTTAATTCTCTTTATTACTAGAGGAAAAAATGCTTTCATATTCTTTGGAGGACTTGATGTTAATACTGCTTTTGCCCAGAACATGAGTTATCAATTCCAAATGGGACTCTCAGTTTCTAAAGTTCTGCGGCCCGTTCCAAGGAAGGACATTTAGGTCCCTAGGCCAACTCACACTAGCTGGGAAGAGAGGATGTTCTCAGCCAGCACCTGGACCAAAAGTTCCTTACGTCTGTACTGACAACCAAATGCCATGGTGACCTATTACAATTGTTCACATGAGGTCATTTGCAGCATGTCAATTTATATCAAGCCTAACTTTTGAAAAATAGGCTAGAAATTAAGCCAAAAATTCATTAAGAACTCTGACAATAATGAACTTGTATTACTGAATACCTTTGTTAATGTAGATGCACTATAAACATATGTTTATCCAAAACAATTGATAAAAGATGTGTTTGTAAAGGTGTAAACATAGTCACATGCCATGACCTACACTTTTTGTCCCTCCCTCCCTCTTTCCCTCTTTTCAGGATATGGTTGTTTTCTTTCTGCTGTCTCTGCTTGCCTCCTATTAATAGTTGTAGCGCAACTGAGGGGGAAACAGATACTGACTGGAAATAGCATACCTTTTGTTTTGTTCTGTTACTGGAATTAGTTTCTACCTTTCTTGAAGTAACTATTAATAAATTGTGCACTCAAACACTCAATAGTAACGTAAATTTCAAATGCAATACTAATAGCTACAGAAAATAAAAGAAAAATTAAAGTCTCTTTTTATAGATCCTGTCAGCGTGAAAGCTCAGACTTTAACATTTTTGTTGCTTTTTCTTTTCCTAACATCTGTGTGGCAGATTCTAAGCAGGTCCTTTTTTCCTGAGCCTTTGTGTTCTTCAAACTGAAAGACTCCAGCACCCTCATCACAAAAATGCAGAGCAGGCCGGTGAGCAAGTGTCGACTTGTCTAAAACATTATTGAGAGCATTAGGAGGGTTTGTGCAAGCAATTAGGAGCAGATTCGGGTGATTCTGACTTTCTGTTCTGTACTGTCTTCTAGCTTAGGGGAAGGGAAGTACGTGCAGTCATGTCTATGGGCTTGCATTGCAAGGAGGGAAATAACTAGTTCGTATACTTTCAGCACAAACTTCCTCTACTGACCTTAACAAACAGAAATAAATACAAGGCAAACCTCCAGTCCCACACACGGCGTGCACGTGCACACGCACGCAGGCACACATACTACACCACCTAAACTAAAACTTCTGCATACACAGTGTATATGAAAGCACACTTAAAAAAATTTCTTAAGCCCCAGCATTTGTTCTCTCTACTCCCACCAACAAGCTAATTCTCTCTGTCTGGCGCTTTTGCACTCTTGTCTATGGGTGGCAGTCGGAGGGGCTTGCTGGGTGAATAACACAAGGACGCAGAGGAAGCTTAGTTGTCTCAGTCTTTCTTTCTGTGCCTCTTGTGAACATCCTTTCTACTCAAATGCTTGCAAGAAAACTGATGCTTCCTCTAGTTTGTTCCTTCCCTCCTGACTTTGAGTGACCCCGGAGGCCTGTCCTAGTCACCAGTGAGTTAAATGTCTGCCTTCTTACCCTGCCCCACCCCTTAATAATCTTGCTAATGCATAACTTATCTTTGGAGACAGAGATAAGAAGACCCAATCAGTAACAACTTGTGTTTAGAACAAAGGTTTGGCTTAATAACTAGAACCAAGAGCAAGTTAGACAAAATAGAGAATTTGATTTAGGCCGAAGTCTGGAGTCCCTGTTGAGGCAAAGAGGGTGGGTTTACATGGTGGACTTGAAGTATGTGAGTGCAGAAAACCAGCCCGGCTTCTGATCCTGTTAAGAGAAGCAGACTCTCCACTTTGCTTTCCCTGCATGGCTGTAATAAACCATCCCACGCTTGGCCAAAAGCCAACAAGATTTGGAACACTCGGCAATCAAGATACCGTTTTCTCCTGGTTCATAATATCTCCAAGTTTGTAAATATGAACTTCCCTTTTTCCAAATCATGAGAATTAAATTTTCAAAGGAACAAAATTTTTACATAGAGCCGGTGGGCAAAGCACCCTGGCAGAACCTGCTGCTTGGGTGGAACCTGAGCCTGGCTCAGTCCACCTTGGTTCTGGGTCTGTTTCCCATCATGCTGTCCACGCCGAGCACAATGACACTGTGCTGGTACCAGCGTGTAGTGGCTTTAGACGCAGCTGCTAGGAGGAACTGGACTCAGGTACCCAGATCTCTGCTGCTTGTCTGGGGCTTCAAATGACCAAACCAAGGGAGGGAGTCACTCTCTTTCCTGTTCACTTTAAGGTCTCTGCAATTTAGTAGGAGCTAGACTCACACAAGGAATTTATTTTTACTTTGGAAAACAGAATAATTTTATTCTTGCTAATTATCAACATGCAAAAAGCCTCATCATGAAAGCAAAATGACAGTGCAAATGGAACTGACGGATTTCACAGTCATCAGATTTTATGTACCCAAAAGGGTGTTGTTTTCTTTGACATTGTCTCTTCCACTAGTCAGATGTCTAATACTTTAAGAATTCATGACAGTTTTGTTCTTTAATATCCTCAGTGGTGGTACATCTTTATCCTTTCAGAGTGGATTTGGCTTTTGAAGGCTTAAATCTGAAGACTGCGACTGGTCATCAAGTTGGTTCTCTACAGTGGACAGCTACTAAAATGGTCCCTGGTAACCCCTGTCTCCTGGTATTTATGCCCTTGGGTGTGCCCTTCCTCTTGAGTGAACTCACTTTTGAGGAATAAAATACAACAAAAGTGATGGCATGCCACTTCCAAGATTAGGTTACAAAAGTTCTGTGACTTTCATCCTGCTCACACTCTCGTCCTGTTACTCTCCCTTTGATTTCTGAGGGGATCCCCTGCCATGGTGTGAGCTGCCCTTCCTGAGGCAAGAAACTGATGTCTCCAGCCAGCGGCCAGGGAGTACCAGCACTCTGCAGCAGCCACAGAGTGAGTCGGCCTGGAGCAGATCTTCCCCCAGTCAGGCCATGAGACACCTGCAGCCCCAGCGGGCACCGTGACAGCAGCCTTGTGAGTGACCCTGAGCCAGAGGACCCGCATGAGCTGCACCGAGATCCCTGACCCACAGAAATTAGGAGGTAACAAACATTTGTTGCCCTTAAGATGCTATGTTTTGGGGGCAATCTGTGACACAGCAATAAATAACTAATGCAGATTATGCTAGGATCAGACAAAGGTGTGGTCTTGAGCAGGGAGAATGGTTTCCTTTTGTATTTCAGAACTGGTGACTCCAAATTAACTCCCATCCTGTCTTCACAAGCACATTAGCTCTGGGAGCACCCATCCTCAGGGGTGCGGGTCTGACACCTCTCCTCCCTGCCTGCCTCAGGCCTCCCACTCCGATGGAGGTGGGGCCTTTGCACTGCTCTTGTCTCTATGTGACAGTGAGTTTAGGGTCTGGACCGATGGACCAGGGCTGATCTGAGTAGAAGTCTACCTAGCGGGGTACTGAAGGGATGCCCCCCAGGGCCTTTCATTCTTCTCCCCTCCTCAGATCACTACCCTGTCCTCCTGCATGGCCAGGCGGAGACACAATGTTTAAGCACAGCTTCAGGTACAACAAGGTTAGTTCTGTCAAAGTGATAAGCAAACCAGCCCAAGTGAGGGCCATGCTGGTTCTAGAGATGGGGAGGCTGTAGGGCAGCAGGCCCCCTCCTCCACTCGTGTTGTCAGCACACCCTGATCATCTCCACTCCTTACAACCCAACTTTTCTGTGGTCAGCCTCCTCGGGAACTAGATTAGAGAAAACAAATCATTCTAACTGCTCCACCGGAACTTCACACGTTTAGCCTTCTTCCCCGGCTTGTGGGAATATGTTCACGGCACTCCCTAAGGCTAGAGGGAGAGGGAAAACGAAAGCAAGATGAAGAGGAAAAAACTGGAAAGCCAAGGAAAGAAGTGAAAATGAGGAATTGAAAGCAGAGGGTGAGAGGGCACATTTGAGGTAGCTGGGTTTCTCCAGAGCAGACTGGCAGACACAAGCCTGCCTTGCCTGTCCCGCTGGTCAGTAGTACGCCTCGCATCCTGTGGTCCAGAGAGCTGGAATTGCTCAGAAACATGGTCACAATGCATCTCCATTTCTACTTTTGTCAACAAGCTTCTCTGCAAAACTGAGTGGCTGACTTTTAAGTGTCTTTGCTGTTCTCTGTGTGGGAAAAATAAAGACTTCTTTAAATTCTGGAATTATTGTTCTAAGAACTCAACAAAACATTGTTTTAAAAAACAGAGCATAATTTCCATGGTAACCCCCCTGGCCAAGGGGGCTGATTCTAACTTTTTATCTTAGGTGGTGACTTTACATTGCTGATCTTTTAGTGATACCATTCATGGCTTCTGGGCTCAAACTTTTATGGGAATAAATTGAGTTTCATTGCCCTTTTCATGATAGTTAGATAATTATAAAAAATGTATAAAAAATTTTCAATGTGAATTTTCATTTGCCTAATGTGAAAACTATTTTCTTTACTTGCTGTCCAATGTTCTCGTCCTTTGATGCCACCAGCATACCTCTTACTCAGAACCAGCCTTTTCTCAGTGCCATCAGGAGACTGCAAGCCTCCCCTGAGCTGTCATGCAGGGGAAGGACCTCAGGGGAGAATCAAGTTGTTATTCTACTTAGACTGTGGGGGACGTTTCTCTAGACCTCAAAAAACCCCTGAGGCAGAAGGGTTTCCTTCTTCCTGGCCCCAGGGGATGTATCGTTATTTCCAATGGGAACTGGGAAGGTGATTATGTGCCTGTTTCTCTCCCTACTGCAATGAGTAAATTCTAAACAGAGAAGAAGCTACCCTGATTTCATCCTTCTCTTTCTTCACCATTTTTCCGAGTTGGCAATCCTATGTCAAGAATAAGAAATCACGTAGCTAAGATTTGTTTTGGATTTGTGAGTTTGTAAAGAGGAGGCCAATTTGGGGAACTCAGAGTATGTATTAGAGATTCTCTCAGGTGTCTTTGTGGGGAGGAGCTACCTGGAAGGAACAGTAATACCACTTTAGACATTAGCATAAGGCCCGCAGAGAGACTTAATGTCAAACATCCTTCAAATCCCATCACCGTCCTACTCCTCACACCTTCGGCAGCGCTTCTCATCCAGTTTTCTGCCTGAACGGTGGGCTGGATGATACTTGCACAAGGCCCTGCCAGGGGTAGCCAGGGAGCATTTCCAAGTGAAGAGCCTAAGCTGTCATGTCTCCCCATCAAGAAAGTATAATGTTAGAGTGAGGAGGATGTTCTTATAAGGCTGACATTGAATCTACTATCACTTATATTTTTAAAAATAAAAATCACATATAGTGTTTGTGTTTGTAAACACTGCTGACAGCCAATTGCCTGCCGCATACCCCAGCAGACAATGCCATGTGGTGTCATGGTGGGCATGTAGGCTCTGGGTCTCAATTTCTTACTGTGTAACTTGGTGAAGTTGCTTAATCTCTGAACCTTGGTTTCTTTTGAAAAATGAAGATGATAATAACTCATAGTTCATAAGGTTGATGGGATTGTAGTACACTAACACATGTAAGGCTTTTGGCGTAATATTAACTATTAGGAAAGCAATAGTACGAATAGTTCCATTATGGCAAAAATTATGCAAGTGCTCCATGCATGTTGAGGGGAGTAGAATACTGCCCAATCCCCCTGTTTATCTCATGGCCAATCTTCTTGGTAATCTAAAATCAAGAACATTTGTCTATCCCAGGGGTTGACAAACTATGGTCCATTGGCCAAATCCAGCCCATCTTTTTCTAAAGTTTACAAACTTACTAGCTTATGTATTGTGTATAGCTGCTTTCAAACTATAACATCAGAGTTAAGTATTTGAGGCAAGAGAATGTATGGCCCAAAAAACCTAAAATATTTATTCTCTAGCCCTTCACAGAAAAAGTTTGCCAATAGCTACTCTAGCCTGCAATGAGGCACTAATTATATTCCAGTATAGCCTGTATTGATACAGCTTTTATGCAGGACCAACTACATAACTTGTGGGGCACATTGCAAAATGAAATGTGGAGCTCCTTGTTCCAATCTTAACTAGAATTTCAAGACAACAACAGCAGATCAGTAAACCAAGCATGGGACCTCCTGAATTGAAACTCAGTGTGGCCAACTAGAGAAATGACACACCGTGAAGCCAGCCCTGCCTTTGCATCCTCCAGCATTTACCCCTAGTATAAACTCTATTTTCATTTTCATCCCCAAGGTACTTCTTAAACAAAATCTAGAACACAAAAGGGAAGCATTATCAAAGTTATGCCATAAAAAAATTCCAGATAAATGGGGGTTGGAGTTATCTATTAAAGGAAGAATTGTTCATATGAAACACTCTTCCTTCAAAAGGCACAATGTTCTCCCTCTTGGTTCTTTGTATTAAACTATCCTGGGTTTGCTCTAATTTCTTTTTTTTTTTTTTGAGACAGAGTCTCACTCTTTTGCCCGGGCTAGAGTGAGTGCCGTGACGTCAGCCTAGCTCACAGCAACCTCAAACTCCTGGGCTCAAGGGATCCTCCTGCCTCAGCCTCCCAAGTAGCTGGGACTACAGGCATGCACCACCATGCCCGGCTAATTTCTCTATATATTCCTAGTTGTCCGATTAATTTCTTTCTATTTTTTTAGTAGAGACGGGGGTCTCGCTCTTGCTCAGGCTGGTTTCGAACTCCTGAGCTCAAACAATCCACCCGCCTCGGCCTCCCAGAGAGCTAGGATTACAGGCGTGAGCCACCGCGCCCAGCCCCTGCTCTAATTTCTTAATGTTATTTAACTAAGCATAATACTCTGTCAATTCTAGTGAACTGATCCAAGAAAAGTCATTTGATATTTGGAGTCTGACAATTATTAATGGATTTTCCCTTGAACAATAAAGAAGGTATTTGGGATTTTTAACCTTGCAAAGCCAGAAAATGTGTCCTGAGGGTCAGAATAGCAACTCCAAGCTTCTCAGAGGCAAGAGTCTGAGACAGAATAAAACTAATTACTCAAGTTGTCTTTTTCCCACCTTTGCCTTATCACTTCCCATTCAGTTTCCTAATTCATAGCCTTTTAAAAAAATTTATAGCTCTTTAAAAGATATGTGCTTTTAAAGCATTTAAACATTTCTGTCTCATCAATGTCAGGATTTGAGAAGGCTTAATGATCCAACATCAGCTAGGAGATAACTTTGCTTCCTTTCTTTGCTGGTTATACTGATAAATGAGGAACAAAGCAGACAGTCCCCCACCTCCTCATGTCATTTATGGCACAACGCCAGGTGGGATAAAGCACAGGAGAATCCAAAAGGAAATAAGGCTGAGCAGACTCCTATTAGATCAGCACCCGTTCCCGACTCCAGTTTTGTCTCTGGGATCAGCAGGATGACAGAGCCAATGGCACCCGAGAGTGGATTTCTTTTTCAGGCAACCCTTCCTAACCCCTTTCACCCACAAGCTTTCCAAGGCCAAGAACAGGAACAAGAAATGTGTATTAACTAGACAAGACCTAAGCTCTCAGCCCCTCCTGTTTACACATCTCTGGGCCCCTCTCAGACTCTAGGTTCCTTGTTTTCATTCCCTTGAAGTCAGGAGATTTTATGCGAGTTTACTGGAAGTCAGTTACGTTTTCATATTCCTGCCTCCCCAACTCATTGTAGCCCTCCCGCTTCCACGAAGGGCCCACCAATCGGTCTCTTATACTTTCTGAAGAGAATTTCTCTAGCCTTCCCACCCATTTTGTGAGATCTCTGGTATCCTTCTAGTCATTAACTTTTTTGCTTTCGTTCACCAGAATCAGTTTCTGTGGTTTGTAACCAAGAGCCCTAACTGATATGACTGCTCTTTTTTTAAGAAGCTGGGCGATAGAACAGAAGAAAGCGACAGCCTGATTGTTCAGAGTGGGGTCACACCCTTTAAGGGGGTTGTGGGCATCTGTGCTGCTTTCCTATAAAAAGCACCTGTCTCTCTGGCCAGTGCAGCGTTCCGGGCTCAGTGCTCTGCACAAACAGCCCCATCCCACCCCTCTGCCTGGCCACCCCAGCCTCCCAGGACCCTACCTCAGGCCTAATGTTCAAGCCTGAGCTGTCTTAAACCAGTGGTCAGAGAAAGGGAGAATGTCTTTAAGATGGAAGGGACTTGTCTGACCACACCCTCCTTCTTTGTCCCCTCCTCTCAATGGTCACTACCACACACAAGGCAAGTTTAGAATCAGAAGTAAAAAGTTATTAGTTAAAAAAAAAATCTGTTTCATTCACTTTCATCATTCCTTCTTCAGGGTAGGAACATATAGACGTTACGAGCAAGGGTTTTTGAAGACAGATGGCCTGGGTTCAGATTCCAGCCCCACCATTCACTGGCCCTGTAACTGCCTTTATGCCCTCTGGGCCTCAATCTCCTCACCAGTTAAAGATAAAAATGGGATCTACCTCCTAAGTGTCGTGGGAATTAAAACAGCTCCGTGCAAAGCATTCAGAACAGTGACTGATACACGATAAGTACTCATTAGCTGTTGTTGCTATTATTATTGTATGACTTTCATGTCTACGTAGTGCGTGGTGTCTGGCATGTTCCCTATTGGGATGGGTTACGTGAGTGGGAAAAGTGTCAGATGATTCTTTCAAAATGCAAAGGAAATGCGTGCTTTTAATGTCATAATAGGATTTCAATTCACTCAGAAGCCCCACGTAGAACATAACTAACTGTTTGGGGAAGTGGTGTGGGTAATTATAACTCAGTCTCATTGACAACATGAAGCACAGCTTTTGTTTTAATAGGCTCACTTGGCATTTATATGCCTGGCTGCTGCCTCTTTGTTCTGAGTACAGTTTAATCTGCCATTTTCAAGCCAAAGAGAGATCACTGGCATATTCAAATAGACATACCTTTTTGTTTTAAACAGATTCTAGTGCATTTTGGTACAAGCAAAAAAAACTTTCAGAAATACATGATTTCTAGAACTGCAGGCTTGGGGACTTAAATCTGCTGAGTAATCACATGACCTCAGGATGGGGCATTCTTTTGGCCACTGCAAGGAGAAGTGACTTAAAAATTAAATTTTATTCTAGAAAAAAATGTATCTGGCTCTTTTTGCCATCTGTATAACCCTATATCATGTGACAGACAAGCCCACCGTTCTGGGGTCAGGCTTTCCTCTCTGTGGAATGTGGACCTGAGGTCACAGCCCCGCTGCAGTCAGGAAGCACGTGGCCCTGTGTGTGCCATGGGGAATATACACGGGTTCCCCGGCTGCAAATAAAAGCGGAAACCCAGCAAGAGGACACAGAAGTTAGAGTCATGACCCAAATAGGGGAAGGCTGAGCCTGGGATATGTGTGTAAATGAAGTGACACCATGTAAGTGGAAAGGAAGGTCAGGTCCCGAGGAGGCCAGAAAGAACAAGGGCAGGAAGAAGCAGTGGAGTTAGACTGCCAGGGTTTGAGTCCTGGCTGCAACACCTACAAGCTGTGTGACTTCAAGCAAGTTAGTTGAATTTTCTGTGCTTCATTTTCTTTAAAATGGGGATGAAAATAATAGTATCTGTCTCATGAGGCTGATGTGTGGATTAATTTAGTTAATATATGTAAAGTGCTAGCACTGCCTTCACATAGTTACACTATGTAAGTGTTAGCTATGGCTATCAGTGCTGGCTATTAGTACCACATTGAAATTCTCTGCAATGTATAAAGTGATGTATAAATGTACAGCATTGTGCTGGATTGATCAGTGTATTCATTTGCTAGGGCTGCCATAACAAAGTACCATAAACAACAGAAATTTATTTCCTCACAGTTCCGGAGGCTGGAAGTCCAGGATCAAGGCATCAGTAGGGGTGGTTTCTTCTGAGGTCTCTTTCCTTGGCTTGTAGATGGCCGTCTTCTCCCTGCATCTTCACTTGGTCTTCCCCCTGTGCCTGTCTGTGTCCTAATCACCTCTTTTTATAAGGACACCAGTCATATTGGATTAGAACCCACCTAAGAACCTCATCTCACCCTAATTTCCTCTTCAAAGGCCTTATCTCCAAATACAGTCACATTCCGAGGGACTGGAGGTGAGGGCTTCAACGTAGGAGTTTGGGGAGGTGGGAGCACAATTCATAACAATTCATTATCAGTTTGGTTAAGCAGGAACTATCTTTCCCTTATCTAAATGGTTGCTGGTGAGAGTTGGCCAGAAGAGGTACTTGTATGAGAATCTAGAGAAGGAAGAAGAGCAGTAGCCACTGCTCTCTGGAGGTCTTGGTGGTGAGTAGAAGCGACAGACTCGGAGATGTCAGCAAGATCCCGCTTACCCTCGCTCTCCTCTGCCCCAGCCCTTTTTCCAGATGGCTGGCCCCGTGGATCAGCAGCCACAGGCCTGTCACCAGACATGAGGCTGAGGACCACAGACTTTTCCCATTCTCCTCACCATCCCGCCTCAGTGGCCAGACATGCCTGGCTTCTTGGCTAGATCAGCTGGTGAATCCTCTGGTCCCTCAATGTCCCCTTGCCTCCCACAACTGTGTAAAATCCAATTACGAAGTAAATCTCTTATCCTGTGATGCTCATAGAGACACTGCTCCCAGGTTGAGCCTCAATTGATATAGAAATAATACTAATTAATAATCATATTACTATTTAATAGAGGGATTCTCTACCTCACTGATAAGCATACTTTGGAAGTTCTAACTATCTCAACCCTGAGCTCATTCAAAAATCCTCTGGATTAGTTTTCTGCTTCCACCTCTCCTGGCTCCAATATGTCCCACAAATAGCTGCCAGACAAAATTTATTGAATCACATTTATATCATCAAGCAACAACAGTCAAGGGAAGTCCCCAGGTGACAGCTGAGTAGCAGACCTAGAGAGCGACAGGTTCAGATTTGAGCAAAAGAATGGAGGGTTCCCAAATGGTGGTGTTCAGGGAAAATAAAATGGGCCAGGCATGGTGGCTCACACCTATAATCCCAGCACTTTGGGAGACTGAGGCTGGAGGATTACTTGAAGCCAGGAGTTCAAGACCAGCCTGGGCAACATAGCAAGACTCTATCTTTACAAAAAATATAAAAAATTAGCCGGACAACTAAAAATATAAAAAAATTAGCCATACGTGGTGGAGCACGCCTATAGTCCCAGCTACTTGGGAGGCTGAAGTGGGAGGATTCCTTGAGTCCAGGACTTCGAGGTTGCACTGAGCTATGATGATGCCACTGCACTCTAGCCTGGGGGACAGAGCAAGACCCTGTCTCTAAAAAGGGAAAAAAAAAATTTTTTTTAATTAAAAAATAAAAAAACCCAAAATGGAACAGATGCACTCAAACTATGGGAAATATTAAGAGAGTGGTTTATAGTGCCATTGGGTCACTGGGGAAAAAAAATGGTAATGAGGCATAGAAAATGAAGCAAATTTTTAAAAAAATAGTTCTAGTACTCACCGTAATCTGTGGGAGATACGTTCTGAGACCCCAGTGGATTCCTGAAACCTCAGATAGTACCAAATCTTATTGCAATCAATTGGACACATTTCTGTTCATGTCTTCCACTTACAAATTTTCCATCTTAGCTAAGCACTCATTGCACACTGTGGCCATATTCGGCTGTTTGAAGTGTGACAGCAAAACTAGTAGGAATTTTTTTTTTTCTTCACAATTTCACAGATAAGATTCATTCTTATTATGGATCTTAGCAACCTCGGCATAAGATTTTTTTTTCTTTCGCTATTAAGTTGAAAACTTTCACCTTTTCGCTTGAAGGAAGCACTTTATGGCTCCTCTTTAGCATATCCAAACTGCCAGCACCACTGCTTTTGCACTTTGGGGCCACTATTATGTAAAATCAGGGTTACTTGAACACAGCACTGCGATGCTGTGACAGTCGATCTGGTAACTGACAGGGCTGCTAAGTGACTGATAGGTGGGTAGCATAGACAGCATGGACTCCTTGGACAAAGAGACAATTTATGTCCTTGGACAAAGAGATGATTTATGTTCTAGGTTGGACAGAGTGGGACTTAACAAGATTTCATCATGCTACTCAGAATGGCATGTAATTTAAAACTTATGAATTGTTTATTTCTGGAAATTTCCATTTAATATTTTTAGGCCATAGTTGACTATGGGTAACTGAAACCTCAGAAAGCAAAACCACGGATATGGGGGAACTACTGTATTAATTCCAGGACATATAAGAAATTATACAAGAAAAACTATCAAATTATACTATAATACTCAAAGGTGAAGACGACTTAGACAATAATAAGTAACATAAGAACATAGAACGTCATGACTGTTTACAGAACAGTAGTTTGTGAAGTAAGCACATGGGGAGAGGGAGAAAAGGGCTGATGTGACAGGGGAGAGAGCGTGTTGAGTTGTGTGCTGGGCAGCTTTCGTAGACAACTCCTTAAAGAAGCAGACTGCATGGGTAGCTGAGAAATGCAGCAGCAATTCTTGGTACATGTGGGACAAGGAAGATTTTGGGGAGATATGAGAGCATGTTTGTGTACTTTGGGACTGATCGAGGGTAGAGCAGAGCTGGTGGCAGAAAAGGAGGTAACAGAGAAGAGTATACAAGAGGGCAAAGGGGTGGATGTAAAGCCCAACTGCAGGACCTGGGCTTTGACAGGAGCAGGGATGTGTCCTCCGTTATATCAGATGGGAAGAAGACAGATCCAGGAATGAGGAGGGGGTTCGTACATCTGGGTGGAGATGAGAATGCCTTTCTTCCTTTTTCCCTCTTCTCCACCTCACTTCCTGAGGTTAGAGTCTCAGAGCACTCTCCTAGAGCTGCCTCCTCTCCCTGCCAATGGGGCAGGTCAGAGGGGAGCAGAGAAAGCTAGGTCAGCGAGGAGGAGATTGTAAGCCAAGACGGAGATGAACCAACTTGTTGGAGTCACACGGCTAATTAGTGACAAAGCCAGGACTAGAATCAAACTGGCTCCTAGCCTAGTACTCTTTCACTACTAAATCACCATGTAATATTGAACAGATGGGAGTGATTAAGGTTTCGAGCCATTATAAAGACTAACACAACCCAAGTTATGTGAAATAAGGAACCAAGTAGAAATAGAGCTGGGATATTTAAACCTCACTTTGCAGGAAGGGGTAATTTTACCCACTGTGAGTCCGTGATTAGATTAGGGTGGATTGAACTCAATTGTAAACTTTTCAAAGGCATTGCCTTTGCCATTCTCTAACCTGGCCAGGTTGGGAGAAGCCCAGGCTGCATGAGGTGGCACTCAAGGTAGAGGACCAAAAATAAATGTCAGCCAGTAATATTTACCAACTTGAACTTAAACTAACTCTTTAAATTATACAGATCCTTTGGCAATCTTTGCTCTACTCCATTCAGAAGCACTCATTAAATATAATGAAAAGTAGAAAGTACTTAAAAATAACAGGTATTGTTCCACCTCCACACACGTGGGGGCCCTGGCATTTGTAACTTCAATTAGAAGAGATTCTTCTTCAAAATATTCTTTCCTTAGCCTTCTTCTTCGTGCCATCCATGTGGCTCTTGTTTCATTTGCAGCAAAAGTCTTTCATTGTTCTGTATTTCAATTTCCAACATATCTTTGACCCAGGTGTTTATTTTGAATGACATTTGGTTATCTGCCATGCAAGTCTTATATTCCCTTCAACGTCACCGAATGTGATACATGTTCAATTATGAATGCTGGCATTGGTCAGGCAGGTTGCTTTTACTATTACATAACTTTTTGGGGGTGGGGAGCAATTTGTTAATGCCCACCTTGACAAGTCTCCACCGGGTTGTGCTAACTCACAACCCCCTTTGGAATTAAAATCCTTCTGGTTGAATACTCAGTGTTTATAATCAGTAATGATTTTTAAGCATTAAACCAATATTCACTTTTTCCTCTAAGGTTAAATCCCAGTTCCCTGATCCCTAGCCCAGGTCAGGGCTCCTGGGATAGGGGAGCTCTGGAAGAATCCCACGGTTGCCAGATAGCCCCAGATATCAGAGCGAAAATACCCCTACTATCAATATCAATTTCTATTACATCATTATTCTCGCTAAATTCTCATAATCTTACCTAAGACTAGATACATATGATTTTATGTCCAAGTCTCACTCTCACTTTACAGAAAGGCTCCGGAGCATTTAAAGACAAATAATACAACAGACACCACGCAGAGTCCGATTCCCCATACACTTCACCAGGAGGGGGGTATAACTTCCTGGTAGGAACGAAAAGATTCCTCAGAAGCCTTGCCTGACCACACTATCTAAAGAAAATATCTTCCATTCCTTTCCCTGTTATTCTATGTCTCAACATCCTATGCATTGTCTTCATTGTACTTATCACAATAATATGGATTTCTATTTTACTTGTTTAGTACCCGTCTGCTCCACTACAGTGTAAGATTCCTAAGAGCAGGAACCATGTCTTATTTCCTACTGAATCCCCAAGCGCCAGGAACATAGGCTGATGCAGAGTAGGTACTAGATAAATATTAATTGGATAGATGGATAGATGAAGTAATATACTCTCTTCTCCCACACGGAGGGTAAGATGAGGCCCAGTGAGCCACCTGTTTAAGAACCATCCACTCTGTATAACTAGGTGAGTCTCAGGTGAGACGTATCAGGGAACATGGTAAGGTGCTAACTCTTTATGTCCAACTGACACATAAACTTGAAAGAAAAGTAATAAAACAAGATGGGGGGTTGGGGGAAAAAAATCAACACTAGCAGGAAGAAAGATAGCTTTGTAACTAGAAAATCACCTTTTGTCATGTATCTTGGAAACCTAAATAAGACATGAAGATGAATTGGACAAGAGATTAGGAGATATTTAACAAATACATATTAGTTGACCGATTGGCTGACTAAAAAACAAAACAAAACAAAACAAAACAAAAAAATGGCAGAAATACTAATTAGATTTACAACATATTAAAGAGGAATTTTTTGTACTCTTGAGGAGGATCTGGACTGGTACGAAGCAGGGGAGAAACACACACAATCCTCTGTCCATGTCTGGTAGGCTCGTGTTGACGTCCTGCCTAATCCAGCTACCGCAGGGCTGTTTTCCCATCACGGTTTGCCCGCTTTGTAGTCTAGTCCAAAAATTAGACTTTTCTTCCTCCTTGTCCTGGTATTATGTATTCAAGGTCCTGATGATAAATAGTTAACTGAAAATCCCTCACGTGGGTCATTTTCATCAGGAAAAACAATACTGTCATTTTCTCATCTTAAAAATAATAATTTATTGACCTCACCTAACCTCTAGCTAACACTCCATCTGCTCCCATTTCTGTGCTTTGCTTTATGGCAAAACTCATTAAAAGTTTGGTCTGTACTTGCCGTTTGCAACTTCTTTCCTCACATTCTCTCTTGAATCTACTCCAATCAGGGTTTTGTTTCAACCATTTCACTGAAACTTCTTTTAGCAAGGTCACCAATAGCCTGCAAATTGCTAAATGCAGGGGTTATTTTTAGTCCTCAATTTCCTTAACTCATCAGTAGCATTTGACACAGTGAAATGTTCCCTCCTCCTTGAGACTCTTTCTTCTCCGGGCTTTCGGGCCACGCCCCGTCCTAGCGTCCTTCCCTCAGACTCTTTGCTGATCGATCTCCTCATCAACCTGACCTCTCGACTCCATCCTGTCCTCCTCTGCTCTGATATGCTCTCACTCTCTTGGTGATCTCCTCTAGCCTCGGGGCCTTAATGCCATTTATATGCTGAGGAATTGACATTTCCAGCCTGGACTGTGCTCCTGGGCTCCAGACTCAGTTCCTGGTGCCCGATTTCTGCCTCCACTCAGATGTCTACACCTGTGAATTTCCCTCCCACATTTGCAGGTTCACAGTCTTCCCCACTTCAGTAATGGTAACCCCACTCTTATATCCTCACACTCAAAAACCACCCTACAACCAAACACTAGTGAATTCTTTACACTGTTTTTCAAAGTATCTCCAGATTTAGAGCATTTTTTACCACCTCCTTGTTTCCACCTTGATCAAAGCCACCAACATCTCTCACCCAGATTAGAATAAAAACCTCCTAATGAGGCCGGGTGCGGTGGCTCACGCCTGTAATCCTAGCTCTCTGGGAGGCCAAGGCGGGCGGATTGTTTGAGCTCAGGAGTTCGAAACCAGCCTAAGCAAGAGTGAGACCCCCGTCTCTACTAAAATTAGAAAGGAATTAATCGGCCAACTAAAAATATATAGAAAAAATTAGCCGGGCATGGTGGTGCATGCCTGTAGTCCCAGCTACTCGGGAGGCTGGGGCAGTAGGATCACTTGAGCCCAGGAGTTTGAGGTTGCTGTGAGCTAAGCTGACGCCACGGCACTCACTCTAGTGAGGGCAACAGAGTGAGACTCTGTCTCAAAAAAAAGAAAAACCTCCTAATGAGTCCTCCTGCCTCTGTCCTTGCCCACCTACAGTCTATTCTGAACACAGCAGCTAGGGGACTCTTGCACAAGGTCAGGTGATGTTACCTCTCTGTTCAGAACCTTCCTATGGTCTCACATTTCAATCAGAACAAAAGCCAGAGTCCTTAAAACAGCCTGCCCCAGCCTGCACGAACTGGCTGCCATCATCTCTGTGCGGCCATCATCTCTCTGCTCTTCTCTTACTCTTTTCTCGTCATTCGCTTCCCCAGCCATCTGGTGTCCTCACTGCTCCCACAGCCTGAGCACCTACTATTCCTTCAGGGTTTTGCTCAAACTGCACCTTCTAAGTGAGGCCCTCTCTGCCCACTTTATTTGAAATCACAACTTTCCCCTCTCCTCTCTTTTTTCTCCACAGTACTTATTACCATCTATTATATATTTTATAATTATATTGTCTGTCTTCTCACATTACAGTGTAGGCTCCATTAGGACAGAAAGTTTCATCTTTTTTGCTCAGTGCCTAAAACAATACCTAGCACATGGTAAGCCATCGATAAATATTCACTGAAGCAATAAAAAAGCCATTCTGTACCAATGCGTTAATGATTTCTGGTATCCTAATGGGGGTAGCCTAGGCGCAATCCATGCCCCCAACCACAGCTGTCTAACCCAAAGAAGTAATTCTAATGGAGGGATATCAGACCATATAGATTGAGACTGTAGCACCAAACAGTTTAGTAGAGAAATATTTGGGGGTGGCTGGGGCCTTGTGGTACCCCTCAAATTACACTGCATTGTTGACTGCTACATGAAAATGACTTAGGCCACTTACTCACTGAGTCACAGGAGTTGTATGGCTGCCAACAAAAAAAAAAACTAATGTAATCGTTGACTACATTAATAATAATATTTTTTAATGGATATCACACTCTTGTTTTCTGGTCTAGTCAGACCACACAGGAAGCATCGTGTTCACCTTTGGGGGTTATTTTTCAAGAGGAATGTTGTTCAGAGAAAATCAGTCAGGATATTGAAGTAGCTAACCATGATATGGGGGAAAAAATAATTGAAGGGACCAAGGGTGCTCAGTGATTACATTACATTTAAGAACAAAGTCTAAAACCACGCACCATACATACCACCACTCTCTCCTCCGCTGTCCATGGCAGACATTACTAATCACTCATGATTCTCCTCCTATAGTGCTTGCCCAGCCCATAGCCCTCTAGGCAGCTGCTGTGCAATCCACTGGAATTGTCAACTGAGATGAAACTTACAGCTCTAAGGTGGGTATAATTTTTCTCCTTGAAATATTTGAAGGCATATAATATGAAAAACACTGACTAAACTAGTCCTATCTAGTTCTGGAGGATAAAACTAAAACCTATGAGTAATAAAAACTCAGGATTAAGAATATTTTAATGGTAATAACTGTCCAAAGTGAGGTCTTAAAAGGTAGGGCATCTGGAAGACCACCTGTCAAGGGTCAGTGGATGAAATCTCCTTGGTGGATGGGAGATTGGACTGGACAACCTCTAAACTTCATCCATCCCTAAAGTTCTGCAGATCTTCTTCTACTTGGCTCTGCTAGACAGGACCAAGGGAGGTGGGCTGGTAAAGAAAGTCTTCGAAGCAAAGCCATTCACCTTTAAATTACAGTTATCTCACTGAAGAAGATAACGAAAAATCAGAATAAAAGAGACAATGGGTTCAGCACAAAGAGATAAAGTGATTATTTCCAAGTTTAATAACAATAGTGACAAAATCCTTTTTTAACTTTTGGACACTTGTCATCCATTTATCTTCATTCTTTCCTATTCCCACATAATTTAACCTCATGCCCTAATCTTTTTGGTTAGAAGCCAATTAACTCTGTTAAAAACAGTGAAGAGACAGCTGATGCCAGAAGCTTGTCTCACTGTGTTCCAAGACTTGGTAATTCCTTCCCTAATGACATAGTAGAAACTCTGTCGCCACAGTTAAGAGCAGGCTAGAGACAATTACTATATTTAAGTTGCGCTTTGCAGGTTATCATACCCACATCTGCAAGCTATTCCCTTTGTAAAGCAGTCGGAATTATTTGCCACAGAAAACTCACTGGAGAGGATCAGCAACTGCATGAGGATCAATGACTGAGTCTTATTCCACGTGGCCAGCAGAAGACAGACATACAACTTTCTTTGCAGCAACTCCACACCCACCTCTGCCTCTTGGAGCCAGGCTCCTCGTATCCAAACAGGAAATCCATACTTGGGGTCCAAGGAAGGGGTGGTGAGTGAAAAATCCTCTAGCAGCCACCCACTGGCCTGTGAAAGGACAGAGACCAATCCAGAGAGCTGGTCAGCTGGAGACCCACTAAAGCAGCGGTCCCCGACCTTTTTGGCACCAGGGACCATTTTCATGAAAGACAGTTTTTCCATAGATGGTGTGAGGAGATGGTTTTGGGGAGATGATTCAAGCACATTACATTTATTGTGCACTTTATTTCTATTATTATTGCATTGTAATATACAATGAAATAATTATACAACTCACCATAGGTTGGGGACCCCTGCACTAAAGAATCTCCCTGATATTTATGAAAGGATGAAAATGAAAAGACAGGACTTCTGCATACTATGGGATTGTCTGAAATAAATCAGAGAACATGCTGGGTGCCACGGAATACTGGACTGCTGGCATTCGTGACCTGGAGCAACAACTGCTCTGGGCCTTGGCTCCCTCATCCATAAATGGGGATAGCAATGTTTAATTTTACTGACCAGGGTTGGGGAAAAGGGGAAATGGAAAGATTAAAGTAAATAATAGATGGGCCAGCACTTTGAAAAGAGTTTTAAGTGCTATCCAAATGTCAGGATCGTTATTATGAGCATTTTATTATTTTGAACTTGTGATGATAACCACCTGTAAGATTTCATATGGTAAAATCTATTTCATATCCTACTAATAAACCAAGATGAAATCAAGGCCAGTGTCACTCTAAAGTTTTTGCATGGGAACTTTGACTAAGTCCATTCTTTCTGAGCTTGTCCCTTTCTGTATTTACCCAGAATTTTCTGTCCTTGAGTTGGTTAATTAATGCTTTCAATTGTCACCTAAAAATTGAGGGTCAGTTATTGTTTGAAGGGGTATGTCCGTTATGTGGGACATGTGCTTATACATAGGCCTCTTACATAGAAAAATGACACTTCGACTTGGGAGGCTGAGGCAGGTGGATTGCTTGAGGCCAGGAGTTCAAGACCAGCCTGGGCAACATAGCAAGACTCCACCTCTAACAAAATTTAAAAAATTAGCCAGGCATGGTGGCACATACCTATAGTCACAGCTACTTGGGAGGCTGGTATGGGAGGATCACTGAGCCCAGGAGTTTGAGGCTACAGTGAGCTATGATAGCGCCACTGCATTCCAGCCCAGGTAACAGAGCAAGACTATGTCTCTAAAAAAAAAATGAAAGAAAAGAAAAATCACACTTCTTCTGTCTGCTGACCAGTAGACAACCACTTTGAATTCCACCCCATTCTGCTTCCTCTCCCCCCCCCCAACACTCTCATCCTCCCTCTCCCAGTGAGTTTAGACTTCATTATATCCACCCATGTCACTTGCTACCAAACAGATGAGTTCGCAAGATATTCAGATATCTCCACATTTTTACTGGAATGATTATTCCGGTAGGTTTTTTTTTTTCCTTTTCATCTAGGTTCTTTGCATCTCTATCTGTTTCCATCTGCATGAATTTTAATTTTACTCCAGAAGCAGATAGAACAAATAAGAGAAAAAAATGAGACTATTAAGAAACTATATAACAAGAACTTAGAAAAAAAATAGGGAGCTAGTACATAGGAAAGGGAAAGGGAGTGAGAACGCAGGATTGAATAGTTAATTTATCCCAGTACGATAAATTAACTATTCTAGAGCATGACTAGTTTTATGCCCATAAGATGGAATCTTGCAATAGTTGTTACGCATCAAGCTCGTTGACTTTCATGTTTACTATAGCCATGGAATTCTAAGAAACACCAAATAAAACTGAATACCAACACATTTCCTAAACTAGTATAACAACTAACAAATGACAAATGGCTTCATTATCTTCAGTCACTTAAGTTAACTCTACTTTTACAGGACCATATAGAATATATAACTCTAATCTCTATTGCATTGAATATATCATGAGAACATACATATGCTAATATATTTTATATCAGTAAATTGGAGGGGAAAAAATTGAATCAGACCCAGCAAGTGGACAAATAAATTCATATCTAATCTAAGTGTTGCTTTAAACCTACTTATTTTACTTCCTATTGTGAGCATGGTTAGCATGTAATTTGATATGACAAGGTTAGATAATGACAAACATATCTTTGTGCTCTCATGTTGATTATCCTGAGTAGCAAATAAATCGCACAGTGTTAACCAAGAAAGGACAAAATCTTAAAAGACGTAGAACGAGATGAGCGTGTGTTAGAGGACTTTGACTCCGGCAATCACTCATTAACTGTTCGTGGTGTCTTTTTCACAGTCTTGTCCTAGCCCTTCCAATCCCTCATTCACCTCTAGTCAAGATCTTAAGACTTACGGGAACCCTATAACTAGCTACTCCCCAGGTGCACAAAAGTCCATAGAGGTGTCGATAGAGACTTGTAAACTATTTTCAATATTTCAAAAATCCTAATAAATGTCATCATTGGCTATAGATCTGAGTGGTAGTTATACCTCCCCTTTATGAATAAAATGTGTGAAACAAATAAGCAACTACTTCTCAGTAAATGCATCAAGATAAGTATGCGAAAAGATCTGGCCCGTGTATGCGGAAAATCAACAACAAAGAGAAATACTAGTAAAGCAGTTCTGGATCAGTGGTGAAAATTTTGGAAACCTCTCGAGTAGCAACTTCTTGAGAGTCCACTGTAGAGCAGATAGGACATAAGAATTAGTTCAGGCTGATATGACCTTTCGGTATAAGGAATTCCTATCTTCCCGAGAGGACATTTCATGTACTTCCTTAATTCTTTCTCATTCTTGTCCAGAAGCAAAGTCATTGGCAATAACTATATGAATGAGAATCTGCACACTGATACACGCACACACATGCACACACACACGGAGTAAATCTACATAGGAAATCTAAAGAATGCGGAAATGAAAACGATCATATCTTGTCTGGTACAAAACATGAGCCCTTGGCCTGTTGTATATAGAACATGCTGGAAATCTTGGAAATAAACTATTATTGAAGTATGGCTCCTGAAGAGCAGTTCCTTTAAGGAAATCTGTTAAAAGTTACGTAATCCTCATCATTTTTAAAGGACCCAGGGTATTCTTTGCAACAGAAAGGATAACAGGTCATGGTAGCTGAGAGAAAAGTAAGAGGCCCTAAAGGCAAGTCAAAGCAGCCACCAGTTCAGGCTTCTAATTGGGTCCAAGCAAGTTTACTTGATAAGCAATGATTATGTACTTCTGGTGTTAATAGACTATCCTTATTTTATCCATTCATTTACCTCTTTATTTGATAACAGGTCAGAGCAAGGCATGAATCCCAGCTCTTGTGCAGCTTATTTTGTAGTGTGAAGATTGCAATTTATGAGGAAGCTATGCCCAGGGTGCTCCAGGAGTACAAGGGTGAGATTCAGAGTGTGGAGATGGAGCAGACTGGAATTTGTGATATCATTCCTCCTAAGACACAGCAGCCTCTAAGCATAAAATCTCAACCCATTGAGATATCATAGAAACTTTCAGAAAAGTAAGTTACGGTGAATGAAAATCAAGTGTTATAAATTTTACCATGTGCTTTGAAGTAATTGAGAAAGTTAGGTCCAGGAATCATTGTCTACAGGTGTTATTTCAACACATACTCTTTAATCCACCTAATAAAATGTGATCTTTTCATAAATTTTTAGGAAACTAGAATATGAAAACTCATTCATTCTCACCAATCTTATCTTCCTGGAGGATAGTGTTAATCTTGGCTATATCATTAAGATTTAGTTTCCTATAAAACAAAGGGCAATGGAGAGAAGATGGCTGTGATTCTTTCAAGGTCATATATCTTGAGCTTTTCAAGGATTATGCATAATCTAACATGATTCTGTTTATATGTCCAAAAATGTATATGTACATATATATATATGGATGCCGATTAATTAAATGTTTCAGAGATACACATTTCACATCATTAGCAACGGTTGGCTCTAGAGTGTGGAAATAAGATTGAAAGATAAAATTTGAATTTTTCAGAGATTACATAGTCATATGCTATTTGTATAATTTTGAAACGCCTTATAACTCACTGCAACCTCAAACTCCTAGGCTCAAGCAATCCTCCTGCCTCAGCCTCCCAAGTAACCGGGAGTACAAATGTATGCCACCATGCCTGGCTAATTTTTTTCTATTTTTGGTAGAGCCAGGGTCTTGCTCTTGCTCAGGCTGGTCTTGAGCTCCTGGGCTCAAGCTAGCCTCCTGTCTCAGCCTCCCAGGGTGCTAGGATTACAGCCATGAACCATTGTGCCAGGCCTATTTTCCTTCTCTCCAAAGAACTTCTTTTAACATTTTTTGTAAAGCAGGTATACTGTCAACGAATTCCCTTTTTGTCTGAGAAAGTCTTTATTTCTTCTTCACTTTTGAAGAATAATTTCACAGGGCACAAAATTCTAAGTCAGGTGTTTTTTTTTCTTTCAACATTTTAAATATTTCACTCTACTCTCTTTTTGCTTGCATGGTTTCTGAGAAGTTGGATGCAATTCTTAGTTTTGCTCCTGTGTAGGTAAGGCTTCTTTCAGGATTTTTTCTTAAAAAATCTTTACCTTTGGTTTTCTGTAATTTGAAAATAATATGCCTAAGTATAGTTTTGTTTTGTTTTTGTTTTTGTTTTTGTCTTGGTTTTGAATTTATCTTGTTTGGTCATCTATGAGTTTTCTGGATCTGTGGTTTGGTATCTGATATTAATTTGGGGAAATTACCAGTCATTTTTGATCCAAATATTTCTTCTATTCCTTTCTCTCTTCTTCACTTCTGGTATTCCCATTATGCATATGTTACAACTTTTGTAGTTGCCCTATAGTTCTTGGATATTCTGTTCTATTTTTTCTCAATCTTTGTTCTTTTTGCTTTTCAGTTTTGGAGGTTTCTATAGATATATCCTCAAGCTCAGAGATTCTTCCCTCAGCCATGTCCACTGTATTAATAAGCCCATCAAAAGCATTCTTCATTTCCATTACAGTGTTTTTTACCACTAATATTTCTTTTTAGCTCTTTCTTAGGATTTCCATCTCTGCATACCTTGATGCTATGGTTTGAATGTTGATATCCCCCCAAAATTTATATGTCGTTATATAATACTCAATGTTATAGTATTAAGAGCCTTTTGGGAAGTGACTAGCCCTCATAAATGGAATTAGTGCCCTCATAATAGAGGTAAAGGGAGCTGTCTTGCTACCTTGTGCCATGTGAGGATACAGCTAGAGGCGCCATCTTTGAAGCAGAGAGCAAGCCCTTACCAGACACCAAATCAGCTGGTGTCTTAATCTTGGACTTCCCAGACTCCAAAACTATGAGCATTAAACTGTTGTTAATAAATTACCCAGTCTTTATTAGACCCCTTAGCATATTAATCATAGTTGTTTTAAATTCCCTGTCTGATAATTCCAACATGCCTGCCATATCTGTTTCTGCTGCTTGCTCTGTCTCTTCAAACTGTGTTTTTTGCCTATTGGTATGTCTTGTGATTTTTTTCTTGATAGCCAAAAATGAAGTACTGGGCAAAAGGAACTGCTGTCAATTGGCCTTTAGTATTGTGGAGGTGAGGTGTAGGGGAAGGGCAGGCAGTCTATAGTCCTATGATCAGGTCTCCTTCCTTTTAGTGAACCTGTACTCCTGGACTGTGAACCTCACAAGTGTTTCTCAGCCTTTTACTCCCCACTGAGGAGAGACAGGATGGCTAGAGCAGACTGAAGGTAGGTATTTCCCTCTTCCCATGCAAAATGCTAGATCTAGCTGGAGTTGGATGTTTAACTTCCCTTGGGTCATTTAGGCTCTGATGGAACTCCAGCAGGTTAGGCTCTGGTTATGTAATTTCTCCTGAGGGCAGGCTTCCTTAGGAACAGAATGTTCCAGCATATTCCAAAAATGGTTCCTTTTCTCCTCCCTCTTTCAGAAGCATGAGGGGGTTTTTCTCCAACACTTACTGTGAGAATCAGATTGGGCTCCTGGAGGTAAGGGCTACAAGAGTGTGGGCCCTGGATGACTGGGTCCTGTGGAGTTTTTAACTCTCAGCCTTGTTCTTCCTGAGCTTTCAGCAATTTGTCAATTATCGTTCAGGTTTTCCTGCTCTGGCGCTGGTTCCTGCAAAGGTTCCTGTTCCAGTGTGCTATGATTCTCTCTACTCGCTTTTCTTTCCAATTTTGAGCACGGCAGTTTTCACTGTGACTTTACATCTCTTAAAGATTTAAGAAAAGGTGTTGATTTTTTAGTTCATTCTGCTTTTTACTTGTTAGGATGGAGTGGTGACTTCTAAGCTCCTTATGTTCAAAACTAGAAATTGGAAGTCCTTTGTATAATTTTTAAAAACCTATGCAAATGCATAATGAAGGGAATTGTCTTTATAAAAAAATACTACATGGTAGTTAATTTATTTATCTAAACCTCTAAATTTTGTTCTAATCATCTAATGACTTCTTTTAAAATTTTCAGCTGGGTAAAATGTGCTCATCTATTATTATTTACCCAGAGGTTTTCGTTATGAGAAAATACAAAAGCATTAGCAGGCACCTTGGGGGCTGTGAGTCTGTTAGGAGTATGGAGGATGGGGAAGAAGGGGTTAATGACAAGATCTCTTTTTCACCCACTCAGGTTTGTTCTGCACTTTCTCATTTTAACAGTAATAGGCAAAAGAAGTTAGGAAAATATATGAAAAAAATTAAAATTTAGAACTAGAAGATACTTCATAGGTAATTTTTTTATCTCTGAAAAAAATAAGCCCTAAGAAGGTTAAATGACTTACCCAAAGTGAAACGTTTGGTCAGTATGACAGCGTGACATCGAAATCCAGGGCTTCTTGTGTCATGCATTTTCCACCGAACTTCCCTGTCTTTTGATCTCCAAAGGTCCCCTAAGGTCTAAGTTCAAAAGCTTTAAAATGCAAAGTTTACCAAACACAGTTGCTTCAGTCTTCTTATCATTTGGACACCAAATCATGAGATGCTCTGCCCTGTCATCGCCAACATTTCAACATAGATTCACCAAAAATAGCTTTTCTAAAGCTTCTATAGTCCGGGCTATACTTGAACTTCAGATCCAGGTGGTTCTCTAAGCTGTTAGGCATGTCCAGCTGGCAGCCTTTCTGGAGAGCTCACCTCAGTGCCCCAGCATTTGCCTCTCAGTGCTCCTGCACCTCCTCCAGGTCTGCACCCGCACACTTCCATGTCGCGATGGGCTCGGCCCGGAGAGTGCCACGTCCTCGTCTCTCTTCCTTTCTTCTAGCCTCTCTCCAAAACACAGGGGGTACGCACACAAAACTTTAATCTCATGGTCTAAGGGATGCATTTTAGATGACATAGACCCCTAACCCAACTATTTAAGAGTTAAATTGTACAACTGTGCTCCAAAAGTCAGATCTAGAGGCCAAAACCCACAGCAAATTAAATTCAGAAGTGAGAGCAGAAAGCAGACCAAATATTTTTATAGAAAAGGTTTCTCAGTTTGAGGAGTGGTAAAAAAAAAAAAGACTGGGACTGCTCAAAATCCCTTTCAACAGGCCCAATTTGGGACACAGAAATTTAATAATGAATCTGGTTTTGCAAGGGACAGTAAAGATGCCGCACACTGTTTTCATCAGACATCCCAGCTCAAGCACTGGGTGTGTTTTCTAATGTCATCTGTCAGAACCCTTAAAGCAGAGGCTGTTAACAACAGCAGAAGGGTCTCTGAGTTACCGGTCCGGGCCTGCAGCAGAGTGCCATGTGCAAGCTACGTTGACCTAATTGGACTGAAATTCAGAAGCTCCACATTGACCTCTCTGAGGCAAGCATGTTGGTTGTCATTCTGGAGTCGACCCTCAGTTAATGAAGATGTGCATTTGGACTAACTCACATGCCCTTCGTTTCTTTGAGTTCACTCAAGCGAAGTCATTTTTAAAGATGGTTGAGAACAATGCCCATTGAGCAGCATCCTGAGATCAGCTGGGCGACCCAAAGGGCTGCTTTCTGCAGTCCTCCTCTGTGTCACTCATTCTTTCTCTTCAGTCAACCAAAAACCATTTTCCTGAGCCCCGTGGGGACTTCTAGGTTGATACCTAATAGTTTACTGTATTTGCTACTGGCAGGTGGTTGCAAGATGGAAGATAGGGATGCATCTATTTCCAACGTGTAATTTTGGTTTAATACTGGGCAAAAATATTTGAGAAGTCTGCAAAAACTGTCATGTTTGGTTATACCATGCTCCAAGAGGTATTTTATAGTTAGAGTTTGTTTCTAAGCACCTATAATGAAACGAGTACTCTTCTCAGGGAAAAACTAAAATTTGTCACTATCCTAAAGCTTCATCTACTTAAAACAGAACAGAGTCTACACAAAAAATTCATTTGCAGTACAATTGTTACAACTGTATATTTATTTTTCTACTGGATTTTGTTTTTTACTCTCTCTTGCTCTTTAACAAATTGTATAAATCTACATAAATGATAAGATCTCCAAATTTCAGGCTAAGATATATTTATGTATAAAATATGTTTTTAAAAATAGTATCATGTTCACAATAAATGCCATAAAAAATATCTTCCAATGTTTCTAGTTGCATTAAATTTGGATAGGAGTTTAAAACTAACAGGGATTTAAAATAAACAGAACAGACAATGTTGTTACCTTTATTAAACTGGGGCTTTAGTAGAACCAGCTAAATCTGGGTGCCAGATCCAGCAACATTTTTGACTAAGATATTTTGGTCCATGCAGTGAGCGCATCTATGTCCTGGTTATTATTTGGAAAATTGGGAACCTGCTGCATTCCTATTCTCAGAACTCAAAAATACACTTGAAATTATTAAGATGTCATTGCACTGATCATACACACAGAGACAAAAATACCTTCTGGGACACAGAAATAAATAAAATGGTGAGCAGTCAAGAGAACATTTTTGTTCTCCCCAGTACCACTGAAGCTCTCTTTTCAATGCTCATTCAGCTTAGTCTACACTAGTTCTATTTCCATTTTACTTTTCAACTCTCTCCAGGTACTAATTATTTTCAATTTACGATCACAGTAAAGTTTGCTGCAAATCAAGTTCCATTTTCTTTTTTTTTCTTTTTATATCTTTTGTAAGAAGTGACTCAAATTGAAAATTTTTGAACTTCTAAAATTCTGGTTTATATTTTATCCAGTTGTGTACTAGGCACATGCCTTTGAAAACTTAACACGGCACTGACAAATTCCCCTTGAGGCTTTCTAAGATAACTTCTCCTTATCTTGGTTTTGATGGCAAATTGCTGGCCTTCTGAGGTTAATATAAAGCCCTGTCTGCACCCCGACAATAGAAAAAGTTGTGATGTGGGTGAGCATGCGTTTACCCACATACACTTCCTCTCTGGAGATCGGCCTTCAAAAGACAGTTGGACCAAGAAGTTTCCAAATATGATTTATCAGAACCAAATATTTGAATTTTTTTAAATGAATACTAAAATTCTGACTCAATATGGTACCATAAGCCAAGATGACAGAAGGTAACTAGTATGACTACAAATCATGATACCAACAAGTGAACGAAATTTTTTGTTCACAAAAAGATATTCAGAACGTGGTCCACATACACTATTTAGAAAAAGTCTAACAATCCAAGGAGTGAAACTGTATTTTTTGATATAGGTACAGCTCCATGCAGTTGTTTAGTCTCCAAAAATTTCGGGTAACTGCACAGATGGATTTATAACAACCTCTAATGGGTGTAACTTAAGATGGAACAGATGACTCTACCAGCAGATTAATCAACCTCTTCCAAACTGCAAATTAAAAAAGAAACAAATCAAACACTACATTTTCCTCGCAGATGTTAAGCAAAGCATATTCAGTCTTACTCCTATAATTACAGCATTAGGAGAGATATACCAACATCAAAGTAAATAAAAACATACCAAATGAAAGCTGATGAAAAACTAACAAGAGACTGAGTAATAATTTTTTAAAATCTCGCAGGCATAGAATCTTATTGATTTCAATTATATGTTCATTATTTTCGAATGCAGAGGCCTGGAGTTAGAAAGAAAATGTAACTCTTGTGGGGATCTGAGCTATGTTCTAACCACACAGTATCTGACTAAATTCATCTCCGGCATCTGCAGTTCATTTAAAAAAAAAAAAAAAAAGTCCAATTTTTGTTTTGTTTTGTTTTTTTGTTTTTTTGGCCAAACTTCGTTTGAGCCTTTTTAGCACCAGAAAAAAAAAAAAGAAAAAGAACACCAGTAGGGATACCATGAATCTGGGCTATTTAAAGCAATTGTTATCAATTGACCTTCACATTAAATGTTACATTGAATACAAACAGAAAATTTTCACAAGTGATTTTTTATTAATAACTCTCCTACAGGACTCCCAAGGAATAAATGAGGATCAGAGAGGACTAATCTCTCAACAGATTTATTAGCAAACATCTCATTCCTTCGTTCCATCGTTTCCTAATGCCTATGCAACTTAACCACACAGAGTCATGGTAGTGTTACCTGCAAGCTAACCAAGACTAGATGACACTTGTGCTGTCTCAGCCTCTGAACAGCAGCCAATCAACATGCTCAGCGATGTCAACTCTGCTCAAGGTTCCAGTAGGATGGAATGATGGAGAAGCAGTCAATCAAAGCTATAACTACTTCAGCTCCCGCCAGTCTGTCTCCGCTCAAAGCGTCCATTTAGCTGGGAAGCACAGCAAAATTTATAGCCTGGACTTTTATTGTGTGGAGTCTTAACATTGCAAGGAACCCTATACTCATGGCTGAAAGCCTTTAAGGAAGGGCAGACCCTGAATTTGTTTTACCCAACAGGCAAGTTCAATAGCATAGGCTGCCATAGACCTGAAATTAATGAGTTTGACATTCACAAATCTCTCAAACTATTACTTTGCATTTTATGTCTAAAGATGCCATGGGTTAAAAAAAAAACTGATTATAGCAATAATTCCATTTTTAAAATCCGTTTCCTTTTTCAACAATATATTTGTCAAGAATTCCAAATGATGAATGTTGTCTGGAAAACACTTTTGAAATGCCAATGTTTAATGTTTCCCTCCCTCCCTCTCTTTTTTTTTTTAATTAATTTTCTGAGTGTTTTCTTGATGAGGCTGGGGAGAAGACATGTGAAAACCCTAACACATTTCTCTTTACTCAGAATTCTCAGGAGCCCTGTCCTGGTACACCACAGAAAATGTCAACACTTCTTCCAACCCCCAAACACACACATGCAGCATATCCCACTTCCCACCTTTATTTTTTCTCCCCAGAAATCATCTCTATATATATATATATATATATATATATATATATCTGTGCTATATATACATATTTCACTTATTTTACTTATGGTCTGTCTTACTCAGTGGACTATAAGCTGCATGAGGGATTGCCTGCCATGCACCCTGCATTGCCTGTCAATCAATGATGATGGCAATGCATTCATTTAACAAGAATTTATTGAGCACCTACTATGGTCTTGCTCTAGGTGAACAAAACAAAGATCTCCTTTTCCTGACTTTTCTGTCAATGTTAATGAATTCTATACTTCACTATTGGATTTCTTGCAATGAAAGCCACTGATTTTATTTTTATTTTATTTTATTTTTGAAAAGAAGGAAAGAGAAGTTTATTAATTTGTCAGCAAAGGAGGAGGCTGGCAGATTCCTGTCTCAAAGTACCAGCATCCTGAAAGCCACTGATTTTAAGTGAAATTCTTAGCCTGGTCTTTTCCATAGGCAGCTGATTACAGGAGATAAGCTGCTCATAGGTTAAACTGACACAGGCAAAAGTCAGGAAAAGGGATTTTTGTGTTTTGTTCACTGCTGTATCTCTAGCACCTAGAGCCTGGCACATAGCAGGTGCTCAGTGAACACTTGCTGAATGAATGCATGGTCCTTATCATGATTTTCTGACACTGGCAATATCACTCTCATTCATCTCTTCACTCTTAGTGGCTTTCTTTTTCTTTTTTTTTTTTTTTTGAGACAGAGTCTCACTATGTTGCCTGGACTACAGTGCCATGGCATCAGCCTAGCTCATAGCAACCCCAAACTCCTGGGCTCAAGCGATCCTCCTGCCTCAGCCTCCCGAGTAGCTGGGACTGCAGGCATATGTCACCATGCCCAGCTAATTTTTTCTATATATACTTTTAGTTGTCCGGCTAATATCTTTCTGTTTTTAGTAGAGATGGGGTCTCACTCTTGCTCAGGCTAGTCTCAAACTCCTGAGCTCAAATGATCCACCCGCCTTGGCCTCCCAGAGTGCTAGGGTTACAGGCGTGAGCCGCAGCGCCTGGCCACTCGTAGTGGGCTTCTATGCCAGACTCCTAGCCTTCTCCTAAAGCTTCCAATCTAGACCTTGCCTCCTCACCCACCCCTACCCCACCCATAAAATCTCATGAATCTAGTCTTGGTAGCTAATCTGATAAACTAAGCCCGAAGAATAATAGTAATGGAAATGTTACCCACTCACATATAATAACCAATCGCTCTAACTGTGATAGAAACCCATAGCCTCAAGCAGTGGCTACGGTGCCAAATCAAGTCCAAAGTATCCTCTCCTTCCCCTCCTCCTCCCTACCGTAAAACAACCTGGGTGGTCAATCAGGCTAGAAGGAGTTTTCAGAGGCTTCTAATGAATTCTGCAAAGGTCCCCAGTCTGGGAGTCAGGCGGGTCACACCCAGGGGATGACTGGAGAGCAGGTGTTGCACTAGTTGGGGAGCTGGCAAACTTTTCCTGTGAAGGGCCAGAAATATTTTAGGCTTGCAGGGCCATATTCTATGCTGCGGGTGTAGTGCCAATGTAGTCATAGGTAACACAGAAGCAAATGTTCCTGGTTGTATTCCAGTAACACTTTGTTACAAAACAGACTGTGGGTCAGTCAATTTTCGTCCAAGGCCGTAGTTTGCTGACCCCTGCTCTAGACCCAGGGGACATGTAAGATAATCCTAAACCCTACTCTCTAGGCCCTTAAAACAGAATATGACCCTGTTGCACCTTACTGTATCACCTGTATCCCATACCTACTACTTATTTTTCATAAAAGAAAAAGAAAGACAATACTCATTCCGTGATAAAAAGTAAATTGCCTCTCTCTCTCACCTTCTCTTTTTATGTGTTCACCTGCTCAGACCTCCTTCAGGATGCAACTTGCCACTGAGCTTCAAAGAGTGCTGTTAGGTGACAGCCTCCAGGGACAGTGCCTTCAGGGTCTGCCTTAGCCAGTGACCGAGCACAGTGGAGCACCAGGACCTGGCCTTGGCGGGTGGAGGACCCTTCTCACAGCCCACCTTTGCTCTGAAAATGGCTGAGCTGTCTGATGTGAATTACAGCCTGAGGATTTCCCAGCCCAGTTCTGCTTTCTCTTGCCTTTTCTTTCCCAGACATCTGATCTGCATCACAATCTAGAGCTTTCCCCTGCCCAGTCTTGTTTCCTATCTCTTTATCTTTCTTCCCTCCACAGAGACCAACAAACAAGCAAACACAAGCCCACCTTATTCCTAACTCTAACTGGTGAGTAGCAGCTTCACTTCCCCCCTGACCACCCTGTGCACACACACCCAGGCTACTAAGATCTCAATGTGGGTTTATGAATATTGTGCTAAAAACAAGAAAAAGTTTCCTGCTTTTCAGTGATACCTTTATGTAGTTTTGGATATTTAAACTTACTCTTCCAAAACGTTTCTCAAGTCATTGTTAGGGATCAAGGGAGTGATTGCAGCACCTGCTCATATCATCCAAAGTGGACGGAGCTGTTTTGAGGGGCCACACTCCTGAATGCAGGCCAAGAACCACACAACCCGGACCTCCCAGGGTCTGGCAGAGGAGGGACACCTAGGTCTCACCTGATGAGATGAGAAAGAGCAATTACGGGGAAATTCTGCTACGACCACTTTAGAGACCATCTGGAAGCATAGACTTCAGAAGTGCCCCTGCCCTGATCCCGAGCAGGGGCAGGCAGCTGGGAGCCCCTAGAAGAAGCCAAGTCTCCGTTCTCTGAACCTGCAGGCGAAGTGCCTTTCATCAGAGAGCTAACTTGTAGGAGCTCTGCTCAGCCCCCGGAAAAGAGACAAGAAAGCCCAGAGTGCCTGCAGTGACACTGACAGCCGGTCCCAGGGGAGAATGTGCAGTATGTGTGTAACTGTCCTCAATAATTTGCCTTCTTGCAGAATTGCTAATGTTGTGAAAACATGAGGAAACAGGACTAGGGGAAGAAAAAGGAGGAAGAGGAGGAAGGGAGGAAGAAGAAGGAAAAAGAAAGAAGAAAACTTAAAGTAAGATGTAGAACTAAGTAGGAGGTGAGATTGTTGTTCAAGGCACCTGAAATTAAGCAATCGCTGCAGCTGCTCCTTACCTTCTGTTCCGAGCTTCCTGACCACCTAAGGCTTAGAAGAAAGGCAGCAATTCTTCTCATGAGGCAAATTCTTTGTGGCCCCAGAGCTCTGGGAATCCATTCCCGAGGAGCGCAGCCAGTCATTTCTTCTCCCCGGGCTTCAGCCTCCTTATCTCAATGCCAGTAGGCCTCGTGTTAGATGAACACTTGTTCCCCTCACAGCTACCCTTCTGTGATTAAGTCGGGCCCAGAAAAGCGAGAAATCCTCAGGGCTTGTCAACTCACCAGACCTTCCCCATTCCTACGAATCTATGGGAGGCTTTCGGGGCCAGGCCTGGAAGTGGAACTCATATTTCCTCCCGCATGCTATTGCCCAGAATTCAGTCCCATCCTCCCCTGTCCACAGGAAAGGATGAGATAGAGTTCAGCTGTGTGCCCCAGAAGAGGGGCCAGCAAGCACCTAGCCAGCCTCCACCACGCTGCCATGTAAGACTCCACTTCAGCTCTCACCAGCGAGAACCGTAACAGCCACTGTCCCCTCTGAGCCTGCGCTCTGCTCTGTTCCTGTTTCTGTCACAATGCCTCCGACAAGAAATTGTACGTATTTGTCTCCTTCGCTATCTCCTCTTATCGACTATAGAACCTTGAAGATAAAGTTCTTATCTTAGCTATCTCTGGGCTTCCAATGGCTAGCACAGCACCTGGTGCATAGTAATTGGTCAATAAATATTGGTTTGAGAGAAAGAGAGAGAGAACGGAAGAAAGAAAGAAAAAAATGAAAGAGAATTGTGTAAATAACAGCAAAGTTTACCTCTTTATTCCAAAACATTCAATAGCTCCCCATTGCCCAGAGGATTAAATCCAAATTCTTCATTATGACATGCAAAATAATCCTTTCTTACCCCCTCAATCGTAAATACCATTATACAATTTCACCAAATTGCTCGACAGTCATTTTTGTTCTTCTTTCCTTCTTCCCTTTCTTTCTCTTTTCTCTCTCTCCCTCTCTTTTTCTTTTCTTTTGTTTTTTAAAGATAGGGTCTTGCTGTGTCATCCAGGCTGGAGTGCAGTGGCATCATCATAGCTCACTGCAGCCTGGAACTCCTGGGCTCAAGCCATCCTCCTGCCTCAGCCTTCTGAGTAGCTGGGACTACAAGCAGGTGTCACCACACCAGTTAATTTTTTTTTTGATTTTTCTAGAGGTAGGGTCTTGCTATGTTTCCAAGGCTGGTCTTGAACTCCTAGACTCAAGTTAATCTCCCACCTTGGCCTCCTGAGTCGCTGGGACTCTCCCTCTTTCTTTCCCCTCTTCTCCTTTCTCTCCTTCTTCTTTCTCTTACTCACATTCATTGACCTACCTGCCATGTGTCAGGGACCATGCCAGCTATAGGAATAAAAGATGAATTGCTTTCAGAGTCAGCTGCAGAAGGCAGACTGGTGAACTGCAATGTGCCATGAAGGCCAAGGTGCTTTAGCAGCTTACAGAGGAGCAACTACCCAGACTGGGGATGAGGGCGCAGGAGGGTGGAGAGCACAGAAGGCTCAGGAAAGACAATAATCCCTGAGCTGAATCTTAAAGCCTGAATGTGATTATTCAGGCACAAAAGGGTGGGAAGGAAATAGCCAGCAGGAAGTATGCACCCAGGTATGGAACTGAGCGAGGACAGCACATCTGAATACCCACAAAAACTTCCCTTATCTTCAGGAGAGTAGGAAGATTTTGAGTGATGGAGCTGGTCAGGAGCTAGATCATAATGATAACATCATGCTGAGAATGTTCTACTTATGAGGCCAGAGGTGCTGGGAGGTACGGAGACCAGTCCAGAGGCAGGAGCGCAGTGGAGGGATCAAGTCAGCCTGCCCTGAGGCATGGGCTCTGGAAAGGGAGACACAGAGAAAGGGACAGAGTCATGAGATGTTCAAGAGGAAAAAATGGCCAGATTTTGTGACCAGCTGGATGGGAGAGAGACCGATTATAATAGGGAAAAAGAAGGAGGGAGGCAGAGAGGGAAGGTTAGCTCCAGTGGCTTTCTTCTTAGTTGGCCGTCTGGCTGCCTTCGCTGTGCCAGAGGATACAGGAAGAAGAGTCATTGTAGAAGCAAGGCGATGAGGTCAACATTGGATCGGTTGAGACTGAGCTATTCAGAGATGTCAGGTAGAATTTTAGAAGTGATCATTTTTCAAACATGAATACTTGGCCAAGGAGGTTACAGGAATCAATCAAATGCCAAGTGTTAGAGGAAGAGCCAAGGCCCAGGTGTGCCCAGGTATGCTGTTTCTAATCCAATGCTCTTTCTTCTACACCTTCCTGCCTTGCAGCAACAACACGAGAGAAGGTCTCTGCCTGTCGGTCACCCACTAGTAAATCACTCATTGGTTTCTCTTCTTATTCATTTAAAGGTGTGGGGAGGATAAGCCCTTCGGAAACCTCATCAAAAAGCCAAAAATCATTTGCGATTGTGAACACTTAAACTAATTTTTAATTGATGTAGATTAACACTCAACAATTTGATTTGTTCTGTTTTGAATTCAAAGCATGTAGACCTAATCTATTCAAAAACTGTTTGTTTCTGATTTCTCAAAGTCTGAGTTTATTGAAAATATCCTCAGTGAGCCTCAAAATACCAATTTCAAGAAGATGTGGTAATAAAAAGTGTTGTTATGCCTTTTCCTGAGTGCCCTACCTTTCTGCCTCCCTACTTCAATCCCAGCATAAAACATGCAAATAGAAAGCCTAGAAAGCTTGCTCCCAGAGACAGGTCCTTGCTTAACCCTATCTCATGAAAGATGACACTGGGGGTGTCAGGTTTCACTTGATGGCGGTTCATTAATCCTCAGATTTTGCTCATGGTAAAGTCAGAGAGAGCCAAGTCACATTTTTCAATGTTTTCCCAATACATTTCACACACTAACCAACCCCATAAAATGGTTCTGTCTCTACATTCCACAGAGAGTTGTGCCCAGCGTATGAACTTTCAGAATAGTCGTCTAACAACCAAAAGCATCGCCAACATGTGATTTGCTTTTCTAGTCTGGCTATGAGATCAGCACTCATTAAATAGTTAAATAACAGCTGCAACTGTAAGAGTTACACGTGCAGGAATTTCTCGACCCACCTTTCCAAAGGCCAAATTGTCAGTACATTTGCCCTGTCGTTTTTTGTTTTTTTTTTCTTTAAGTGTTCTTTCTGAGGAGCTCTCTGGTGAAACAGAAGCATTTTGGCCTTCAACGAGAATTAAACTTGAGGGGGTGGGGATCAACCCGTCCAGCCCCTTGCTAAAAGAGGCTGAAGTAGCTGCTAGAGGGGCTGACGCTACACTCAGGGTAGAAAGGATTAGCAAATACTGAAAATAATTTGCTGTATGTGAACCTTAATGAAAAAGACAGCCTAATATGGACACAGTTCCTTCCACTCAGAGAACTCCAAACATGACCTCCTCTTCTCAGCAGGCCACCTTGGGCTCACTGACTCATCCCTGTCCTACCAGCGCGGAAGTTCTCACCAAGTCGCACTCCGCCAGCTCCCTCTGCAACATCCCCAGACAGAGCCCTGTCCGTTTCCACCCCTGACACCCTGTTGGGAGTCAGTCATTTCTCAACTCCTGACTTTTCCTTCCTCTTAGACGTGCACAGAAATAGCCAGTGGAGAGAGTTCATTCTGTCCAAGTCAGATCTTGAGAAACAGGTTGGCAAGCTCTCCCAGGGGAATCTGAGACCTTCTGTCAAGAACCCATGAGTTCTCCACAAGCTCTGTTTAAGGTGGTTTCTCTTAAATGTTACCAATCTAAATCCATATCCTTTGAATTGTGTCCTTTATTTTGTAATTACATGAGATGGAGAATGGCTGGTCACCAATTTTGTATAATCTCTCTTTGCAGAATTGTCAGTAGAAATAATTTCTTATTCTTTCATTTTGCCTCTCCAAGTTAAACACCTTTGGTTTCTTTAACCCCTTTTCACCTGCCTGCTTGATGCCATTCTCTACCTTCTTCATCAAGCTTTGCTTTCTGTCCTCACTGAATTGTGAAGTTGCTAACTGAACACAGTCCTCACTGGAGGGTCTGACCATCAGTAATGTGGCAGGACATGTCCTCCTGGCTGCTTCCTTTGTTAGTGCTCCAGCCTTGAACTGGTCTTTTGAAAACCACTTTGGGTACATTTCTGACCAATATTTAACTTTTGATGTCCAATTCCTTGAACATACATACAAAACCAATATTGTATTTGTGCAGTCACTTTTTCTCCTTGCTGTATTGTCACCCTAACCCGCCCCATTCCTTTGGCTTCCTCCAAACAGTGGGCAAAGTGGTTTTTGAGATCTCATGCTACCTTTCCCTGCGGCTTTTCCCTAGTTTGAGGATATGAGCCTGGCGATGGGGAAGCTCTGTCCATGAAATTCCCACAATTGTCCAGCCTTTCTGTGTGTTAGCCACTGCCCTCAGCTGCCAATGCCATCTGTTTTCCCATTCTTTGCTTAGGGGAAGGTAGGCAAATATAGAGAGCTATATAATCAATACCAGGTTCTCAAACCTTAAGTATTGACATCTTTTAAAAGTAAAAAATTAATAAGGTACACATGTTAACCTAAATTATTTAATTGAAATATTATTTAAATATCCATAAGCATAAATCCAGGTATAAACGTCTTATATCTATAGCTCTTATACAGCTATCAAATTTAAATAAATTTATAAATTAGGTATAAACCACAAACCAAAAAAATTCAAATGAAGTAATTTAATGTGGACGATGAGGTTGTTTCGTTAAAATGTAACCCTCTCGCTCAACGTGCAAGGATACCAATGGCAATGGCAACGGTTCTTTTCAGTTCTGTATTGTTTGCTATGTGATCCCTCCATTTTCCCAGCAAATTCGCCCATCCAAATTTCTGCAAAGACTGTGTTTCTTCAGAGCATTAAAATGTCTTTTGATTTTGCTTGACCTGAGCACATCATTTAGGGGTTTTTACCTCTGTCTCTTTCTGTCAGCCTTCTAGGCTCCTGTGATGCATTATGTCATTTTTGTGGTGTCTCATCAAAGCAGCAATGTGTGAAATCACTTAAGAAATGAAAGTCTCACTTTATGAAAATGTCTTTTAGTTTAAAATTATTGATGTAAAGTTTAAGCTTTGTCATTAATTCAGATGAAATAATTCAACATAAATTCATCGGTATGCCCAGGACATAGGTTATGAATTTGAAAATAGAACAAATTATCCTAGGTAGCTATAGAAGCTTTCCAACATATTAAAATTTATTCAAAGTCCTTTAGAGTACTAAAAAGCCAACCCAGATGTACATTTGTAAATACAAAAATAAGTGTAGGTGCTAAAATCTGTAGGAATAACTTTGTCATCCAAAGAATCAAAAATTTATTTTTTGATATTAAAATGAAAATATAAAATTTAGAATTTTTCATTAGAAACTCAAAGACCCAGGAGAGTATGTCCACAGACCTTGGAATGAGAGAAATCTAGCTTAAAAAACAACCAAGATTACTGGAGGTGAAAGGAACCCTTGAAAATACATAGAGAAGACAAGATCATCTTGGTCAATCCTGTCAACTTGAAATGAGGAAATAGGGACCTGAAGAAGTTAAATGGTGGGTGATAGATCCAGGCTTCCATGCCATGTCCCATTGATACTTTGAACACACAAAACCTTCTGACTCTCAGAAAATATTATCAGAAGTTAATATATATCATATTCTTTTACAACGAATCCTATAAAATGTTAGCACTTCAGTCCATTTAGATGATTCTTTAATGAATATCCATTTACGAGGACTGTATTTGCTAGTAACCTCTGTATAAACTAACTCTTTGTTTTATTTGTCATAGGGTTACGTCTTACTAGTTTCTAAGATTGCCTGCCGTTTTTAAGTGTGTTCATATCTCTACCATCCTAAAGGGCTGCTATGGTCTGAATGCATCCCCCCAACAAATTCATATGATGAAATGTAATCACCAAGGTGATGAGGGGGTTTTTCATGGGGGTGGGGGATTAGGAGGTGATTAGGTCATGAGGGCTCCACCCTTGTGATTGGGATTAATGCTCATAGAAAAGAGGCTGGACGCAGTGTTGACACTTTTGTCCTTCCATCTTTCTGCCATGTGAGGACACAGCAGCAAGGCACCATCTTGGAAGCAGAGAGCAGCCTTCACCAGACCCTGTGTCTGCAGGTGTCTTACTCTTGGACTTCCCAGCCTCTGGAACTGTGAGAAATAGATTTCTGTTTAGAAATTATCCAATCTAAGGTCTTTTGTTATAGCAACAGGAACAGACTGAGACAAAGACCTCCCTGAATATTGCTCCTTCTCAAATTGTTCTCTCTTCCCCACTCCCTGGTCATCTAAGGTTTTTGAAAATGAAGTATAAATTTAATGTCTCCATTTCTTAACCTCCCATTCTTTTAGTAACCTATGTAAGCAGTGTAAGTGGGCTTCTGTTCTTCTGTCTTCACTACTCCTTTGAAATTGTCCCCTTAAAGGCTGCACTGGTACCCTAATGACCACAACTAGTGAATTCTTTATATGTTATCCTACTTGACCTCCTACGGGATGTAGGTTACATCCCTCTTAAAACGCATCTTTCATGGCTTTTCCAATTCTTCTCTCTTCTTTGTACATCTGCTCCTTTGATTGCCCTTTCTTTGTCTTACCTTGTTTCTTTTCCCAACCTCATAAATACTGATATTCCTTTGGATTCTATCATTGTTCTCTTCCTTTCCTTGTTGTATATCATCTTGACAGTGGTTTCATGTGGATCCATGTGCTAGTGATGCCCAAATATGTCCCTGTAATCCATCTCTTTTCTGAGATCCAGATAAGTATTTCTAGAATACTTAAACATTTAAGAGACAAGCATAGGATTCTAAGCTTGCGAAAAGCCAGGGATGTAATAATAATATTTTCTATATGGAAGGAAAAGGAAAAAGAAAACAAAGGAAGAAAGAGTTTCAACGTAGGAATAGTCAACTGTTTCAAACGCCATGGTCGTGTCAAATGCGATAAGAATGGAAGCGTTCTTTAGACTTAGCTACTTGGAGGTCACTGAAATCTTGGCAAGAGCAATTTGGGATCAAATCCAGATCGAAATTGGTTGATGAGTGACTTGGAAGAAATATGGGCTGTGAATGTAGAAAAACTCCAGCAACTTAACTGTGGAAGAAAGAAGAGAAAGAGAGATGATTAGAGGGGAATGTAGGGTGTGAGGAAGGGAATGCTTTGTTGGCTATGGAGAAGGAGCCAGGACAGAGAGGGGGCAAAAGACAGGAGAGAGAGAGTCACATACCTGACCAGATATTATGTACTAATGAGCCTTAGGCAGAAAAAGAGCTACATCTTTTATTGACTAGTAGGCAAGGGGATGACGGAAGTTGTATACTTCTTGTTGACTAAGGGAGTAAGTAAGTATTCAAAACAGTTCACACCAAATAGTCCCTTTTTTTCTCTTCAAAATAGGAAAATAAGAGGCAAAATCACCTTCTGAGGAGAGAGATTTAAGAACTGAGATTAAAGGAACTGACAAGGCTCCACAATTTATGTTCTAGTCCATCCTGCACCCTGCTGCTGGAGAGAGATTTCTAAAATATCCAGTCATGACACTTTTTGGTTCCCAGGTTCTTGCAGATAAATCCCACTCCACAGCATGTTCTGTAGAGCCTTCCATAATATAGCTCTCACCTTATCTCCAGCGCATCCACACCACCTACCTCCCCCTCTCCCACCCTGGGCTCTGACATCATCATTATTCAAAATGCCATATGCCAGAACTCTCTGCCTAGAATTCTTATAACTTCACTTTTCTGCCTAGAAAACCTCCATCCTACATGAAAAATTCAGTCTAAGAGTTTCTTCTTATTCCTGGATATATCTTACTTTTTCTAACCTGTTTTCCCTTTACCTCAATGCCACCTTTTATTTATTTATGCATTTATTTATTTTTAATCTGTCGCTCTTAGGTATTTCCGTATACGTGTCTCAAATCCCCTTGAGACATATACTTTCATTCCATTAATTAACTAGCCAATGAATATGTATTCTGTAAAATACAATCTATAACTTCAAGGAGGTCCAGGGAAACAAGCAGCCATAATTCAGTGAGACTCGTGCTATAATGGGAAACTGAAGAAAGAGAATGAGGATCTAGGTGGCCACTGAAAGCTTCATGTACGCATCCCCGTGCTTCCGCCCCTTGGACAGGGGGTTCTGTGGTCAGTTCCATGAAGGATAAGTGGCCTTGCCCAGCAGGGTGCCCCAGGATGCAGCCCACTGACTACCACATTGTGCCTGCTCTGTAAGGTCAAATTGGTCCTTGTATTGAAGTCACTGTATAGCTTCTTACTTTCAGGAATTTATGGACTCCTAAAGCAAACCTTTTTCATCTAGAAAGATTCATTATTTTGGCCCCTTCTTAAAATATCTGTTCATGGTTATTTAGAGAAATAAAAAAAGAAAAAAAGTCCTTCCTGATAGCATCCTAAAAGTCCGGTCCTTACTGTCAGCACAGCCACCTCGTTTCTTGCTCTGGTCCCGTTTCCCTAAGTCCCTGATCCAGCTTCTCTATCACTAGAACCCTGCCAAGGGCACATTCCTCTTCTGTGCTCACCACCATAGATTTGGCTCCCTCCTTCCTTCAATTGTTTTGTCAATGCTAATAATTTGTTGTTAAGTTGCCTAAAAAGAAATGGCTGTGATCATTGTATAGGACATTTTAAAAAAGAAAGCAGAAAGAAAGAAAAAGTCCTGCTTTCTCCTTTTGAGGTATTCCTTGCACATCACTGTTGGGTGCCCCGTCTAGCATGACTTCTGCTTTATATATTTGGGCTGTTAAACAAAAGAGTCATTGTTATCTACTTAACTCAAAATCATGATTTTCCTGTGAACCATTGTAATCTCATAGATGGGCTTATCCCTAAAATAAGACTAGCTTCACACCTACCCATTTTGCCTGTTTAAATCTTTTACAGGAGTATGAAAGGCTATGGGTTGCAATTTTCACAAGTTGTGTGATTATTTGTTGCAGAAGTTTCCATACTTGAAATATGCAGCTGTAAAATATTCCACTGCAAAGTCTGCATCACCCAGTCCTGCCACTATCAATGTCTTGCCAGCCCCTGGCAATGTTTACTTTGGCTCTGGCAGTCCCAGGCACCCTGCACCTGTCTTAGCACATCCCCTCATCATGGCCCTAAATGCCATCTTTTTCTTCAGGTGAGAGTCATACTTTCTCCTGCAATAAAGCCCTCTTTCTTTCTGATCATCCACATCTTTCAGATTGTTTGTAAAGTCTCTTCCTCCCAAGACTAATTTTCAGCAACAAGCAACTCTTATGTTAAAATTCCCTTCTTACCAAATAGGAGTACATTCAGAATAGCAATATTTCTTGGAGTGAGGAGGTGAGAGTTCAAAACTCATGAGAGAATAACAGTAAAGAGTAACTGGGGAAGGTGAGTTCAGTCAACTGCAGAGATGTTGTTTTGTTTCCTTGATACAGATATGCAACTTTGGGGTTGAACTGAATTTCTCAGGGCAACAGAAAAGATGTTAGAACTTCCACCTTCTTAGCTCTTCCCCCAGGCAGGCTTTGGCCTTTCTTCTAAATAAATGTTTATCAAATATTTTAAGAACAGTCCTTGTAGAGGTGCCAAATGATCTATCCAAAGAAGCGAATGTCTTGGTTCCCTTGCTTGGTAGTAACAGTAACAGACAGCTCAGAACTCATCACCTCTTCAAACCAGTCTGTGTTGCTTTTCCTCTAATGCTTCCCCCTTGTCACTGCCAGCGTTCAGACTCATCAGTCACTTCTTTGATGACACGTATCCTCCCAAAGTGTTCTGGAGTTTTCCCTTTTTTGACTTGGCATTCTACTTCTGAGAAAGATTTCATGATAAACTGTCTTCCAAAACATACTTAGTAAAACTGAGCCATGCACCATTTCGGGGTCCCCCTCTGTATGACCCACTATTCCAAGAAGAGCCCCATTTTCTTTGGGCAGAAGGTCATAAACATATGGAATTCGTTAAGAGAAGAGCTGGTTCGGGCTCTTTCCGATCCCTAAGCCAGTTCCCTAACCATGACAAAACATTCCCCGCAACCTCATCGTGACTCATTTTTATTTTTAAATAACCTCTGGTGTGGAACATTGTCAAGGCTTTTTGAAAGGTTAAAAAAATTATATCTGAATGTTTATTGGCCCCCTCAGAGAATTCTAGTAGATTAAGCACATTGTCTCCCAACAGAAATCATTGGCTATGTTTGCTGAATAGCCCATGACTGCCCTGGAATTTAAGAACATGAATTTATTTAAACCTTAATGCGTGTTCTTCATTGTGAAGAGAGAAATATAAAGGCACAGTCTTTAACAGCTTAAAATCAAGTCAGAGGGGCTAAAAGAAGTAACAAAATCATAGTGAACAAGAAGATATGTTAGTATGATGGTGACTGAGATTCCAACAGTTCAGAAAATAAAGAAAGATATGTATTTGAAGGAAGATGGGAAAATCTTCAGAGAGGAGAGAGCCCTTGAGTTGGGTCTTGAAACTTAAGTAGGCTTCATAGAGACGGAGAGAAGGGAAGCTGCAGAGAGCTTCCAGGCATTCCAGAACTAACAGAAGGGGAGATCACCTGAGTGAAGACTTAGAGGTAAAACTATCTGATTACAGCAGAGGACACATGTGAAGGAGTCTGAGAAGTTGAGAGGAACTAAATTAAGGAAAGCCTAGAACAACCAGCCAGAAGAGTGAGAACTTAATATGATAAATGATAATTATTAAGGGTGTTTGAGCATATTTAAAAATTTAATATTACAAAGAAAAGAAGGTGTTTAGCAGTGTAAAATGGAAAGAGTTTATTGAAGAGCTATGAAGGCTCCCACAAGGGAGCATGTGGCCATGCAGATCCCAATGACAGCCTTGGCCACAGGGCGTTCTGGAGCTAGACATGGCTTCAGTGTAGTCCCCTGCTGACCAGACAGCCAGGCAAGAACCTTATACTCCTAGACCAGTCGTTGGATTTGCATTGGGCGAGACAGCTTCCTGCAGCTGAGGCAACACCTGTAAGGACTCAAGTATCTGTCACAGCCCTACCAGCATTGGAACAGCAGCTCCTCCAATGACAGGGGACCTGGGCAGGACATCGCAGCATCCTCTGCACTATCTAACATATTAAGTTAATACTTAATTTACTTCTTTATCTAATTTGTTATCTAGAATGGGGGCAGGGATTTTGGTCTCATTTGTTTACTACCACATCCCTAGACCTGATAGTTCCTGATACATGGTAGATACAAGATAAATAAATACTAAGAATATCCCAAGTTCTTTTATTTATTGGCTCATAGAGGAAAAAGAACTCATTTCCTGCAGCCATTGACCAAATTCTTAATTCAGAACTAGAATGGACTCTCTAATGGGCCAATTCCCAGCCTTGAAAACTCATGTTTCCTATTGAGAAACATAACTATCTCACAGTTTTTCTAAACTTTGTATTAAAAAATGCATTTAAATTTTTTCAATATAAAAGTTTACTTAATTATTGACTATTTTTTTTTAAAAAGTCACTCTCCCCTCTTCCAGAAGTTCTGATAAGTTGGGGGTGGAGGGAAGGAGGCAAATCCTCACTCCCTCCAGGTCCTCACTGGAGTCACTGATCCTGCCCGGCCCCTTCACTCTGGGAGTCAGGAGAGGGGACAGGGAAGGAAGGATCTGCCCAAGAACATGTCTTGTTAAGCAAGGGCTGGGTAAGGACTAAAGCCATTCACCTTCCTTCTGCCCACTGGGTCTGGCATTCCCAATAGCCCCAGTAAATCATCACCATTTTCCACAGCTATTTTCATGCATTTGGGAATATTCAGATAGCTGTTGTTGGTATTTCAAAGCCTCCCACAGTGGTGGGGACACCAGTTCTCCTGGTGGTACAGTGTAAATTCACTAGAACAGCTGGTTCACCCATGTTTCCCTTGTGATCCTTTTGAATAGGAACTAGCAAGAACAGGTTGGCACTGCTGTCGGTTCCTGTTACTGGGACACAAGTGTAAAACCACACTAAATAACTAGGTCACTATTGGATCCACTCTGCCATCACTAGTTGTGAAACTCCAGTCTTAGGCCCCAGATTCAAGTCACCCTGAAAGTTGTAAGAATTAAACTTTTAAAAATCTCATGAGTTGTGTATTTTACTGCATGTACCTTTACATGTATAAAAGGTGGTTTTTAAAAAACAAAAATCTATGGATTGACTGCCTATGTCACATATAAACACTAAGAACAAATGGAAATCTACATGTTGTTCATGTGGAGAGCCTAAATTTCTTATATTAAATTAAAAGTAGACATTTAGCTCAGCTTAAAAAGACCCCACTTCTACTGCCTTTGACCCCAAGGGCTCACATTTGATTTTTCTGTTGTCTCTGTGGAGTTATCTATGTTGTTATTTTTGACATTAGCAGGCTTTGGTAAAAACATTTCTTCCCTGTTAATTCAGTTGATCCTGGACTCAAAGGAAAACTGTACATAAAAGAAAAATACACAGCTAACATGGAGGTAAATCCTAAAGATCAATTTGCATGTGTGTATTATATTTGCGGAAGGAGGGTTTTGGTAAAAGTGTCTTGAAGATAATTAATATTGTTTTGCTAGTCAATTCTTAAAAATTGAACTATTCTACTGTTTTATTCCCATTATTGGGAGGGAACCTTGTGCACAGAGGTTAGAGTGCAAACTTTTGTCAACCCCTCTGGGTTTGAAATTGTGCCAGGTACCAGTGCTGACCTTGGGAACTTACTTGACCTTTTTCTCCTCAGTTTCTCATCTGAAGATGTGGTGATAACTTCTAAATCATGGAATCATGGCAAGAATTAAATTAAATAAGATAATTTAGATAAATCATTTAGCACAAGCACATCTGGTACATCATAATCACTCAAATACTTTTATTACATTATTATCATCATCTTCAATATATTTTTCATAATTATTCCATGAGCTTCTTCTCCTTTTATCTAAAAAAAAAAAAAAATTTGCCTCTGAAGTAATTTTTATAGCAGTTCCACCAGTGACCAGCGGGGTACCAGTAAAAAAGCAGGTCTCCTGTATACTTTTGTTTTATAAATAGAACATTCCATACCACTCATTTATTCAACAACTATTGATTGCATTTTTATTATGCATCAAGCAGTGTATATCTATGTCTCAATCCAGTATACCTTTTCCCTACTTTTAGCTTTCTAGGTTTTTAAGGATACCATATATCTAAGAAACTACTTCCAAAGAAACAGTATAATGTTGGTTTAGTTAATATACAACTGTCACACATGCAGTCTGAAAGGTCTCTCTCAGGATAAAGTGCAGTAACAGTGTGTTAGATCTCTGTCATATAGCAGACAAATTAGTTCTGTGATTTCAGGCAAGACAATTCACCTTCATGGGCTTCAATTTCCTTCAAAGATGGTCCTTCAATTAGCCTGGTGGTTTTTAATCATTTTGGTGAACTGAACTCATGAGTGGATCTAACGATAGCACTGGCCCCTCTCCAGAACATGAACATACACATACAAACTCACGATTAACATTTAATTTTGAAAGATTCCTGGCCCTCCTCGAAGCCCATCTGTGAAACTTAAAGGTCATGGACCACAGATAAAGAATCCTTGGGCTAGAATAAGGCTCTCTGCTTTACCGTTTTGAATCTCAGACTACACTACCAACACACAGTTTTCCACTCAGAAATACCAGGATTAAAGTCCCTTCTAGATAACATATCATTCCACACCTCCAGGATTATAATTCATCTTCTACACTTTCTGTAAGGACCTTTTATCACCCCAAATATGTTGATAGGAATACAATATCTTAGGGAAAACATTTACTATCAAAACCCTTGTGTAGATCTTGAGTAATCACTTTAATTCCATGGAAAACTAATTAAGAAACTTCCCCTAGGTACCACAGCATCCAAAGAGATTACCAGGAGGAGAAATTGTGATCAGATTCTTTGGCCTCCAATCTTTAGACCCACCTATTTCCACAAGAAGAAGCGTGTGTCATTGTCCTTTTATATGAAAAACCAGAAACCAGCCAAGAGAAAAGTGAAAGCCTTTCTGACCACAACAACAAAAAAAAAAAAAGAGCAGAAGCCATCCAAGAGACCAGACACCAAAAGTATATTCGTATCTCAAAATGATGCTATTTCAGTGATCCTTGTTTTGTGGACCAGTTGAACTGACCTCAAAGGTCAGAATAATCCAACCTCTCACACACCACATTGTGAAACAACATAACCTCTTACACACACATACACACAATTGACGATACCTGAGCTCAAGCCAAAGCCAATGTCATAGGCAGATTTCTGAAATGATCTACGTCCATGTATAACCTCCTCCCCTTGAGTGTGGGCAGAATCTGTGAATATGGATTCATGCATCACTTAATCACGGGGATGCATTCTGAGACACACATTGTTGGGCGATTTCATCCTTGTGTGACTATCGCTGAGTGCACTTACACAAACCAAAATGGTATAGCCTGTGACACACAGAGACTATACTATACGGTATAGCCTGTCGCTCCCAGGCTACAAACCTGTAGAGCATATACTGTACTGAATACTGCAGGCAATCGTAACACAATGATAAGCATTTGTGTATGTAAACGTATCTAAACACAGAAAAGGTCCAGCAAAAATACAGTATTATCTTATGAGACCACTGTCACATGTGCAATCCATTGTCGACTGAAAAGTCGTTATGTGGAGCATGACCGTAATGTGCTATCACTCCCACAGTTATGTTACATCAGATGGCAAAAGGGATTCTGTAGATGTAATTAAGTGCCCAAATCAGTTGATCTTAAGAGAGGGAGATTATCCAGGTGGGCCTGACCTTATCGCATGAGCTCTTTAAATCTGGGTCTAGAGATCAGAGACACAGGAAGTCAGAGATTTGAGGCAGGAGAAGGCTTCACTGTGCCATGCCATTGCTGGTTTGAGAATGGAGGGAGCCACGTGGCAAGGAATGTGGGTGACCTAGAGAGACTGGGAGCAGTCCCAGCTGATAGCAAGCAAAGAAACAGGGACCTCAGTCGTACAACCTCAAACGACTGAATTCTGCTAGCCAAGAGAATGAGCTTGCAAGTGGATTTTTCTTCAGGGTGTCCGGATGAGAGCTCAGTCCAGAGAGTATCTCGATTTCAGTCTTGCGATGCCTGAGCAGAGACGCCAGTCATGCTGTGGAGGACTTCTGACCTACAGAACTGTGAGCTAATGAGGGGGTATTGTTTTCAGCTGCTAAACGTGTTATTTGTTACCCAGCAACAGAAAACTAATACACAGAAGAAAGAAGAAAGATGTTTGTAATTTGATTCTTAATAGTCAGGCATTTGGAAAAGAAACTATTTCTTCCTCCCTCTGAAAGCCAGATTCACATACACTCAGTCTGTGCTCGATTTTGCCTAAGAATCAAATAAAACTATTTTATACTTTCAACAAATATTTATTGACCTTTAGGTGTTATCTTAGGAACTGTGTATGCAGGAATGAGTAAAATTATTAGGATTTTATTTTTTAACATTTTAAAACCAGTCTAGACCACTAGAGAAGCATAAGTGTAGCATTTCAAATGACTTACTTTACCACTGACAACAGCATCATATCTGCCTATATTTTAACATACATGTATGTAATTTATTTTGTAACAATTTTTATAATTTATTGGCAGTATATATTTGATAACTTTCATCCAATAACACATGACATCTCACAAATGAAATCATCATGGTTTTTAAAGTAGTTCTATACCACATCACTGAACAATACACTGAATTTTGTATTGAATTTTGAGGTTGTTTGGGGTATGTTCATTTATTCACCAAGTATTTATTGAGCATCTGTTACATGTTAGACATGCTCTTAGGCTTTTCATATATAAAGATTAAAAAGAAAAATATATGTGATGTAAGGAGCTTACAATCTAATGGAGAGATCAACATATAAGAAACAATTATACATATATTATTATACATATATAATTATACATATATACACGTATATAATCATATATATGTAATTAGATTGAAAGCTCCTCATACATATGAATCTCTTTTTCCTCTTTAAGAACAAAGTCACATACCCTCTGCAATAGTACCATTGCACCACAAATGACATTTAAAGACAGTTCCCAGAGTTTAGAGCAACTAGAGACTCAATGCCCTAATCTCAATGTTAGGCCTGCTACTGGGCTCATCAGGGCAGCAATGTCAACAGCCAGTCCCAGCCAGCCTGCTGCCTGTGTTGCAGCCTATGGCCAGATTCCTACGAGCTCCTTGCTGGCTAGCCATTACAAGAACCTTTGTATCACATGCTTGGAAACTAAGACCATCTGCCAAAGAACTGGAAAGGATTTCTGGGGCTTGGGAATATACCTCTGAGTGTCACAGCTTCTGAGGACCTTTCTCGTCCCACTCCGGAAGCCAGGCCCCAGGGCATCAAGGCTCTGGAAACCTGGACTGCCTATTTGAAACCACCACAAGCTGGGATACCTGCTGCTAGACATATATCATATTCCTGTTTATTGAATGTCTGCTTCGTTCAAAGAAACAATTATTTTCTTGTTTAAGCTCAAATGGTGAGGATTATTACATTTGCCCCCAAGAACCTCATAACAAGGAAAAGAGCATGCACTTGGCCTGGAGGGTAGGGAATGTATGAGACGGGAAGGGCCCTGACAAGTGGGAGGGGGTCAGGGAAAGAGGCACGTGGTCTATACATGTCAAGTGCAGAGATCAGGAAGGAGGCCAGAGATTTTTTTTTTTTTTTGAACCAAAAAGAGAAAAAAAAAAATCAGCACAGATTACGCCATAGAGAAGAGAGCAGCTTGGGGGATTGGCCAAAACTCAGTTCTCAGTATTGTCAATTTACTGAGTAATCAATTTGTCAATTTTTCAGTTTATCAAAAACTTACTTTATTTAACTTTCTCCAAATAGTTTAGCTAATCATTTCCTATAAATGGTTGCAACAGACTTCAAGGATTTTTTTCTTTCATTATTTAGTCTTTTTTAGTTGAAGCCTTTTGAAATTCACATGAAATCCTCATTCTCCAAATCACAAATCCAAGGCTCCTAAAATACAGAAACTGGCTGGTCACTGATAATTGAGTTAAATGAATTTGGTGACATAAAACTAGCTGCAAACTAACAGAAACCTGTGTTTATATATGATTTTAGGTCATTTTACCTTCTTGTTTCCTATATTTCTCCCAACTGCCACCACATTGACATTTATCATTCATTTTGGCAACTTACATCTGAACCTTGTTTCAATGGGGAAGTCCCCTACTGAGAACGACTCTGCCTCCTGCTAAGAGGCAGAATGCTAAAAACAAGGATACTCAATCCCTAGCCTCCCTTGCAGCTAGGCCAGGGCAACATGAATTGCTACAAAATTTGTAATTAAACTCCTTAAGTTTTATTATCAAAGAGTTTGCACTGTTCTCTCCCTGGAGCTTTTCACGGCTGGCCCACTCTTGTTCTGCAGACATTAGAGATGCTTTCCCTGAAACCCCCCACCCCAGCACCACCACACTCCTCCCACACACCTGGAATGAAAAGGTTTCTCTTTCCTCCCCCTGCACCAGATTAAATGAATGGATTGATTAACCACAATTGTGAAACTGAATTTCAACTCCTTAAAACACCTCTATGAAAACAATAAAATGAAAACCAGTGAACTAAAACATTGCAGAAATCAACAGAAGCTGTTTAAAAATCCTATCTGATATAAACTGCCATAAACTTTATAAATATTTTTTAAAAGCCACATTTTTTTGAAATGTGATATTTTGGGTGTCTTTAGGATAATTGGTTTTCTGGTCAAATTTGTTCCAGTGACTTGATTTTTGGCAACTTTTAGCTAGAACTAAATGAGGGCAAGAGATGATGGGTAGAGCTGTGTGCAGGGAACAGATCATGGCCTCTCTCAGCCAGGCCAAGGTGTCTGGGCTTAATCCTGAGAGCATGTGGAAATCCCTGAAGGAAATTGACTTGGTGTGGTTGTATTTTAGAAAGATCTGGGTGCAGCTAGATAAATTTAATAGTAGTTATATGTTGGGGAGGTGGGGAACAGAAGAGGTATCGAGGAGAAACTAAATTCTTTTATCTTTTTGTTTTTGTGACTTCTTTAGTTTTCCAACAACGATCCTGCAGTAACTGGGGAGAGGAGGAGAGAAAAGTGAAACAGAGGCCCAAATGTTCCCCAGGTTTTGTATATAAAGAAGTGGCACTTGCTAAGTATCCATGTGTACCTTTTGATACTTGTTTCTACATATTCTTGCTATCTTCAGTGAGAAAAGCAAAAATTAATATTTCACTATCAGAAAGAGAGCTTTTTGCATGATCTCCTAGTAATTATGAACATTGCACTCAGCTACTGAAACACTCCCTTCTAATAACCAGCATTCTTCAGAGGATCACTCAACAATTTGCTGTCTACAGCTAAGTTCTGGTCAGCTGCTATCCCCGTGTTTCTCAAAGTGTGTTTCTTTGGCCCACCGGCAGCTGTTTCACCTGGCATGCTCTTTAAAAATGTAAATTCCTGGACCCTGAGCCAGCCCTACTGAATCTGAATTTCTAGGGTGGGGGCTTAAAGGTTTGCATTTTAATGAGCTCTCTCTGTGATTCTTAAGCACACTAAAGTTAGGGAACCACTCCCCCAACTATTTGGGTCAGTGGTTCCCTAACCAACAGCGAGCTGAAATCACCTGTATTGAAAACATAACCCCAAATGACTCCCCCGAAGATTCTGATCCTATCGGTCTAGCCTGGGGCTCTGGGTTGATGGTTTAAGCACCCTGGTGAATCCCACGGGAATCCATGATTCACCTGGTGCAGGTGATGCCCCTCATGCAGGTGGCCCAAAAGAATGCAAGCACTTCCCACAGAGGCCCTCTTCTCTCCCCGGACACAGCGATTATCTAACTCATTAATATATTCACCCCTAATGGGTGCAGTGCACACTGTCTGGGGGATGGACACGCTTGTAGTTCTGACTCGGGAGGGGCAAAGGCAATATACGTAACCTAAACATTTGTACCCCTGTAATATTCTGAAATTTTAAAAAAAAATCATTCACTACTAGAGGGAGGTTTGATGTGAACCCACAAAATGTCTGCCTGAATTTCAAATGAGTATTTCAACATGTATGAAAAACATTAGCAGTAGTGACAGAAAAGCTGAAATAAGTTCTAGTAGCTAGAATTCACCAAGATCCTGGAGGGGTTCTCCTTTTTCACAGATAGCCTGAAATACACTGTAAAATTCTCGAAGGCTTCAACCTAAATGTAGTCTTCTCTTGAGCAAAAAAAAAAAAAAGAAAAAAAGAAAAAATTCATTTTTTCCTAAATAACAGAGGTCAGTTACAATTAATATAGGACTAAAACAGCATTTTTCCAATGTGCCAAGGTCTTGATTACCTAATGGCATTTCAGGAGTAGGAGCAGTCATCTTCACAGCATTAAAATGGAATTTCAGGCTAATTATTATTGACTGGCATGAAAAATAGATAAAATTCTAAGTGGCAAATGAAAACCAAAGCCTGAGAGGGGCCATAAACAATGGAGGGATTGCTATGAGCTAAAGATGATTAATTCTCATAGAGACTAATAAATAAAGATAACAATATGTTGTATTATGCGTAGCATGTCTGGTACTTCAAAATCCACAATCAAAGCACAAACTGAAATTTGAGCCAGCCGTCCTAACTGGAGAAGTCGCCTCAGAGGTGACTCTGAACTGCTTTTTCAGGAAATCAGCACTGCAGGAGACGTAATCACTGGCCTTTGGCTCCGGACACTGCAGGAATCGCAGGTGGTGAAAGGGGGATTATCAGCTTTCAGCCGGCTACAGAGTCAGGTGGCACCAACTCTGTAAAGTGGGTCAATATTTGGACAATCGATTTTCTCCCTCTTCCCTTGGTCTTCAAATGTTAAAGGGCCAGAGAAAAGGGCAGAAAGTGTATTGAAAGTTAAGAACAACAAAAAAGAACAAGAACACAAGTATGAATCACTTTTCTTAAGTTGTCATCATGAAGAAACCACATTTCAGTTATTAAAACCAGAATTTTAGAATTGGATGGGCAAACTAAAATTCACTTAGTCCAACTTGTTTCCTCTGTACATGTAGAAACAAATGATCAGCTGAAATGAAAATATTATTTTAATGAGTATAATATTTATTTCTTAAATACCACATCTTCTGAGTTCTGCTGGAACTATTCCGTTGATTATAAGAATTTCTTTGATTGAGATTCTATCTTTATATAACAATTCAACTGAGCTTTTTTACCCCTGAAAATATGCTATATGTGTTAAATTATGGACTTCTTTTGAGAAAAGGAAGGTGTTGTCTTATCAGGAAAAAGCATAGAAATGAAAATTATTTGAAAAACTCCTAAACCATGTAAAATTCTTATGAGGCATTAATTTATCAAATATTTCTTGAACTCTTCTATGCACCTGGTACTTGGTCCATTGCCTGGCCTAAAGGAACTAATGGCTTATGAAAGAAAATAAGACACCCGAACAAAATTTAACAAATAGTTTTATTAAAATGTGGTAAGTGTTATGATATTAGTATATAAATACTGTGAAAAGAATTGGAAACAAAGCATCTTGAAAGGATAGAAATCAGTATAATCTGGAATAGCCTGTGGCTCCCATTTCTAAACAATAGTATCAATAAATCACTTTCATTGCATTTATCTAACTCGAGATAACAAAATAGATACTTCATATGATTGGCAAAAAGCAGGAGAAATCAAAATTGGGGGAAATTTTTCACTTCACAGACTGTCATTTCTAGATTCACTTACTAAAAAGAAAATAGCTCATGGTAGAAATAATACATGAACAGTATCACACTTAATATGGCTCAGTAATAATTATGCTTGTGGCTGGACACACGGAGCTAGTAAGTTCTGTCCTTGAGAACCTCATGGTCTTGAGGGAGAAAGAGAGAGGTAAATAGATAACTGTATTACGCAGGTGCTATAATACCTAAAGCACACAGGGATGTTTCTTCTTGACTCTACTGGCTAGACAAAATAAATCTCCTTGGAGAATACCAAAGAATAGCAGAACCATAATTAGGAGCAGAGCCCAAACACTGCAAATAGAAGCAGGATAGAACACATGTTCTATTGCCTACTCTGAGTTGGTGCAAACCTGGCAGGTGCAGATTTGCATACAAGTAACCACTTCAGGTCAGCACCTGCATCCACAACACAGGTGGTTCCGCGGCATTTTTGAAAATTTAGCTACTAAATTACAGTCTCCTGTTCATACTTCTCAAATACCCCTGTATGTTAATATGGCTTTATTTTCTATCCTCCTTAAAGAGAACCAGGAATTTAAAACCATCTAAAGGACTGTGAAACCCAAATAAAGTGAATTCCCTGCTCCAGTGGTTCTCGAACTCTGACCATAAGTTTCTTAAAATGCAAATTCCTGGGACCATCCCACATCTACTGAATTAAATCCACTGGAAGCAGAGCTGGGAGGACCTGTATTTTTTTTTCAGGCACCACAAGGGATTCTAATATAGGTATTTTATAAGCCTCACTCTGAAGAACACCGCCTTAGGTTACAAAAACATGTATATGCTAGTTAGATACAATCGGGTATTTTGACCCAAGAGTGAGATGATAAAATGTCTCAGCCATATTTTTTAAAGTAATTAAAATTATTATAGTTTTAAGTTACATACTGTAATTAACATGGTTATTGATTCTTGTTATACATATTCACCAATGGAGAATTACATGAACAGTGCCATTCTCCCTTCCCCCTCCCCAGTGCCGCTGCCCGCCCTAGAGGTAAGCACCCAGTCATTGTGTACAGACCCTGCGAGGCCTGTTGCTGTACAATTACCTATCTATGAGTATGACATAATTAAAATTTTCTCTGTTTTAATTTTACAGAAATGCCAACTTTTTTTTCCCACTTAACAATTTATAGAGGTTTTCCAAGTTAGAACATATGAACATATTTCATTCTTTTTATCTGTTCCATAATATATATATATACCATAATTTGCTTAATTCTGCACAACAGATATACATTTAGGTAATCCTTCCCCTTCTTGGCTATTACAGAAAGTGTTTCAGTGAAACATTTTTATGTCTGCCTCTTGTGCAAATGTGCAAGGATTTCTTAGGAATAGCCACTTAGTTGTAGAATTTCTGCTCAAAAAGTATACACATTTTAAGTATTGATCGAATTCAGACACTATCCTCTTACTGCTACTGACCAAAGCTAAATATACATTTTTAACCAACTTGATGGGTAGAAATTATATATTAAAATTTTATTCTGAATTTCCCTAATTATTACTAAATTGAGATTTTTTTTTGAGAAGTGTTTGGGTCATCTGTGTTATTTCTGTGAATTGTCTGTTCATGTCCTTTGCCCACTTTCCCATTTACCTGTTTGTGTTTTTTCTTGTTGATTTATGAGAATTTTAAATAATCTGGGTGGTAATTCTATCTATGGAACAATGATGAGAAAAGTAAGAAGAAAATGAATAATTACATAATAATTGTAGAATTGGGGCTATAAAATGAAATCAACACTACAAATAATATTTTACTTGGTCTATTATTTGTGTTTTTGTTTTGTTTATAATGCCTACTGTCATACTGAACCATTTTCTATTTTCATCTAGCCAATCTGTCCATCATTGTCTCTGTGGATTCTAGATGCACTCACTGTCTTTGTTGTTTCTAGAGGTGCATGGGGGGTGTTTGCTGAGTTGAAGAAGGGAGAGCAGAGTACAAATTGATCGTTGCTTTTAGCATCAGTGACTTGATGATCAGTGGTACCATTAACTGACATAGGGGATTGAGGAAAAGAAGCAGGTTTGAGAAGGAAGGCAATTGTTGAGTTACATATGGAGTACATGTAGGGTTTCAGATTCCAACAGAACATCTTGGCTGTGATATCTAGAAGAAAGTTGAAAATACCCCCATCACTCATCAAAGAAGCAATCTTTTAATGAATGTTTGTAGCCCAAGCCTGGTGTTCTCATTGCTATATGAGTCCACTTTCTTTTGTTTGCAGGAGATTAGAGCCCAGCCATTAGCTCAAAGCACACGATGTCAAGTTCTTAGAACCGGACTAACTAGATTCTGCTATGGGCTCATTCTCAGAGTCCTTGTTCTTGTACAGAAATACAATATTATGTATATTTTTAAAATAACCTCTTTGAGGCAAAAATTTTTCCCAAGCTCCTCACAAAGGTCACTACCTGTTTGTCCTAACTTTCTCAACTTTCGAACAACTGGATAAGCAACAAACATTAATGTTGCAGCAGCTACCAAGTCTTCTTGCTTCCATACTTCTTACATTTTATGAATGTGGACAGGTTATAGCTATTTATAGGATGTAATTATCAACATATTATTGTCTTACCAGCTTGATACTTACAAACTTTCCCATAGCCTTCAGATTTCACACTGAGACACTGAAGCTCAGAAAGACGGAGTGCTTTGCCCAACATCACACAGCTAGTAAGTGAAAGTGTCAGGTTTAAATACAATATGCCTAGAGCAAGAAGGATTGATACTCCTTCAGTTCTGGGAATAGTGTGTAAGCCCTGAGCTAAGAAGAGGGGGCTGAGATAGAAATATGGACCTTGAAGACACTGTCCTTGAAGATCTGAAGTTGAATACAGGACTGGCTTCATGGACATGTGACTTGTGCAGTTGTATAGGGACTGCACTAGTTTGGATATGGCTTGTCACCACCAAAACTCATATTGAAATTTGATCCCCAATGTGGCAGTGTTGGGAAGTCGGGCTTAGTGGGAGGTGCTTGGGTCATGGGGACTGATCTCTCATGAATGGCTTCTTGCCCCTCTTGCAGTAGTGAGTGAGTGCTCACTCTGGCAAGACTGGATTAGTTATCATGGGAATGGATTAGTTCCCACGCAAGTGGGTTGTTATAAAGCCAGGACATTCCTCGAATTTTGTCTCTTCGCATGTGTCCACTTTCCCTTTGACCTTCTCTGCCATGTTACAAGGCAGCACAAAAGCCCTCACTGGAAGCCAGGGCTGTAACTTTGAACTTTCTAGACTGCAGAACTGTGAACTAAATAAACCTCTTTCTTTGTAACTTATTCTGTCTCAGGTATTCTCTTATAGCAACACAAAATGGACTAAGACAGGAGTCATGCTTGGTTTAATGCTCTGCTATTGCCATCTTGAAATTCCTAACAAGTGTTAAGCAAAGGACCCTGCATTTTCATTTTACACTAGGCCTTACAAATTATGTAGCCAGTCCCAGGTGAATGAGATTTCTCAGTGGACGAGAATAAGTTAAGAAAAATAACAAGGCAAGGTTCAAAATCCTGGCAGACTCAACCTGGAAGCATTGGCAGAGGTAGCACTGTCCATAAAGAAGATTGTGAAATAATGATGCACAAAGGAGGAAGCAAACTAATGCAGAGAGGTGTGGGAGAGGTGAGGGAGGAGTTCTAAGGGAAAAGGGGATAACCACAGTGTCTCCAGCTACAGACGGGTCCAGGCCACTGAAAACCAAAATGAGGCCTGTGTCTTTCGAGGGGTCAGAAAGTGGGAAATGGCGCTGGCAGAGGCCAGATACAGCTTGAGTGTGATGAGGATGTCAAGCAGTGGAGCTGGTGTGCACAGATCATCCGTGGAAGAATTTTGGTTATGACAGGGAGGGAAGCGGTTTGTAGGTGATGCAGAGCCAGGGCACAGCAATTTTTTAATGGGAAAAATCAGAAAATGTCTCTGCTTGGGGAAAGAAGAGAGGAAGGGCCAATAGGTAAAAAGAGAGGAATTTATGATTCATAAGAACTCAGTATTGTCGTGAGGTCTGAGGTCACATGTCGAAGAATGAGATAGATGATGGGCGTGCAATTGGAAAGAAGAAAGAAGAAAAGAAGAATCGGTGCAGATGGACCAGGGAAGGTGGGAGGTAAGGAAATCGAAGGAATTTATGACATAAGAACAAGGCTTCAAGTGTAGAGATAGGAGAAGGGATAAAATTGAAATTTTATCCCTTTCCAATTAGAAAGAGAACCAACCAGGCATGAGTAATGGAAAAGTCAGGCTTTGGGGCCACTGTCTCCCTGAAATCCGTGTCAGATTGTATCCAGCATTTTCTTCCATGGCTACTATGTATCTAAGAGGAGAGTCATTTTCACATTCCTGTTCAATGGTTTGTAGTTGTTCAGAATTATTGTACAAAGTAATGTGTCTCTTGATTGCTTTTTCCATATTGTAGATCTGAAAAATTGTCAGAAAGGCAAGACAGAAAGAATTAGATTCTCTGTTTTTGGTGGAATGGGGATTCCAGGAAGTCTTAATATTTAAATTCTCTAATTATACTCCAATCTTTGAATCTGTGTCATTTCTGTGCAAACCTACTAGGCTCCAGGCATTTTCATATGCATTATCTCATTTAATCCTTATAAGATTTCTGTATCATTATCTTCAGTATACAGATGAGGAAACTGAAACTCCAAGGATTAAGAATTAAGTTCAGGGTCACAGGCAGTACCAGTCAGGATTCAATCAGAACTTAACAGTACGGTGGCCACTGCCCAACCCAACCACATGCATTAAAAGCATCTTATGGCTTAGAGTAATTTCGCACAGATGGTCCCACCTGATCTTCATAAATAACCCTGAGAGTTACATATTATTATCCTCATTTTATGCATAAAGAAACTGAGATTCAATGTGACTTGGCCAAAGTCACCTAGTTAGTAAGTGAATTCAGCTTCAGCCTTTTTAAAACTTAAAAGCCCATGCTATTTCCAGAAAATAAGGTTAGGGCAACACTCCCCCCAGTTAACCACATCAAGTTTGCATACAGCCACTGAGTTCATCACGATGATGTTGTCTGAGGAAGGACAGCCGCAGATGTGGCCTCCTAAAAGGACAGAGTATATAGGTTGATGGGAATTGGGAGTTTCCCCAAAGAGGGCAGGGTGTAGAATTTAAAAACAACCGGGGAATTTGGGAGAATGTGACAGTTATTCTCTGTGAAGAGTTACCCAAGATTGGAGGATGCCCTTGGGGTTACCAAGGTGGTAACTGTGTACCCAGAATGAAGAAGGGGGAGGAGAACAGAGGTTCCCCTTTGTTTAAAGGGAACAGGTGGAGGTCAGTGCAAGGACAAGCCTTTAACCCAGAAACTGCAGGGAACACAAAGAGTCAGAGAAGAAAAGTCCACAATCCTCTAAGGTGCATCCCTGCCTTGTTTGGGGCAGAAAACTGAGTGAGCTTCAGAAGTCAAGCCCAGAGGTAAAACCAGCCCCTGGAGGGAAGTAAAACAGGGAGGTCCTGGCCAAAAAATTTCTTTAAAGTTAATAATTTTAAGCCTGTGTTCATCTATAACTTACCTATAAATTACCAAATTTCTGTATTGCTTGGATGCTGTTAAATGTTGAATATGATAGTTTAAGACAATGTGCTCTATTTCGCTATACAGTATAGGGGGCAGTTATGCAGCAAAATTACATGAGAAAGTCAGTAACTCCTCAAGAGACCTTTTTTTTTTTTGAGACAGAGTCTTGCTCTGTTGCCTGGGCTAGAGTGCCGTGGCCTCAGCCTAACTCACAGCAACCTCAAACTCCTGGGCTCAAGCAATCCTCCGCCTCAGCCTCCTGAGCAGCTGGAACTACAGGCATGCACCACCACCGTGCCTGGCTAATTCTTTCTATTTTTAGTAGAGATGGAGTCTCACTCTTGCTCAGGCTGGTCTCAAACTCCTGAGCTCAAGCGATCCTCCCACCTCAGCCTCCCAGAGTGCTAGGATTACAGGCATGAGCTACCGCGCCTGGCCAAGAGACCATTTTTAAAGGAGAATTTCTTCTTAGTTTGAGTGAGTTGTGATAGTAGCCGAAAGTTATCAGAATAATTCACAGCAGTACCTCGGAAAACACTTTCTACATGCAGGCTGCCTCCCTGGCACCTTCTGGACCTCCTAATGGCCTGTCCCCACCCTGTGGTTATTGCACGACCCCTGTCTATAACCTCATGGTTTTGGGCCAGAGTTCAGATGGCTTCTCCCACCAATCCACTCTGACCTCCTGCTCTTCCTTCTCCTGGCTCTGGAAGTTTGCTCACTCGATGCCATAGGTTTCTCACAGGTTTAGTCACTTACAAGTGAGAAGTTGCTCAGATTGTCACTATTTGGGCAACAGCTACAACCTTCAATCTTCCTGGAGCAAGAGAAGACGTCTAGGTTTATATATGTAACTCTATGTGTGAATATATGTGAAGGGGTGTATATACACATATATTCACACACATACACACAGTGCCATCAGTGGTTTATCTGAAATTGATTTCCCAAAGGGATAATGAAAATTGGAAGCTTCATCCGAATAAGACGACATGAGTATTGCATGCTGCCAAAACCATTAAAATGAATGAGATAGTTATGCTCCTGGCACGGGGCCACCTGCTCAGGCTGCAGAGCTATCACAGCCCTGCTGGTTAATCAGCAGCCCTCCAAGGACAGCTGCTATTTGGTCGGCGAATGCATTTCTGTTTGGCATGTGTCCTCACGTTGTTGAATATCCGAAGTGTGTCATTTAGCAAAGCAGACACAGAAGGATTATATTCCTATGACTTGACTGCAGACATAGCTGACTAGACATAATTTTTCTTTAGAAACTTTATCTTGTCCTATCCATAGAATTTAATCCAACCTATTTTCCACTCATGTGATTTACCAAACAAAAATGGATATTTGAAATATTTAAAATGTTCAGAGTAGTATACCACTTTGAAAAAGACTTTGTCTTAAAATTTATGTTTATGTTAAGATTTATGTTCCTTAAAAAGTTAAACAGAAATCTACCCTACTAACTCAGCCATTCCTCCCCTACATTGTTATCCAAGAGAATGAAAGCACATGTCCATACAAAGACCTACAGTGCAAGAATGTTAAAAGCAGCTTCATTTATGATAGCAAACATCTTAAAGCAATGCAAATGTCCATCCACAGACGAATGGATAAGCAAATTGTGGTACCTGCTTACAATGGAATACTATTTGGCAATAAAAGGGAATGAGCTATTGAAACGATGAAACAACACAGATGAATCTCAAAATAATTATGCTGAGTGAAGGATGTCAGATGAAAAAAAGAATACATAGTGTCTGATTCTATTTACATAAAATTATAGAAAATGTGAGCTGATCCACAGTGATGGAAGGCAGATCAGTGGTTGTCTGGGGACACAGGGAAATAAGTTCATTAACTTGATTGTGATGATGGTGTCACAGGTATATGCTTATGTAAAAACTTATCAAGTTATACAATGTTAAATATGTGCTATTTATTGCCTTTTAATTATAACTCACAGATTTGTAAAAGGAGAGTGTATGGGAGAATGTGGACAAAGTAAAGGAGATTGACAAGGATAGTCCTGTTCTACAGGAGCTGTTTGGTTAAGAAGACACTACATGGCTAACTCACAAAATAGAAGGTGTGGAAAAATCACAATACATGCTCATTTTGCGATAGTTACGTATTTCTTTGCACCATCTTTACCTCTTCTTCTCACCTCCTGCCCCCAACCCTCCGATTGGTTAAAAAAGTGCTATTACGAACCAGAGATATTTTGGTTCATTGTTAGAGATTTTTCAGCTGCCGTTAATATTTGTCTTCCTCTTGACTTGAGGTGGGAATTTTATACTACAATGGTAAAAAAATATTGTGTAGGTGTTGAAGAAGAAGTTGAGACAGAATAATGAAGCTGCTCACTAGTAGATGGAAATTAGAACTTTGGGAAGTTCGCCTTGGAAGGAAGGAAGGACACTCTATTTGTTAAGGGAAATGGGACCAAAGGAATAGAGGAGACGGGGGTTAGTGAGGTAGTTGGAGCACCACTTAGCAAATGATTTTTTTCTGGCATGTTAGTGGAATAGTCTTGAGATAATATAAGGGAGTATGATGAAGGGGTTGGGGGTTTGAAGAGAAAGGAGAACCCGGGAGAATAGTCCCACAGGAAATCAATAGGGAGTCAACAGAGGTAGGAAAAAAATTTTTTTATAAAGCTGTGATAAATAGCACAGAAGATACACCTGAACTCACCTAGCATGAATTTTTGTGGAGCCCACCTGGAATGGTTTGTGAAATTTTCAACAATGCTAGTGGGATTCAATTAGAGACACAAGCAGAGGGGGGAAAAAATGTTTGTACCTTTAAAAAAAATTTGAAGTCCACTCTTAGCCATATAAACCATTATATGAAGGATAACTGGCTACTTTCATTAAAATTCTTTTTCAGGCTGGGCGCGGTGGCTCACGCCT